>NC_080633.1:154527013-154832013 GCF_027579445.1 Ammospiza nelsoni
GCACAGACACAACTCCTGTGCCTCAGTTTCCCTTCCCGGAGACTTCCTGTGTCCCCATGGCCACCAGGTCCTGTGTCACCCACGTCCCTTTGGTCGCCCAATGAATGTTCTGGGTCATCTTTATTCTGGTGGCCGCCATGTGTTGGGTCACCCGTGTCCCTGTGGTCACCCCATCAACACTCTGAGTTGACCACGTCCCTGGGGCCACCATCTCTGCCCATTTTTGATGCCCCACAGGTGTGACTGAAGAGAGGCCGTGCTGTGGTGGCCTCAGCTGGTAGCAGAGTTTGACCCAGCTAGGTGGTGCCACCTGCTGGCTGAGCTCCATGAGCCACCTCAATGGTCTCATCTATCTCCATGACCCACCTCCATGGTCTCATCCAATCTCCATGACCAACCCAGGTGGTGTCACCTGGTTGCTGAGCTCCATGACCCACCTCAATGGTCACACCTGTAATTGAGTTTGATCTAACTCAACCATCTCACCATCTGGTGGTGTCACCTGGTGGCTGAGTTCCGTGATCCACCTCAATGGTCTCATTGGCACCTGATCTCCACGATCCACTCAGGTGTTTTCACCTGACCCTCTCCTGGTAGCTGAGCTCCTTGACCCACCTCCATGGTCTCACCTGGTAGCTGAGCTCCTTGACCCACCTCCATGGTCTCGCCTCTGTGGTCTCACTCCCATGGTCCCACCTCCCTGGTCTCACCTGGTACCTGAGTCTCACCCCCATGGTCTCACCTGGTAGCTGAGCTCCTTGACCTACACCCATGGTCTCACCCCCGTGGTCTCACCTCAATGGTCTCACCTGATACCTGAGCTCCTTGACCCACTCCTATGGTCTCACCTGGTACCTAAGTCTCACCTCCATGGTCTCAGCTGGTACCTCCATGGTCTCATCTGGTACCCGAGTCTCACCCCAATGGTCTCACCTGGTAGCTGAACTCCTTGACCCACCCCCATGGTGTCACCTCCATGGTCTCTCGTGGTACCCCCATGGTCTCACCTGGTAGCTGAGCTCCTTGACCCACCCCCGTGGTCTCACCTCCAGGATCTCACCTGGTAGCTGAGCTCCTTGACCCACCCTCATAGTCGCACCTCCATGGTCTCACCTGGTACCTGCCTCTCACCCCCATGGTCTCACCCCCATGGTCTCACCTGATACCTGAGCTCCTTGACCCACCCCCATGGTCTCACCTCCATGATCTCACCTGGAAGCTGAGCTCCTTGACCTACCCCCATGGTCTCACCTGGTACCTGAGTCTCACCTCCATGGTCTCACCTTGTAGCTGAGCTCCTTGACCCACCTCCATGTTCTCACTCCCACGGTCTCACCTGGTAACTGAGCTCCTTGATCCACCCCCATGGTCTCACCTGCATGGTCTCACCTGTGTGGTCTCACCTAGTACCTGAGTCTCATCCCCATGGTGTCACCTCCATGCTCTCACCTGGTACCTAAGTCTCACCTCCATGGTTTCACCTGGTACCTCTATGGTCTCACCTGGTACCTGAGCTCCTTGACCCACCCCTATGGTCTCACCTGGTAGCTGAGTCTCACCCCCCATGGTCTCACCTGATACCTGAGCTCCTTGACCCACACCCATGGTCTCACCTCCATGGTCTCACCTGGTAGCTGAGCTCCTTGACTCACTCCCATGGTCTCACCCCATGGTCTCACCTGATACCTGAGCTCCTTGACCCACACCCATGGTCTCACCTCCATGGTCTCACCTGATACCTGAGCTCCTTGACCCACACCCATGGTCTCACCTCCATGGTCTCACCTGATACCTGAGCTCCTTGACCCACACCCATGGTCTCACCTCCATGGTCTCACCTGATACCTGAGCTCCTTGACCCACACCCATGGTCTCACCTCCATGGTCTCACCTGATACCTGAGCTCCTTGACCCACTCCCATGGTCTCACCCCCATGGTCTCACCTGGTAGCTGAGCTCCTTGACCCACTCCCATGGTCTCACCCCTGTGGTCTCACCTGGTAACTGAGTTCCTTGACCCACCCCCGTGGTCTCACCTCCATGGTCTCACCTGGTAGCTGAGCTCCTTGACCCACCCCCGTGGTCTCACCTCCATGGTCTCACCTGGTAGCTGAGCTCCTTGACCCACCTCCATGGTCTCACCTGGTACCTCCATGGTCTCACCTGGTAGCTGAGCTCCTTGACGCGCCGCTCGGACTTGCGCAGCCCCTTGACGCTCTCGGCGTTGCGCTTCTGCTCGGCCTCCAGCTCGTTCTCCAGCTCCCTCACGCGCCCCTCGAGCTTCTGCAGCTGCTTCTTGCCGCCCTTGAGGGCCAGCTGCTCGGCCTCGTCCAGCCGCAGCTGCAGGTCCTTGATGGTCTGCTCCATGTTCTTCTTCATGCGCTCCAGGTGCGCGCTCGTGTCCTGCTCCTTCTTCAGCTCCTCCGCCATCATGGCCGCCTGCCCGCAGAGGGACAAGCAGGGGGTCCACGGCATGTTCTACCTGGTGGCCCCGGTGATGACCCCACTGATGAGCCTGGTGGTGGCCCCGGTGATGGTCCTGATCATGGCCCCAGTGACGGCCCCGGTGGCCTTGGTGGTGACCTCGGTGGTGACCATGGTGATGGCCTCACTAATGACCCTGGTCATGGCCCCGGTGGTGACCCCAGTGGTGGCCTCGGTGATGGCCCTGGTGATAGCCCTGGTGGTGGCCCCGGTGATGACCTCAGTGGTGGCCCTGGTGATGACCCCGGTCATGGCCCCAGTGATGGCCCTGGTGATGGCCCCAGTGATGGCCCCGCTGGTGGCCCTGGTCATGGCTCTGGTGGTGGCCCCAGTCACGGCCCTGGTGGTGGCCCCGGTGGCAGCCCCAGCGATGGCCCCAGCGGTGACCCTGGCCATGGCCCCACTGATGGCCCCCGTGATGGTCCCACAGCGACACTCACATCGGTGATGGCCTTCTTGGCCTTCTCCTCAGCATTCCGGCACTCCTGGACGGCCTCTTCCACCTCTGTCTGCAGCTGGGAGATGTCACCCTCCATCTTCTTCTTCTGGTTGATGAGGCTGGTGTTCTGGGCGGGGAGGGGGAGACACCTCAGGAGGTTGCCCAGGGGCTGCTGTCCCACCCCTCAGTCCCCACAGGTCTTGGAGACTCCCCTGTATCTCCACAGGATGAAAGATCTTCTGGAGATCTTGGCAACACAACACAAAAATGGACACCACCCTTCTGTAGACCAACCAAATGTTCCTTGGATCTTCCATGGATCAAGCCAACCTCCTCCAGACCAACCCAACCCTCCTGAGACCTTCAGGAGAAGGTGGCACTGTTGGGTCTGGGTCAGATGGAGACATCTTGGGGGTCTACAGCTCAGCGAGAGTTGGTCTTCATCACCCCAATCCAACCAGACCTTCCATGGACCAACTCAACCTCCTCCAACCAAACCCAACCCTCCTTGGACTTTCTTTAGACCAAGCCAACCTCCTCCAGACCAACCCAACCCTCCTGAGATCTTCAGGAGAAGGTGGCACAGTTGGGTCCCGGTCACTTGGAGACATCGTGGGGGTTTACAGCTCAGCAAGAGTTGGTCTTTCTCCACCACATCTTCTCCAGACCAACCCAACACTCCTTGGACCTTCTTTAGACCCACCCAACCTTCTCCAGACAAGCCCAATCCTCCTGAGACCTTCAGGAGAAGGTAGCACTGTTGGGTCTGGGTCAGATGGAGACATCTTGGGGGTCTACAGCTCAGCGAGAGTTGGTCTTCATCACCCCAATCCAACCAGATCTTCCATGGACCAACTCAACCTCCTCCAACCAAACCCAACCCTCCTTGGACTTTAGACCAAGCCAACCTCCTCCCGACCAACCCAACCCTCCTGAGATCTTCAGGAGAAGGTGGCACTGTTGGGTCCAGGTCAACTGGAGACATCGTGGGGGTCTACAGCAAGAGTTGGTCTTTCTCTACCAGATCTTCTCCAGACCAACCCAACCCTCCTTGGACCTTCTTTAGACCCACCCAACCATCTCCAGACAAGCCCAATCCTCCTGAGATCTTCAGGAGAAGGTGGCACTGTTGGGTCTGGGTCAAATGGAGACATCTTGGGGGTCTACAGCTCAGCGAGAGTTGGTCTTCATCACCCCAATCCAACCAGATCTTCCATGGACCAACTCAACCTCCTCCAACCAAACCCAACCCCCCCTGGACCTTCTTTAGACCAAGCCAACCTCCTCCCGACCAACCCAACCCTCCTGAGATCTTCAGGAGAAGGTGGCACTGTTGGGTCCAGGTCAACTGGAGACATCGTGGGGGTCTACAGCAAGAGTTGGTCTTTCTCTACCAGATCTTCTCCAGACCAACCCAACCCTCCTTGGACCTTCTTTAGACCAACCCAACCTCCTCCAGACCAACCCTTGAGGAGAAGGAGGAGATGTTGGGTCTGCACCACCCTGAGCCACCTTGATCTCCCCAACCAAAGCACCAGAGCTGTTTCTCCTGGGCTGGAGCACCCCTGGATGGAGGTGGCCCCTCTCCTGGTGGGCAGGTGAGGTCTCACCTGCGAGTGGAGGAGCTGGACCCTCTCGCTGGCCTCGATGAGCTCCTGCTCGGCCAATTTCCGGGCCCTCTCGGTCTGTTCCACCACGCCCCGGAGCTCCTCCAGCTCGGACTGCAGCAGGGTGTTCCTGCGCTCCACCATGGCCACGTTCTCCTTCAGGTCCTCCCCGACCCTTGCCGCGTCATCCAGCTGCAGCTGTGTGTCCTGGGGGTGGTGGGAAGGGCTGGTGGGTCCACCTGGACGTGGCGTGGTGGGTTCATCCAGCCATGGGCTGGTGGGTCCACCCAGACATGGGGTGGTGGGAAGGGGTAGTGGGTCCACCCGGACATGGGGTGGTGGATCCACCTGGCCATGGGGTGGAAGGGGTGGTGGGTTCACCCGGACATGGCATGGTAGGTCCACCTGGCCATGGGGTGGTGGGTCCATCTGGCCATGGGGTGGGAAGGGGTGGTAGATCCACCTGGACATGGGGTGGTGGGAAGGGGTGGTGGGTCCACCTGGACATGGGGTGGTGGGAAGGGGTGGTGGGTTTACCCATCCATAGTGTGGTGGGAAGGGGTGGTGGGTCCACCTGACCATGGGGTGGTGAGAAGGGGTAGTGGGTCCACCTGGCCATGGGGTGGGATCACCCATCCATGGTGTGGTGGGAAGGGGTGGTGGGTCCACCCAGACATGGGGTGGTGGGAAGGGGTGGTGGGTCCACCTGGCCATGGGGTGGGATCACCCATCCATGGTGTGGTGGGAAGGGGTGGTGGGTCCACCCAGACATGGGGTGGTGGGAAGGGGTGGTGGGTCCACCTGGCCATGGGGTGGTGAGAAGGGGTAGTGGGTCCACCTGGCCATGGGGTGGGATCACCCATCCATGGTGTGGTGGGAAGGGGTGGTGGGTCCACCCAGACATGGGGTGGTGGGAAGGGGTGGTGGGTCCACCCAGCAATGGGGTAGTGGGTCCATCAAACCACCCCTATAAGCGGTGGGGCCTCCAACACCCCAAGGTCTCCATGGACAGGGACCTTCAGGTACCTCCTGCACCTTCATGTCCCCATGGGACCTTCAGGACCTCAATGTCCCCAGAGAAAGGAACTTTTGGCTACCTCCTACTCCTCCATGTCCCTGTGGAACCCCCAGGTACCTCCTGCACCTCCATGTCCCAGTGGGATCTCCAGGTATCTCCTGCTCCTCCATGTCCCTGTGGGACCTTCAGGTACCTCCTACACCTTCATGTCCTCATGGAACCTTCAGGTACCTCCTACACTTCCATCTCCCTGTGGGACCTTCAGGCCCCTCCTACCCCTCTATGTCCTCATGGACAGGTACCTTCAGGTAGCCCTGCAGAGCCTTGACCTGCTTCTGGGCCTCGTTGGCGCCGCGGTTGGCGTGGCTGAGCTGGATCTCCATCTCGTTGAGGTCGCCCTCCATCTTCTTCTTCAGCCTGAGGGCCTCGTTGCGGCTCCGGGTCTCGGCGTCCAGCGAGGTCTGCAGCGACTCCACCACGCGCAGGTGGTTGCGCTTCACCTGCTCCATCTCCTCCTCCTTCTCGCCCAGCTTCCGCTCGTACTCCGCCTTCACCTGGTTGAACTCCAGCTGCGCCCTCAGGATCTTCCCCTCCTCGTGCTCCAGGGAGGCCTGGGGGGGACACACGGGACCTTGAGGACCACAGAGCGTGGGCGTCCCGCCAGGAGAACATAGGGATGGGGTGGGACGGGGCGTGATCCACCTCAGCCTCTTCCAGAGCGGCTTGGAGCTCCAGCTTCTCGGCGTCCAGCTGCTTGCGGACCTTCTCCAGCTCGTGGATGGATTTGTTGCCGGCGCCGAGCTGCTCCGTGAGGTCCGAGATCTCCTCTGCCCAGGTGAGACCCCGTCAGACCCCGTGGGAACGGGCGGGGAGCGCCCAGGTGGGCAGAGGGACCCGCGGTGTCACCTTGGAGGTTCTTGTTCTCCCTCTTGAAGGTCTCCAGGTGCTCCAGGGACTCCTCGTAGATGTTCCTCAGCTTGAAGAGATCGGTGCTGAGGGCCCTGGCCTCCTTCTGGGATGCCTCCAGCTCCGTCTGAGACTCCTCGAACTTCTGCTTCCACTCGGCCAACACCTGGGGACAGCCAGGTGTCACCCCACGGCCACCTGGCGCCACCCAGCCACCCCACCCTGCCCCACCCGCCCACCTTGTCAAAGTTCCTCTGCTTCTTGTCCAGGGCAGCGGCAGCCGCGTTCGACCGCTCCACGTCGGCCATCAGGTCCTCGATCTCGTTCTGCAGCCGGTGCTTGGTCTTCTCCAGCGAGGAGCACTTGGCGTTGACGGCCTCCACGGCCTCCTCAGCCTCCTGCAGCCGCTGCGCCAGCTTCTTCCTGCCCCAGGGACCACCTGGGGTCACCCGTGGGCCAGGGGGGGCCGCTCGAACCTTCTCCCACCCAGCCACTGGCCGAGGTTCTTCTCTGCGTGTCCTCTACCATCTCCAGGGCGCTCTACCTCCTCCAGGACCTTCTTCAGGACTTTCTCCAGTGCATGGTCTCCACCCCTCTGACCCCACAGGAGCTCCACCCATGAGGAGAAGACTTAACCTCTAAAACCTCCAATACCTTCTCCAGCGTGTGGTCTCCACCCTGACCCCACAGGAGCTACATCCATAGGGAGGTGACTCAACCTCTAAAACCTTCTACAGAACATTTTCCAGTGGTTTCCACATCCCCAACCCCACAGAATCTCCATCTATGAGACAAGACTCACTTCTCCTCCTCCAGAACCTTCTCCAGTGGATGGTCTCCACCCCTGACCCCACAGAAGCTCCACCCATGGGGCAATGACTCACTTAGATTTCTCCAAAACCTTTCTCCAGAAATTCTCCCAAGGTTGATCTCCACCCCTGACCCCGCAGAAGCTCCACCCACGAGGAGATGGCTCCTCCAAAACCTTCTCCAGAACATTATCCTGTGGGTGATCTCCACCCCTGACCCCGCAGAAGCTCCACCCATGAGGAGATGGCTCCTCCAAAACCTTCTCCAGAACATTCTCCGGTGGGTGATCTCCACCCCTGACGCCACGGAAGCTCCACCCATGATGACTCACTTGGCCTCCTCCAGCTCCTCGGTGCGTTGGATGGCGTCCGTCTCATACTTGGTCCTCCACTGGGCCACCTCGGAGTTGGCCTTGGAGAGGGCGCGCTGGAGCTCGGCCTTGGCCTCGGTCTCCTCCTCGTACTGCTCCCGCAGCAGGTCCCCGTCGTGCCGGGCCGACTGCAGCACGTGCGCCAGCGCGTTCTTGGCCTGGCGAGGAGAAGGTGGCACCATGGGGTCCAGGTCACCTGGAGTCCTCTGGCTCAGCGGGAGCTGGTCTTCATCACCACAACCCAACCAGACCTTCTGCAGACCAAGCCAGTCTACTCCAGACCAACCCAACCCAACTCTTCTTGGGTCTTATTTAGACCAACCCAACCTTCCTCAGACCTTCTGTAGACCAACCCATCTTCTTCCAGATCAACCCAACCTTCCGTACACCTTCAGGAGATGGTGGGACCATTGGATTCAGGTCAGCTTGAACTGCTGGGTGTCTCCAGCTCAGCAGGAGCTGGTCTTCATCACCCCAACCCAACCAGACCTTCTGCAGACCAAGCCAACCTTCTGCAGACCAACCCAAACATATCTGGACCTTCCATAGACCGACCCAACCCCTCTCTAAACCACTTTAGACCAACCCAATCATCCTTGGACCTTCCATAGATTGACCCGAGCTCTTCCAGGTCAACCCAACCTTCCTTACACCCTCAGGAGAAGATGGGACCATTGGATTGAGGTCATCTTGAACTTCCTGGGGTCTCCAGCTCAGCAGGAGGTGGACTTCATCACCCCAACCCAACCAGACCTCTTGCAGACCAAGCCAATCTACTCCAGACCAACCCAACTCTTCTTGGACCTTATTTAGACCAACCCAACCTTCCTCAGACCTTCTGTAGACCAACCCATCTTCTTCCAGACCAACCCAACCTTCCGTACACCTTCAGGAGATGGTGGCACCATTGGATCCAGGTCAGCTTGAACTTCTGAGTGTCTCCAGCTCAGCAGGAGCTGGTCTTCATCACCACAACCCAACCAGACCTTCTGCAGACCAAGCCAGTCTACTCCAGACCAACCCAACCCAACTCTTCTTGGGTATTATTTAGACCAACCCAACCTTCCTCAGACCTTCTGTAGACCAACCCATCTTCTTCCAGATCAACCCAACCTTCCGTACACCTTCAGGAGAAGGTGGCACCATTGGATCCAGGTTATCTTGAACTTCTGAGTGTCTCCAGCTCAGCAGGAGCTGGTCTTCATCACCGCAACCCAACCAGACCTTCTGCAGACCAAGCCAACCTTCTGCAGACATATCTGGACCTTCCATAGACCGACCCAACCCCTCTCTAAACCACTTTAGACCAACCCAATCATCCTTGGACCTTCCATAGATTGACCCAAGCTCTTCCAGATCAACCCAACCTTCCTTACACCCTCAGGAGAAGATGGGACCATTGGATTGAGGTCATCTTGAACTTCCTGGGGTCTCCAGCTCAGCAGGAGGTGGACTTCATCACCACAACCCAACCAGACCTCTTGCAGACCAAGCTAATCTACTCCAGACCAACCCAACTCTTCTTGGACCTTATTTAGACCAACCCAACCTTCCTCAGACCTTCTGTAGACCAACCCATCTTCTTCCAGATCAACCCAGCCTTCCTTACACCTTCAGGAGATGGTAGGACCATTGGATCCAAGTTAGTTTGAGCTTCTTGGGGTCTCCAACTCATCAAGAACTGGTCTTCATCACCACAACCCAACCAACCAGACCTTCTGCAGACCAACCCAACCTTCTCCAGACCAACCCAATCATCCTTGGACCTTCCATAGACCAACCCAAGCTCTTCCAGATCAACCCAACCTTCCTTACACCTTCAGGAGAAGGTGGCACCATTGGATCCAGGTTATCTTGAACTTCTGAGTGTCTCCAGCTCAGCAAGAGCTGGTCTTCATCACCACAACCCAACCAGACCTTCTGCAGACCAACCCAACCTTATTTGGACCTTTCATAGACCAACCCAACCCTCCCTGGACCTCCTACAGCAGAACCCCCTGTAGATGGAACCCCTGCAGATGGACCCACCCAACCCCACCATTCTGAACCAGTGACCACAAGGGTGAAGGACACCTGTGACCCACCTGGATCCCCCCCAGGTCTTCTCACCCCCCACCAGACCCCACCTTCATCTCCTCCTCCAGCTGCCTCCGCAGGTCCTCCAGCTGCTGGGTGTAGGACACCTTGCCGCGGGTCAGCTGGGACACCAGCGCCTCCTTCTCCTCCAGCTGCCGCGACAGCTCACCTGGATGGGTGGGTGGGACTTCAGGTGTGGGGTGGGGGTCAGGTGGGGTGGGGGATGGAGGTGCAGGTGTGGGACAGGTGTGGGGACCACCCAGGGTCAGCTCCCACCGTTCTCCGTCTGCAGCTTGGCCCGTTGGGTGTTGGCATCGTTGAGGACGCGTTGGGTCTCCTCCAGCTTTGCCAAGTGCTCGGCAGCCTGGTCCTCCATGGAGCGCGACATCTTCTCCATGGCCACCTGCAGAGGATGGGCCAGACGAGGGGTGGGGATGGAGGCTATGGTGGGGTGGACATGCCCCATGGCTGGAGGTGTCCAAGGCCAGGGCTTGGAGCCACCTGGTCTGGTGGAACCCTGGGTGGGATCCACCCAACCCTGCACTCAACACAACCCAACCACATGGAGAGTCTTCATTTCAACCCAACTCAGGTCAACTCGGCCATGTGGAGACTCTTCAGCTCAACAAACTGAAGGTTCTTCAAAGCAACTCAACCCAACAAGGTGGACACTCAACCCAAGTCAACCAGCTGGAGATTCTCCAGCCCAACCAGATGAATGTTCTTCAAAGCAACTCAATCCAACAAGGTGGATGCTCAACCCAACTCAATGAGTTGAAGGTTCTTCAACACAACCCAACCCAACAGGGTGGACACTCAACACAACTCAACCAGTTGGAGACTCTCCAGCCCAACCAGCTGAAGGTTCTTCAAAGCAACTCAATCCAAAAAGGTGGACGTTTAACCCAACTCAACCAGTTGGAGACTCTTCAGCCCAACCAATTGAAGGTTCTTCAAAGCAGCTCAACCCAACAAGGTGGATGCTCAACCCAACTCAACCAGTTGGAGACTCTTCAGCCCAACCAGCTGGAGGTTCTTCAATGCAACTCAACCCAATAAGGTGGACACTCAACCCAACTCAACAAGTTGAAGATTCTTCAGCCCAACTTAACCCAACCCAGCCTGGTCTAGTGGAAGGTGTCCCTCCCCGAGGGTTGATGAACTGAATGATCTCAGCAGTCCTGTCCCACCCAAACCATCCCACAATTCCCTGCTGTCCATCTCAACCTCCTCCTACCTTAGACTTGATCAGCTGCTCCACGTTGGCGCTGAGGTCATCCAGCTCCAGCTTGAGCTCGCTCTTCTCCTTCTCCAGCTTCTGCTTGACGCGCTGGAGGTTGTCCAGCTGCTCGCCCAGCTCGGCCACGCTGTCGGCGTGTTTCTTCCTCAGCGCGGCCGCCGTGGCCTCGTGCTGCAGCGTGGCCTCCTCCAGGTCCCGCCGCAGCTTCTGGAACTCGGCCTCTCGCTTCTTGTTGAGCTCCAGCTGCGCCGAGGTGGCACCGCCGGCCTCCTCCAGGCGCTCGCTGAGCTCCTCCAGCTCCCGCGACAGCTCCGAGCGCTGCTTCTCCACCTTGGCCCGGCCCGTCCGCTCCGCCTCCAGCTCCTCCTCCAGCTCCTCGATCCGCGCCTGGGCAGCGAGAGGGTGCTCAACCCAACGAGGTGGACACTCCACCCAACCCAACCCAACCGGTTGGAGACTCTTCAGCTCAAGCAGCTGAAGGTTTTTCAAAGCAACTCAACCCAACCAGCTGAAGGTTCTTCAAAGCAACTCAACCCAACCAGCTGAAGGTTCTTCAAAGCAATTCAACCCAGCAAGGTGGACACTCAACCCAACTCAACCAGTTGGAGACTCTTCAGCTCAACCAGCTGAAGGTTCTTCAAAGCAACTCAACCCAACCAGCTGAAGGTTCTTCAAAGCAATTCAACCCAGCAAGGTGGACACTCAACCCAGCTAGCTGAAAGTTCTTCAAAGCAGCTCAACCCAGCAAGGTGGACACTCAACTCAACTCAACCAGTTGGAGACTCTCCAACCAGCTGAAGGTTCTTCAAAGCAATTCAACCCAGCAAGGTGGACACTCAACCCAACTCAACCAGTTGGAGACTCTTCAGCTCAACCAGCTGAAGGTTCTTCAAAGCAACTCAACCCAACCTGCTGAAGGTTCTTCAAAGCAACTCAACCCAGCAAGGTGGGCACTCAACCTAACTCAACCAGTTGGAGACTCTCCAACCAGCTGAAGGTTCTTCAAAGCAACTCAACCCAACAAGGTGGATGCTCAACTCAACCAGTTGGGGACTCTCCAAGTCAACCAGCTGAAGGTTCTTCAACACAACCCAACCCAACCTAACAAGGTGGACACTCAACTCAACTCAGCCATGTGGAGACTCTTCAGCCCAACCAGCTGAAGGTTCGTCAAAGCAACTCAACCTAACAAGGTGGACACTCAACTCAGCTCAACCAGTTGAAGTCTCTCCAGCCCAACCAGCTAAAGGTTCATCAAAGCAACTCAACCCAACAAGGTAGACACTCAACTCAACTCAACTCAACCAGTTGGAGTCTCTCCAGCCCAATCAGCTGAAAGTTCTTCAAAGCAACTCAACCCAGCAAGGTGGGCACTCAACCCAACTCAACCAGTTGGAGACTCTTCAGCCCAACCAGCTGAAGGTTCTTCAAAGCAACTTGGGTGAACCCCCAACCCCTCCACTCAACCCAACTCAAGCAGCTTTGGGACGCTTGAATCCAACTCAACTCGACCCACCCCAAGCAGTTGGAGACCATTCAGGTCAACCCAACCAGCTGGAGACTCTTCAACCCCACCAAAACCAACCCAGCTAATGGAGCCTCTTCCACTCAGCCATCCACCTGGAGACTCTCCAACTCAACCATCAGGTTGCTCTTCAACCCAAACAAACCACCTGGAGATGCTCCAGTCCAACCCAACCAGACAAAGATCCATCTTCCCACCTTACCTGTAGCTCCTTCAGCTTCTTCTGGAGCTGCAGAGCCAGCGCCTGCTCGTCCTCGATCCTGCTGTTCTGCTGGTGGATCTCAAACTCCTTCCTGTGGAAGAAGTGGGGGCAAGTGAGGTCTCACCCGTGACCCTCAACTGGACCTCACATGGCAGGGAGATCCATCCAGCCTCACTTCTTGAGCTTCTCCTCCAGCTGCTGCTTGTCATTCTCCAGATCCATGATGTTCTCCTGGGTCAGCTTCAGGTCACCTTCCAGCTTCCTCTTGGCCCGTTCCAGGTCCATTCGGATCTTCTTCTCCTGCTCCAGGGAGCCTTCGAGCTGTGCAGGAACACAGAAATGGGGAGAAACCTCAAGTTCTGCTCGTCTTCGCCCCAGACGTTCCTCAGCAGGGCCTGGGGTGGGACCAGCCACACTCACATCGTCCACTTGCTGTTCCAGCTTGACTTTGCCCTTAGTCAAGGTGTTGACCTTGTCTTCCTCGGCCTGCAGGTCGTCCAGCGTCTGCTGGTGGGACTCCTGCAGAGCCTTCTTCTCCTTGGCCAGCTTGGCAATGGTCTCGTCCAGCCCCGCCATCTCCTCTGTGAGGTTCTTGACCTGCAGGAGAAGTGTCCGGCCTCCAGCTCAGTGCCGGGGTGGGGCAGAGTTGGGGGAGGTTGATGTTCACCTCATCCAAAGAGGTGGTTTCAATGCAGGAGAACCCAAAGGACTTTGGGTCTTCTCAATGAGCCCAACCCAACCAACATTGGATCTTCTCAACCTGCCTTGGGTTCCTTAACCCAAGCTAGCAGATCCCACCCAGCCTTGGGTGTCCTCAATACCTCATGTCTTCTCAACCCATCTCAGCCATCCTTGATCGTCTCAACCCATTCCAAACCCAACCCAACCAGTTTTACATTTCACCAACCCAACCCAACCCAACCAGTTTTACGTCTCACCAACCCAACCCAACCATCCTTGATCATCTCAACCCAGCCCAGCCCAACCCAACCAGTTTTATGTCTCACCAACCCAACTCAACTCAACCCAACCCAACTCAACCCAACCCAACCAGTCTTATGTCGCACCAACTCAACGCAACCCAACCAGCCTGGAGTCTCCTCAACCCAACCCAACAAGGCTGAGCAGATTGAAGTCCCCTCACCTTGAGGCCAAGGCCTCTCCCAATCCTCACCTTGTTCTCAGTCGCGTGTTTCTCCTTCTCCACCTTGGCCAGGGTCAGCTCCAGGTCATCAATGTCCTTCTTCAGCTCTGAGCATTCGTCCTCCAGCTTCCTCTTCTTGGCTGTCAGCTCGGCGTTCATCTCCTCCTCGTCCTCCAGCCGCTCCGTCAGCTCCTTCACCTTGGCCTCCAGCTGGATCTTGTTCTTGATCAGCTGGTCACAGCGCTCCTCGGCGTCGTTCAGGTTGTCCTGCTCCTGTTTTGGGGGGGACAGCAAGTGAAGCAGGGTTGCCCCAGGGTCTGGTGGGGGTGGTGGTCACACCTGTGATGTGGTTTTGGGCTGATCTGACTCACAGCCTGCACTTGGAGCTGGAGGTCGTTCTTCTCCTGCAGCATGGAGACCATCTTCTCCTCCAGCTCCTTCCGCCGCGACTCCGACTTCTCCAGGGCGTCCTTCAGCCGCCCGTACTCCTCCTTCATGTTCTGCTCCAGGAGACCCCGAGAAGGTCAAAGACCCTCATCCAACACCCCTCAGATGATCCTGGTGGTGGTGGTCCCACCCTTCCCTGCCCACCCCACCCACCTGCATCTCCTTCTCCGTCTCCGCGCTCTTCAGCAAGGGCTTGATCTTGAAATAGAGCTTCATCCACGGCCAGTTCTTCACCCCCATGAAGGCCCGGAGGTTCCACTGGATCACCAGCAGCGCGTCCCTACGAGGACGAGGAGGAGGAGAAGGACACAGGTGCCACCACATGCCCAGCCAGGTGACCAGGTGAGCAGAAGGCCCGCCCCCGTCTCACCGGCGCTCCACGATCTTCTTGAACTCGATGCGCATGAGCTGCCCCCGCGCCCGCGCCTGGATGCGGGTGATGATGCGGGACAGGCGCTCGTCACGCATCTCCTCCAGCTGGCCCAGGAGCCCTGCCTTGAAGAACACCTGAGGGGAGGGAGGAGGTGGTGGGACCATGAGGTCTGTGTCCACCTCGGATGGTGGGAACAGAGGGAACAGAGACCGCGGGATCTCCCCACAATGCGTCCAAAGGGGTTGTGGTGGGTGGAAGGATGGGGTGGTGTCTGGGTAGATGGACAGATGGACACAGGGATCATGGGACCATAAGGTACATGTCCACCTTGGATGGTGGCACCACAGGGAACAGAGACAACAGGATCTCCCCACAGTGCATCCAAAGTAGTTGTGGTGGGTGGAATTATGGGGTGGTGTTTAGATAGATGGACAGATGGACATGTTGATGGACAGATGGACACAGGGATCATGGGACCATGAGGTCCATGTCCATCGTGGACGTTGAGACCACTTGGAACAGAGACAATGGGATCTGACCCAGAGGGATCAAACTGGTTGTGGTGGGTGAAAGGATGGGGTAGATGGTGTCTGGGTAGATGGACAGATGGACATGGTGATCACAGGACCACGAGGTCCATGTCCACCTTGGATGATGGGACCACAGGAAAAAGGGACCACGAGATCTCACCCAGTAGGATCAAACTGGTTGTGGTGGGTGGAAGGATGGGGTAGGGGTCCAGAAGGAACAGATGGACATAGGGAGGAACAGATGGACACATGAATGGTGGGAGCATGGGGTCCACTACACCTGAGGGATGGTGGGACCACAGGGAAAAGAGACCATGGGATCTTCTCATGGTGTGTCCAAAAGGGTTGTGGTGGATGGAAGAATGGCGTGGTGTTTGGGTAGATGGACATGTCAATGGGCAGATGGACATGGGGATCACGGCACCATGAGGTCCATGTTCACTTTGCATGGTGGGGCCACAAGGAACAGGGACCATAAGATCTTACCAGTGGGATCAAACTGGTTGTGCTGGGTGGAATTATGGGGTGGTGTCTACCTAGATGCACACAGGGTTCATGGGGACCATGAGGTTCACAACACATGAAGGATGGTGGCACCACAGGGAACGGGGACCACGAGATCTCACCTTGGTGTGCCCAAACTTGTACTGGTTGTGGTCGATGTCGATGGAGCCCAGGAGCTTCTCGGCGCCCTTGCGGCTGTCGATGAACTGCCCCTCGGGGATGGCCGCGGGGTTCAGGATGCGGTACCTGGGGGCCACAGAGGACATGACCCCCGAGCTCAGCCCCCATGGCGTTGTCCCCCCCACCCAAACCCTCTCCGTGTCCCCACCGCTGTCGGAAGTCCCCGTAGAGGATGCGGTTGGGGAAGCCCTTGCGGCAGATGCGGATTCCCTCCAGGACCCCGTTGCAGCGGAGCTGGTGCATGACCAGGGCGTTGTCCATCACACCTGGAGGGGGACACAGGTGAGGGGTCAACCACGAGCCACGAGCCACGCCCACGCCCCAACCTCCAATCCCCACCCTCGGCTCACCCGGCTCCTTCCGCTCGTTCGGGACGAGGCAGCGGACGAAGTGGGGGTGGGTGGTCTTGAGGTTGGCCATCAGCTTGTTGAGGTTCTCCTGGGGAGGAGAGGGGAGGGTGACCAATGGCGGAGCAGGGGAGGGGCTGGGGGGTGGTGGGACCACCCTCTACACCAGGAGATGTTCTCCCCCCGCCCTGCAGCAGATCTAGAGCAGGTTCCTCACCCGGTGCAGGGCTGAGACCGTCTGGAAGGAGGAACCTTTCTTCTTGGCTCCTTTCCCCTTCCCGCTGTCACCGCCTGCGGAGGAGAGCGGTCGGATGAGGTGGGAACAAGGACAACTCCTGTGGGAACTGTCTTCTTCACCCCTCCACCACCCACCAGAGTCTGCCCCGGCGTAGTTGGAGAAGAGGTGGGCCAAGAGCTTGAGGGCGGATTTCTGGTAGAGCCCCACCACCGTCTCGTTGAGGGGGTCCTTGTTCTTCTCCAGCCAGCCCAGGATGTTGTAGTCCACGGTGCCGGCGTAGTGGGTGAGCGAGAAGTGCGCCTCGGACTTGCCCTTGACGTTCCGTGGCTTCCCGAAGTTGGCCGACTTGCCCAGGTGGTTGTCGTAGAGTTTGGACTTGAAGGTCATGTCCGAGGCCTTGGGGAACATGCACTCCTCCTCCAGGATGGACATGATCCCCATGGGCTGTGGACAAGCAGAGCTTGTTGGTCGGGAAGGACACCAGGGACAACCCAAAAGCCTCTCCTGGGGCACCTGAGGGGCTCCAGCTGGATGGACCCTCCTCCCTCAGTCCCTGGAGGCCCTGGAGGTCCTGAGGGTGGTGGTACCTTCTCGATGAGGTCGATGCAGGCCTGCAGGTCCATGCCGAAGTCGATGAACTCCCACTCGATGCCCTCCTTCTTGTACTCCTCCTGCTCCAGCACGAACATGTGGTGGTTGAAGAACTGCTGCAGCTTCTCGTTGGTGAAGTTGATGCAGAGCTGCTCGAAGCTGTTGAACTGGGGGAGGAGAGGGAGAAACAGGTGAAGGAGTCCATGGGGTCAACTCAACACCCAACGGGGCCAACTGAGTCCATGGGGTCAACTCAACAAGGCCAGCTCAAGGCTCAACAGGGTCAGCTGAACACCCAATGGGATGGACAGAGTCAATCTGACACCCAATGGGGTGAAGACAACATTGAATGGGATCCATGGGGTCAACTCAACATCCAACAGGGTCAAAGTGATGCCCAGCGGGGGTCAATGGGGACAACTCTACGCCCAGTGGGGTCAGCAGAACATCCAATGAGATCAGTGGGGTCAACCTGAGACCCAAAGGGTTCAAAACAACACCCAGTGGGGTCAAGAAGGTCAACTCAGCACCTAAAGGAGTCACTGGGATCAACGAGGTCAACGCAACACTCAGTGACGTCAACACAAAGACCCAATCCCCACCCAAGGTCACCATGAAGCTCTAGGAGATCCCCTCACCACCCAGCTGGCTCAATGCCACCCCTGCAAGGCCCAGCGCCACTGCCCCGCCCCGAGCCTCACATCAAAGATCTCGAAGCCAGCGATGTCCAAGACGCCGATGAAGTACTGCCGCGGCTGCTTGGTGTCCAGCGAGTTGTTGATCCTCACCACCATCCAGTTGAACATCTTCTCGTAGACGGCCTTGGCCAGGGCCCCGATGGAGTAGTAGACCTGCTGGACGCTCTGCCCCTTGGTCACGTACTCGTTGCCCACCTTGACGCGCGGGTGGCACAAGCCCTTGAGCAGGTCGGCCGAGTTCAGCCCCATCAGGTAGGCGGACTTGTCGGCGTCTGTGGAGCAGGAGATACCTGGTCAGGTGCCACCTCACCTGGTGACCCCGCCCTGACCGGTCGCCCCCTCGCCCCGACCCGCCTTCGGTGCCGTCGGGCTCTGCCTGCTCCTCCCGCTGCTTCTGCTTGAACTTCATGTTGCCGAAGTGCATGATGGCCCCCGTCAGCTTGTAGACGCCGGCCTTCTCCTCGGCCGTGAAGCCCAGCACGTCAAAGGCGCTCTGGGAGGGGTGGAGCAGGTGAGGGAGGGGCCAGGTGAGGGCATGGCTTCTGGTGGTCACCACCTGCGATGGTCACCACCTGCGATGGTCACCACCTGCGATGGTCGCCACCTGAGGGTACCTCCCACTGTCCTTCCCACTCGTTGGCCCAGCTGGCCAATGGGGACATGTCCAGCCATGGGTTTGTCCACTTGAAGGACTTGTCCATCAATTAATTAATTAATTAATTCATCCATCCATCCATCCATCCATCCATCCATGGGTTCATTTGTCTAGCTCAGGACTCATTTATTCAGGATCCATCCATCCATTTCAGAACTTCATCCATCCAACCATGGACTCATCCATCCATCCATCCATCCATGGACTCATCCATCCATCCATCCATCCATCCATCCATCCATCCATCCATCCATCCATCCATCCATCCATCCATCCATTCATCTCCATACCCACGTCCGTCCATCCATCCATCCATCCATCCATGGATTCACCCGTCCATGGATTCTTCCATCAATCCATTTGAGGACTTAATCCATCAATCCATGGACTCATCCACCCATTAGAGGACATTTATACTCATGGATCCATCTGAGGACCCATCCATCCTCCATCTCTCCTTCTAAGGACTCACTGATCCATGGAAGGGTCCATCTATCCATGGACTCATCCACCCATTTGAGGACCTCTATATCCACAGATCCATCCATCCATCTCCATACCTCCATCCATCCATCCATCCATGGTCTCTTCCACCCATTTGAGGACCTTTATATACACGGATCCATCCATGGACTCATTGATCCATCTCTCCATGGACTCTTCCATTCATCCATCCATCCATGGACTCATTCCTCCATCTCTCCATACCTCCATCCACCCATCCATCCATGGACTCATTCCTCCATCTCTCCATACCTCCATCCATCCATCCATGGACTCATCCATCCATCCATCCATCCATCCATCCATCCATCCATCCATGGACTCATCTCTCCATACCTCCATCCATCCATCCATGCACTCATGCACACATCTCTCCATATCTCCATCCATCCATGGACTCATTCCTCCATCTCTCCATACTTCCATCCATCCATCCATCCATCCATCCATCCATCCATCCATCCATGCACACATCTCTCCATATCTCCATCCATCCATCCATCCATGGACTCATTCCTCCATCTCTCCATACCTCCATCCATCCATCGATGGACTCATCCATCCATCCATCCATCCATCCATCCATCCATCCATGGACTCATCTCTCCATACCTCCATCCATCCATCCATGCACTCATGCACACATCTCTCCATATCTCCATCCATCCGTCCATCCATGGACCCATCACTCCCTCCACCCCTCCCTGCTCACATCGGTTGCCAACAGCTCCTCGGCGTCGTCGATGGAGGCCACGGTCACCTCGCCCTGGGACACGTACCCGTAGTCATAGGGGTTGGAGGTGACCAGCAGCATCTCTAGGGTGGGATGGAGACACCTCTGAGCACTCCCAATCTCCTCAAACCACCCCAAATTTCGGGAAAAGGGGGGAAGGAGAAGCCCCGAGGCCATGGTGATGGCCCAGCTCACCCAGAAGCTCTGGCTTCTTGTTGGAGAGGATCTGGTAGAAGATGTGGTAGTTGCGCTCGGCCTTCAGCTGGAAGATGACGCGGGACTTCTCCAGGAGGTCTGGGAGGGTGGATGGGGAGAAGGTGGGTGAGGAGAGGGATGGAGAGGGAATGGTGGGGTGAGGAGAGGAACGGAGACATGGAGAGATGGGTGGAGGCATGGACATGTGGATGAGTGAAGAGATGGGTGGATAAATGAAAAGTTGGATGGAGATGTGAGGAGATGGAAAGATGAGGAGGTGGAGGGTCAGATGGCTAGTGGGAGAAGGAGATGGATGGAATGATGGACAACAGGGCAGGACACCAGCTCATTGGATCTACCAACCATGGAGAGGGATGGATGGATGGATGGATGGATGGATGGATGGATGGATGGATGGATGGATGGATGGATGGATGGCAGGATGGGTGGATGGATGGATGGATGGATGATGGATGGATGGATGGATGATGGATGGATGGATGGATGGATGATGGATGGATGGATGGATGGATGGATGGATGGATGGATGATGGATGGATGGATGATGGATGGATGGATGGATGGATGGATAAATGGAAGGGATGGATGATGGATGGATGATGGATGGATGGATGGATGGATGGATGGATGATGGATGGATGGATGGATGGATGGATGAAGGATGGATGGATAAATGGAAGGGATGGATGGATGATGGATGGATAAATGGAAGGGATGGATGGATGATGGATGGATGATGGATGGATGATGGATGGATGGATGGATGATGGATGGATGATGGATGGATGATGGATGGATGATGGATGGATGATGGATGGATGGATGGATGGATGGATAAATGGAAGGGATGGATGATGGATGGATGATGGATGGATGGATGGATGGATGATGGATGGATGGATGATGGATGGATGGATGGATGATGGATGGATGATGGATGGATGATGGATGGATGATGGATGGATGGATGGATGGATGATGGATGGATGGATGGATGATGGATGGATGGATGGATGGATGGATGGATGGATGATGGATGGATGGATGGATGATGGATGGATGGATAAATGGAAGGGATGGATGGATGGATGGATGGATGGATGGATGATGGATGGATGGATGGATGGATGGATGATGGATGGATGGATGGATGATGGATGGATGGATGGATGATGGATGGATGGATAAATGGAAGGGATGGATGGATGGATGGATGGATGATGGATGGATGGATGATGGATGGATGGATGGATGATGGATGGATGGATGGATGATGGATGGATGGATGGATGGATGGATGGATGGATGATGGATGGATGGATAAATGGAAGGGATGGATGATGGATGGATGATGGATGGATGGATGGATGGATGATGGATGGATGGATGGATGGATGGATGGATGGATGGATGGATGATGGATGGATGGATGGATGATGGATGGATGGATGGATGGATGATGAATGGATGGATGGATGATGGAGGGATGAGGAGATGGATGGAGGGAAGCACAACTCATGGATCCACCAACCAGGAGGACAGACGGACATGTGGGTGGATGAAGGGATGGATGGAGACGTGAGGAGATGGGAGGATGAGGAAGCGGACAGAGGGACGAGGAGGGCTCTGGACACACGGACAGCGGCCGGACATTGGCCAAGCCCTGCTCCCACCGCCCTTGGCCACTCACAGGTCTCGATGTCGGCCGACGCCAACTTCCCGGTGGCCCCGAAGTGGATCCGGATGAACTTCCCCTGAAAGGGCGGTGGGGGGCCGTGGGTCCTGCCCCACAGAGGCCACCCCAGAGACCCCACCCCACAGAGGCCACCCCACAGATCCTGTCCCATAGGTCCTGCCCCCACAGGCTCCTCACAAAGACGCTGCCCCACAGAGGCCACCCCAGAGACCCTACCCCATAGAGGCCACCCCACAGATCCTGCCCCACAGAGGCCACCCCAGAGACCCCACCCCACAGAGGCCACCCCAGAGACCCTACCCCATAGAGGCCACCCCACAGATCCTGCTCCATAGAGGCCACCCCAGAGACCCCACCCCACAGAGGCCACCCCACAGATCCTGTCCCATAGGTCCTGCCCCCACAGGCTCCTCACAAAGACGCTGCCCCACAGAGGCCACCCCAGAGACCCTACCCCATAGAGGCCACCCCACAGATCCTGCCCCATAGAGGCCACCCCAGAGACCCCGCCCCACAGAGGCCACCCCACAGATCCTGCCCCACAGAGGCCACCCCAGAGACCCCACCCCATAGAGGCCACCCCACAGATCCTGTCCCATAGGTCCTGCCCCACAGGCTCCTCACAAAGACGCTGCCCCACAGAGGCCACCCCATAGACCCTGCCCCATAGGTGCTGTCCCATAGACCCCGTCCCCTTTACCACTGAGATCTTCAGACCCCACCCCTTAGATCCAGCCCTATGGACTCTGCCCCACAGCCCCTAACCTGTCCACCCCTCCCCACAGCCCCAGCCCTATAGACTGCCCCACAGACTGTAATCTGTCCACCCCATGCCATAGACCCAGCCCCAGCCCCATAGACTCTGCCCCAAAGATCCTAACCTGTCCGCCCCACGCCACAGACACCAGCCCCACCCCATAGACTCTGCCCCATTGATGTTCTCATAGACATTGGCCCAACCCCATAGACCCCATTCCACGGGTGCTGCACCACCCAAAGCCCCATAGACTCCTCCCCCAGGCCTCACCCCATGGGCCCCACCCCACTGATGTGCCCCACAGACACCAGCCCGACCTGACAGACTCTATGATGCGCCCTGTAGACACAGGCCCCGCCCCATAGACCCCACCCCACTGATGTGCCCCACAGACACTGGCCCCAACCCATAGACTCCACCCCATAGACCCCAAAATCCAATATCCACCTCACAGAACCCGCCTGTGGACTCTGCCCCATCGATGCGCCCCACAGACACCAGCCTCACCCCATAGACTCCACCCCATAGACCCCAAAATCCAAAATCCACCTCACAGACCCCGCCTGTGGACTCTGCCCCATAGATGCGCCCCACAGACACCAGCCTCACCCCATACCCACAGGCTCCGCCCCACAGACTCCACCCCAAGGCCCTGCAGACTCCTCCCCTGAGCCCCACCCCACAGACCCCAAAATCCAATCTCCCCCTCACAGAACTCACCCATAGGCCCCACCCCACTGATGTGCCCCACAGACACTGGCCCCAACCCATAGACTCCACCCCATAGACCCCAAAATCCAATATCCACCTCACAGACCCCGCCTGTGGACTCTGCCCCATAGATGCGCCCCACAGACACCAGCCTCACCCCATAGACTCCACCCCATAGACCCCAAGATCCAATATCCACCTCACAGACCCCGCCTGTGGACTCTGCCCCATAGATGCGCCCCACAGACACCAGCCTCACCCCATAGACTCCACCCCATAGACCCCAAAATCCAAAATCCACCTCACAGACCCCGCCTATGGACTCTGCCCCATCGATGCGCCCCACAGACACCAGCCTCACCCCATAGACTCCACCCCATAGACCCCAAGATCCAATCTCCTCCTCACAGAACTCACCCATAGGCCCCACCCCACTGATGTGCCCCACAGACACCTCATCCCACAGGTGCTGCCCCACCCAAAGCCCTATTGACTCCTCCCCTGGGCCCCGCCCCACAGCCCAGGCCCCGCCCCACTCACGAATCGCGAGGAGTTGTCGTTGCGCACGGTCTTGGCGTTGCCGAAGGCCTCGAGCGCGGGGTTGGCCTGGATGATTTGATCCTCCAGGGTGCCCTGGGGTGGGGGGTGACACCGCGGGTGGGCGGGGACACGGCCAGGGGGGCGGTGACACCGCGGGGGGCGCGGCCGGGCCCCGCCCTTTTTTACCTTGCTGCTATTGGCCGCCTCCTTCTTGCGGTCGCCGATGGCGGCGATGCTGGCGAAGTATTGGATGACGCGTTTGGTGTTCACCGTTTTCCCCGCCCCCGATTCGCCGCTGGGGGGGGGCAAGGGGGTCACCAGGGGGTCACCAGGGGGTCACTGAGGGGTCACCTGGGGTCACCCCACACCTGTGGGGCGGTGTCGGGGCTGGGGACTCACGTGATGAGGATGGATTGGTTCTCGCGGTCTGTGGGGAGAGAGAGGGGTCGGGGGGTGAGGAGGGGTCTGGGGGGACTTCAGCTCTCCTCCAGGTGGGGAGCAGGTCAGGTGGGACAAAGTTCAGGAGAAGTTTGGGGGTTGGGGTTCTCCAACCTCCCCAGGCAAGGTGGGATGAGGCTGGGGAAATGTTGAGGGGTTTGGGGTTCTCCAACTCCTCCAGATGAGGAGCAGGTCAGGTGGGACAAAGTTCAGGAGAAGTTTGGGGTTTGGGGTTCTCCAACTCCTCCAGATGAGGAGCAGGTCAGGTGGGACAAAGTTCAGGAGAAGTTTGGAATTTGGGGTTCTCCAACCACCCAAGGTGAGGAGAAGGTCAGGTGGGACAAAGTTCAGGAGAAGTTTGGCGTTTGGGGTTCCCCAACCCCCTCAGGTGAGGAGCAGGTCAGATGGGATGAGGCTGGGGAGATGCTGAGGGTTCTCCAACCCCCACCAGGTGAGGAGCAGGTCAGGTGGGACAAAGTTCAGGAGAAGTTTGGGGTTTGGGGTTCTCCAGCCTCCCCAGGTGAGGAGCAGGTCAGGTGGGACAAAGTTCAGGAGAAGTTTGGAATTTGGGGTTCTCCAACCCCCGCCAGGTGAGGAGAAGGTCAGGTGGGACAAAGTTCATGAGAGGTCGAGGGTCTGGTGTTTGGGGTTCTCCACCCTTCCAGGTGGGATGGGTCAAAACTGGGGGGAGCCATTGGGGGTCTTGGGGGTCTCCCCACAGCCAGGTGAGTCCCAGGTCAGGTGTGACCAGACTGTGAAGATACTGGGAGTCGTGGGGCTCTCCACCCTCTCAGGTGTGACCAAGGTGAGGTGGAACCAAGATCAGGGAGACGTTGGGGTTCTCCACCCTCCCAGGTGGGACCAAGTTGAAGGAGGTCTTGAGGTCCCAAGTGGGACAAGATGAGGGAGATGTTGGGGTTCTCCACCCTCCCAGGTAGAACCAAGGTGAGGTGGAACCAAGCTGAGGGAGATCTTGGGGTTCCCCACCTTCCCAGGTGGGACCAAGATGTAGGAGATGTTGGGGTTCTCCACCCTCCCCACTGAGCTATCTCAAAACCGTGAGGACCCACGGGGACCCTTGGACCTGCCCTGGCGCCCAGGTGTCCCCAGGTGTCCCCAGGTGTCCCCAGGCCCGTTTTGGGGGTCCCACCTGTCAGCATGTACTGGTAGGCGTTGTCGGAGATGGAGAAGATGTGCGGGGGGACCTCGTTGCGCTTCTTGCCCCGGTAGGCGGCCACCACTTGTGGGTCGTAGACCGGGAGCCACTTGTAGGGGTTCACGGTGACGCAGAACAGCCCCGAGTAGGTCTGGGGGGACAAACGGGGGGCTCGGGGGGGGACACACCCGGCGTGGGGACACCGACCCCAACCGGGGTGCGGGAATGGGTGGTGGGGGGTTTGGGGGGTCGCTGGAGGATCTGGAGGGGGTTCAGGGCTCCTGGGGGTCCAAGGATTGGAGATTTTGGGTCTGGGGGTCCTGGGGGTCCAAGGATTGGAGATTTTGGGTCTGGGGGTCCAAGGTTTGGAGGTTTTGGGTGTGGGGGGCCCAAGGATTGGAGATTTTGGGTCTGGGGGACGTTCGGGGCTCCTGGAGGTCCAAGGATTGGAGATTTTGGGTCTGGTGGAGGTTCAGGGGTGCTGGGGGTCCAAGGTTTGGAGATTTTGGGTCTGGGGGTCCAAGGATTGGAGATTTTGGGTCTGGGGGAGGTTCGGGGCTCCTGGAGGTCCAAGAATTGGAGATTTTGGGTCTGGGGGTCCTGGAGGTCCAAGAACTGGAGATTTTGGGTCTGGGGGTCCAAGGATTGGAAATTTTGGGTCTGGAGGGGACTCAGGAGTGCTGGGGGTCCAGGGTTTGGAGATTTTGGGTCTGGGGGAGGTTCAGGGTGGCTGGGTGGGGTCAAGGATGGACACTGGAGGATCTGGAGGGGGTTCAGGGCTCTTGGAGGTCCAAGGATTGGAAACTTTGGTTCTGGGGGGGTTCAGGGGGTACAAGGATTGGAGATTTTGGGTCTGGGGGAGGTTCAGGGGTGCTGGGGGTCCAAGGTTTGGAGGTTTTGGGTCTGGGGGACGTTCGGGGCTCCTGGGGGTCCAAGGTTTGGAGATTTTGGGTCTGGGGGTCCTGGGGGTCCAAGGATTGGAGATTTTGGGTCTGGGGGTCCTGGGGGTCCAAGGATTGGAGATTTTGGGTCTGGGGGTCCAAGGTTTGGAGATTTTGGGTTTGGAGGGGGTTTAAGGGTGCTGGAGGCCCAAGGATTGGAGATTTTGGGTCTGGGGGACGTTCGGGGCTCCTGGAGGTCCAAGGATTGGAGATTTTGGGTCTGGTGGAGGTTCAGGGGTGCTGGGGGTTCAGGGTTTGGAGATTTTGGGTCTGGGGGTTCAAGGTTTGGAGATTTTGGGTTTGGAGGGGGTTTAAGGGTGCTGGAGGCCCAAGGATTGGAAATTTTGGGTCTGGGGGTCCAAGGTTTGGAGATTTTAGGTCTGGGGGTCCAAGGATTGGAGATTTTGGGTCTGGGGGATGTTCGGGGCTCCTGGAGGTCCAAGAATTGGAGATTTTGGGTCTGGGGGTCCAAGGATTGGAAATTTTGGGTCTGGAGGGGACTCAGGGGTGCTGGGGGTCCAGGGTTTGGAGATTTTGGGTCTGGGGGAGGTTCAGGGTGGCTGGGTGGGGTCAAGGATGGGACACTGGAGGATCTGGAGGGGGTTGTGGGATGCTGGAGGTCCAAGGATTGGAGATTTTGGGTCTGGGGGGGGGTTCAGGGGTGCTGGGGGTCCAAGAATTGGAGATTTTGGGTCTGGGCGTCCAAGGTTTGGATATTTTGGGTCTGGGGGTGTTCAGGGCAACCAGGGATGGGACATTTGGGATCTGCGTGGCTCTGGAGAAGCCTCCCCCACCCCAATTCCTGGTGCCCCAAAGCCCCCCCAGATGCCTCTCCATGGTTCCAGGTGTCCCCAGAAGCTCCCACCTGGTTCCAGCCCCACCTGAGCTTTGGGGCAGGGTCCCCACTGTCCCCTCACCCATTTTTGAGGTTTCCTCCCCCCATTTTTGACGTTCCCCCCCCCCCATTTTTGATGCTCCCTCTCCCATTTTTGAGGTTCCCCCCCATTTTAATGTTCCCCCCCCATTTTTTATGTTCCCCCTCCCATTTTTGTGTTTCTCCTTTTCATTTTTGAATTTCTCCTTTTCATTTTTGAATTTCTCCTTTTCATTTTTGAGGTTCCCTACCCCATTTTTGAGTTTCCCCCCCATTTTTGATTTCCCCCCCCCATTTTTGATTTTCCCCCCCATTTTTGATTTCCCCCCCCTCCATTTTTGAGGTCCCCTCTCCATTTTTTAGTTTCCCCCCCCCATTTTGGAGATTCCCTACCCCATTTTGAGTTTCCCCTCTCCATTTTTGATGTTCCCCCCACATTTTTGAGGTTCTCCCCCCCCATTTTTGAGGCCCCCTACCATTTTTGAGATTCTCTCCCCCATTTTTGTGGTTCCCCACCCCATTTTTGAGGTTCTCCCCGCATTTTTGAGGTTCTCGCCCCATTTTTTGATGTTCCTCTCCGTTTTTGATGTTCCCTCTCCCATTTTTGAGGTCCCCCACCCCATTTTTAACGTTCCCCCCCCCATTTTTCAAATCCTTCCCCCATTTTTGAGGTTCCCCACCCCATTTTTAATGGTCTGCCCCGTTTTTGAGGTCCCCTCACCCATTTTTGAGATTTCCCCCCCCCCATTTTTGCTGTCCCCCCCAATTTTTGCTGTTCCCCCCCATTTTTTGCTGTTCCCCCCATTTTTGATGTTCTTCCCCCCATTTTTGAGGTCCCCCTCCCCATTTTTGAGGTCCCCCTCCCCATTTTTGAGGTTCTCCCCCCCATTTTTGAGGTTCCCCACCCCATTTTTAATGTTCTGCCCCGTTTTTGAGGTCCCCTCCCCATTTTTGAGATTTCCCCCCCCCCCATTTTTGAGATTTCCCCCCCATTTTTGCTGTTCCCCCCCATTTTTGATGTTCTCCCCCCCATTTTTGAGGTCCCCCTCCCCATTTTTGAGATTCCCCCCCCATTTTTGAGATTTCCCCCCCCCATTTTTGCTGTTCCCCCCCATTTTTGATGTTCTCCCCCCATTTTTGAGGTCCCCCTCCCCATTTTTGAGATTTCCCCTCCCATTTTTGCTGTCCCCCCCCCATTTTTGCTGTTCCCCCCCATTTTTGATGTTCTCCCCCCCATTTTTGAGGTCCCCCTCCCCATTTTTGAGATTCCCCCCCCATTTTTGAGATTTCCCCCCCCATTTTTGCTGTCCCCCCCCCATTTTTGATGTTCTCCCCCCCATTTTTGAGGTCCCCCTCCCCATTTTTGAGGTTCTCCCCCCCCATTTTTGGGGTCCCCCTGCCCATTTTGGGGTCTCACGTAGATCATCCAGGCCGCGTAGCGCTCCTTGAGGTTGAAGAGCACGGCGGGCTCGTGCAGGAACGTCAGCATGGCCATGTCCTCGATCTTGTCGAACTTGGGCGGGTTCTGCTGGTGCACGTCGCCCTCCTTGACCGTCACCGTCTGGGGGACACCGGGGGGGGTCAGCGGTGACCCCACAGTGTCACCGGCGTCACCTCTCCCGGCCTGGTGTCCACGGTGGTGACCCCTCTCCAGGAGCTCCACCACGAGCCCCACCGTGATGCATCTGGGCTCTCCTTGAGGTCACCATGACCCGCCTGGTGTCACCTCTCCCAGCTTGGTGTCCATGGTGGCATCTCCATCAATGTCCCCTTGAGACCCCTGTGACCCTCCCCATGTCCCTGAGCCCCCCTTGACCCCAAGGTCCCCGTGTCCCCAAGGTCTCCATGACCCCCGTGGTGTCACCTCTTCCAGCTCCTCTCCATGGTGGCATCTCCCCTGTGTCCCATTGAGAGCCCTGTGACCCCTACATGTCCCCAGGCCCCCCGTGTCCCCCCGGTGTCACCTCTCCGAGCTCGGTCTCCACGGTGACGCTGCCGCCCCATTGAAACCCCTGTGACCCCAAGGTCCCAATGTCCCCAAGGTTCCTGTGACCCTCCCCAAGGTCCCCATGTCCCCCATGACCCCCTCACGTCCCTGCGCCCCTGGGTGTCACCTCTCCGAGCTCGGTCTCCACGGTGCCATCTCCCCAATGTCCCACTGAGACCCCCGTGTCCCCAAGCCCCCCGTGTCCCCCCGGTGTCACCTCTCTGAGCTCAGTCTCCACGGTGCCATCTCCCCAGTGTCCCATTGAGACCCCCGTGTCCCCAAGCCCCCCGTGTCCCCCCGGTGTCACCTCTCTGAGCTCGGTCTCCACGGTGCCATCTCCCCAGTGTCCCATTGAGACCCCCGTGTCCCCAAGCTCCCCGTGTCCCCTCCATGTCACCTCTCTGAGCTCGGTCTCCACGGTGCCATCTCCCCAGTGTCCCATTGAGACCCCCGTGTCCCCAAGCCCCCCGTGTCCCCTCCATGTCACCTCTCCGAGCTTGGTGTCGATGGTGGCATCTCCCCAATGTCCCATTGAGATCCCT
Source organism: Ammospiza nelsoni (assembly GCF_027579445.1). Taxonomy (NCBI): domain Eukaryota; kingdom Metazoa; phylum Chordata; class Aves; order Passeriformes; family Passerellidae; genus Ammospiza; species Ammospiza nelsoni. The sequence continues at coordinate 154,556,493 of NC_080633.1, forward strand.
GTGACCTGCCATGTCCCCAAGCCCCCCGTGTCCCCTCCATGTCACCTCTCCGAGCTCGGTCTCCACGGTGCCATCTCCCCAGTGTCCCACCGAGACCCCCGTGTCCCCAAGCCCCCCATGTCCCCTCCATGTCACCTCTCCGAGCTCGGTGTCGATGGTGGCATCTCCCCAATGTCCCATCGAGACCCCCGTGTCCCCGAGCCCCCCGTGTCCCCCCGGTGTCACCTCTCCGAGCTCGGTCTCCACGGTGCCATCTCCCCAGTGTCCCATCGAGACCCCCGTGTCCCCAAGCTCCCCATGACCTCCCCAGAGCCCTGTGACTGTCCCCAAGGTCCCCATGTCCTCAGGCCCCCTGTGAGCCCCCAATGCCACCTCTCCCATCTTGATCTCCACAGTGACATCTCCCCAGTGTCCCACTGAGACCCCTGTGACCCCAAGCCCCCCGTGTCCCCTCCATGTCACCTCTCCGAGCTTGCTGTCGATGGTGGCATCTCCCCAATGTCCCATTGAGATCCCTGTGACCTGCCATGTCCCCAAGCCCCCCATGTCCCCCCGGTGTCACCTCTCCGAGCTCGGTCTCCACGGTGCCATCTCCCCAGTGTCCCATCGAGACCCCCGTGTCCCCAAGCCCCCCGTGTCCCCCCGGTGTCACCTCTCCGAGCTCGGTCTCCACGGTGACGCTGCCGCCCTGTCTCTCCAGCACGCGTCCCCTGACGAACTCGTGTCCCGCGTGGGGCACGAAGCACTCGGCGCGGGGGTCGAAGGGACGCGTGGTGGCCGCCAGGCGCTCGCGCTCGCCCGGCCGCAGGAACGGCGCCGCCGCGCCCAGGGCCGCCAGCACCGCGTCCGCCATCGCTCCTGGGGGACAATGACACTGTGGGGGGACAGGGATGGACCCCGACCCACCCAGAGACCCTCCATGGACATTGATTGTCACCCGGACTGCGTCCACCATCTCTCCTGGGGGACAATGACACTGTGGGGGACAGGGATGGACCCCGACCCACCCACCGACCGTCCATGGTCACTGATTGTCACCAGCACTGCGTCCACCATCTCTCCTGGGGGACAATGACACTGTGGGGGGACAGGGATGGACCCCGACCCACCCAGAGACCCTCCATGGTCACTGATTGCCACCAGGACCGCGTCCGCCATCGCTCCTGGGGGACAATGACACTGTGGGGGACAGGGATGGACCCCGACCCACCCAGAGACCCTCCATGGTCACTGATTGTCCCCAGCACCGCGTCCGCCATCTCTCCTGGGGGACAATGTCACATGTGGGGGACAGGGATGGACCCCGACCCACCCACCGACCGTCCATGGTCACTGATTGTCCCCAGCACCGCGTCCTGGGGGACAATGACACTGTGGGGGACAGGGATGGACCCCAACCCACCCAGAGACCCTCCATGGACATTGATTGCCACCAGCACCGTATCCACCATCTCTCCTGGGGGGACAGGGACACCTGGGGATGGACCCCCCCCACTGACCCTCCATGGACCCCCATGATTGACCCCCTGGCCATTGATTGACCCCCTGGCCATTGATTGAACCCTGTGGCCATTGATTGACCCCCCTGGCCATTGATTGACCCCCTGGCCATTGATTGACCCCCAAGGTCACTGATTGACCCCCGGCCATTGATTGACCCCCAAGGTCACTGATTGACCCCCGTGGTCACTGATTGACCCCACGGCCATCCCCGGCCCCACGGCGCCACCTGGGGGGTGACAGGGACGGACCCCCCCAGGGACACCCCCCCCACAGCCCCCCACCCGTACCTGGAGTCCGTGGGTCGCGTGGGTTGGATGGAGAGATCTGGGGGGACACTGGGGTGAGGGGCTGCACCCCACAGATCCCCACGCGCCCCACACACCCCACGTGTGCCCCACAGATCCCTTGTACACCCCACAGATCCCCACGCGCCCCACACACCCCACGTGTGCCCCACAGATCCCTTGTACACCCCACAGATCCCCTGTGCCCCACAGATCCCCTGTGCCCCACAGATCCCTTATACACCCCACAGATCCCCATGTGCCCCACACACCCCACGTGTGCCCCACAGATCCCTTATACACCCCACAGATCCCCATGTGCCCCACACACCCCACATGTGCCCCACAGATCCCTTGTACACCCCACAGATCCCCACGCGCCCCACACACCCCACGTGTGCCCCACAGATCCCTTATACACCCCAGAGATCCCCACGCGCCCCACACACCCCACGTGTGCCCCACAGATCCCTTATACACCCCACAGATCCCCTGTGCCCCACAGATCCCGTGTGCCCCACAGATCCCTTATACACCCCACAGATCCCCACGCGCCCCACACACCCCACGTGTGCCCCACAGAATCGCCGTGACCCCATAGACCCCACAGACCCCCCCTTGCACCCCATAGAGACCCCCATGCATCCCAAAGACCCTCGGAGAACGCCCACAGACCCCACGTGTGCCCCACAGATCCCTTGTACGCCCCACAGATCCCCTGTGCCCCACAGATCCCTTGTGCACCCCACGGATCCATTATACACCCCACAGATCCCCTGTGCCCCACAGATCCCTTGTACGCCCCACAGATCCCCTGTGCCCCACAGATCCCTTATACACCCCACAGATCCCCTGTGCCCCACAGATCCCTTATACACCCCACAGATCCCCTGTGCCCCACGGATCCATTATACACCCCACAGATCCCCTGTGCCCCACGGATCCATTATACACCCCACAGATCCCTTGTACACCCCACAGATCCCCTGTGCCCCACAGATCCCTTATACACCCCACAGATCCCCTGTGCCCCACAGATCCCTTGTACACCCCACAGATCCCCTGTGCCCCACAGATCCCTTATACACCCCACAGATCCCTTGTACACCCCACAGATCCCCTGTGCCCCACAGATCCCCTGTGCCCCACAGATCCCTTATACACCCCAAAAATCCCCTGTGCCCCATAGACGCCAAAGGCTTCCCCTGTGCCCCACAGATGCCCCTATATACCACACAGACCCCTTTGCACCCCACAAGTCCCCTGTGCCCCATAGATCCCATCATGCGCTCCCCACAGATCCCATTACGCACCCCACAGATCCCAAAGGCTTCCCATGCGCCCCACAGATCCCGTGTGATCCATGACCCACGCCAAACACCGGGTGCCCCACAGATCCCCTGTGCCCCACAGACCCCTGTGCACCCCACAGATCCCCTGTGCACCCCACAGATCCCCTGTGCCCCACAGATCCCCTATGCACCCCACAGATGCCCTGTGCCCCACAGACCCCTGTGCCCCACAGATCCCCTGTGCCCCACATATCCCTTATGCACCCCACAGATCCCCTGTGCCCCACAGACCCCTGTGCACCCCACAGATCCCCTGTGCCCCACAGATCCCCTATGCACCCCACAGATGCCCTGTGCCCCACAGATCCCCTGTGTGATCCGCGTCACACCCTACAACCCACCCCAAACACCGGGTTCCCCCCAGGCCCCTGTGCGCCCCACAGATCCCCTGTGCCCCACATATCCCTTATGCACCCCACAGATCCCCTGTGCCCCACAGATCCCGCGGGCTTCCTATGTGCCCCATAGATCCCCTCGTGGGCCCCACAAATCCCCTGTGCCCCATAGATCCTGCCGACTTCCCATGTGCCCCACAGATCCCCCTTAGGCACCCCACAGACGCCTGTGCCCCATAGATCCCAAAGGCTCCCCCCGTGCCCCACAGATCCCCTGCGTGATCCACAACCCACCCTAAGACCCACCCCAAACACTGGGTGCCCCATAGACCCCGGCGCACCCCACACATCCCCTGTGCCCCACAGATCCCGCAGGCTTCCCATGCGCCCCACAGATCCTTTATGCGCCCCACACATCCCCTGCGCCCCACAGATCCTTTACGCACCCCCACACATCCCCTGCGCCCCACAGATCCCGCAGGCTTCCCATGCGCCCCACAGATCCCTTATGCGCCCCCTTGTGCCCCATAGATTCCACTATGCACCCCACAGAGCCCTGTGCACCCCACACATCCCCTGCGCCCCACAGATCCCTTACACACCCCCACACATCCCCTGCGCCCCACAGATCCCGCAGGCTTCCCATGCGCCCCACGGATCCCTTATGCGCCCCCTTGTGCCCCATAGATTCCACTATGCACCCCACAGAGCCCTTATGCTCCCTACAAATCCCCTGCGCCCCACAGATCCTTTACGCACCCCCACACATCCCCTGCGCCCCACAGATCCCGCAGGCTTCCCATGCGCCCCACAGATCCCTTATGCGCCCCCTTGTGCCCCATAGATCCCTTACGCACCCCCACACACCCCCTGCGCCCCACAGATCCCACAGGCTTCCCATGCGCCCCACAGATCCCTTATGCGCCCCACAGATCCCCTGCGCCCCACAGATCCCGCAGGCTTCCCATGCGCCCCACAGATCCCTTATGCGCCCCCTTGTGCCCCATAGATTCCACTATGCACCCCACAGAGCCCTGTGCACCCCACACATCCCCTGCGCCCCACAGATCCCTTACACACCCCCACACATCCCCTGCGCCCCACAGATCCCTTACGCACCCCACAGACCCCTGTGCCCCACAGATCCTTTATGCACCCCACAGAACCCCTGTGCCCCATAGACCCCGGCGCACCCCACACATCCCCTGTGCCCCACAGATCCCGCAGGCTTCCCATGCGCCCCACAGATCCCTTATGCGCCCCACACATCCCCTGCGCCCCATAGATCCCTTACGCACCCCCACACATCCCCTGCGCCCCACAGATCCCGCAGGCTTCCCATGCGCCCCACAGATCCCTTATGCGCCCCCTTGTGCCCCATAGATTCCACTATGCACCCCACAGAGCCCCAGTGCCCCACAGAGCCCCAGTGCCCCACAGATCCTTTATGCACCCCACAGAGCCCCAGTGCCCCACAGAGCCCACAGCCTTCCCACACACCCCCACGCCCGCCCCACAGACCCCACACCCGCCCCACAGGCCCCTCACCCTCGGTCCGTGCCCCACAGCAGCACTGGGGCAGCCCCGCGGCCCCACAGATTTTATAGGGCGCTGTGGGGAGGAGGAGCCGTGGGGCGGGACCCGGGGGCTGATAAAGGAGGGGAGGGGGCGGCCCCACACTGCCCCGCCCCCCGTGGGGTCTCTGTGGGGTCGGAGGGTCCGAGCCCCCCATGTTCGCCCCACAGGGCGAGTTGTGGGGTCAGGGGGTCCGAGCCCCCTGTGTCCGCCCTATAGGGCCAGTTGTGGGGCAGATCCAGGTTTGGGGTTGTCCTATAGGGCAGAGCCGGAGGGGTCCCATTTCAGGGGATTCTATGGGGCAGGCGTGTCCCTTTTTAGGGGATTCTATGGGGCACAGACAGGGGGTCCCTTTTTAGGGGATTCTATGGGGCAGGCGTGTCCCTCATTTAGGGGATTCTATGGGGCACAGACAGGGGGTCCCTTTTTAGGGGATTCTATGGGGCAGGTGGGTCTCTTATTTAGGGGATTTTGTGGGGCAGGAACGGGGGTAGGTCCCTCATTTAGGGGATTCTATGGGGCAGAGGGGTCCCTTTGTAGGGAATTCTATGGGGCAGAGGGGTCCCTTTTTAGGGGATTCTATGGGGCAGGTGGGTCTCTTGTTTAGGGGATTCTGTGGCATAGGGGGAGATCCCTTTGTAGGGGATTCTGTGGGGCAGGGACTGGGGGGAATCCCTTACTTAGGGGATTCTATGGGGCAGGGGGGTCCCTTTGTAGGGGATTCTGTGGAACAGGAACAGGGGGTCCCTTTTAGCGTATTCTATGGGGCAGGATGATCCCTTTGTAGGGGATTCTATGGGGCAGAGGGATCTCTTTTTAGGGGATTCTATGGGGCAGGAGGATCCCTTTGTAGGGGATTCTATGGGGCAGGAGGATCCCTTTGTAGGGGATTTTATGGGGCAGGAGGATCCCTTTGTAGGGGATTGTATGGGGCAGGGGATCCCTTTGTAGGGGATTCTATGGGGCAGGGGATCCCTTTTAGGGTATTCTATGGGGCAGGAGGATCCCTTTGTAGGGGATTCTATGGGGCAGAGGGATCTCTTTTTAGGGGATTCTATGGGGCAGGAGGATCCCTTTGTAGGGGATTCTATGGGGCAGGAGGATCCCTTTGTAGGGGATTCTATGGGGCAGGGGATCCCTTTGTAGGGGATTCTATGGGGCAGGGGATCCCTTTTAGGGGATTCTATGGGGCAGGAGGATCCCTTTGTAGGGGATTCTATGGGGCAGAGGGATCTCTTTTTAGGGGATTCTATGGGGCAGGAGGATCCCTTTGTAGGGGATTCTGTGGGGCAGGGGATCCCTTTTAGGGGATTCTATGGGGCAGGAGGATCCCTTTGTAGGGGATTCTATGGGGCAGGGGATCTCCTTTTAGGGGATTCTGTGGGGCAGGGACAGGGGAGTCTCTCATTTAGGGGATTCTATGGGGCAGAGGGGGTTCCCTCATTTAGGGGATTCTGTGGGTCCCTTTCAGGGGATTCTATGGGGCAGCGGCTCCCTTTTTAGGGAATTCCATGGGGCAGGGGATCTCTTTTAGGGCATTCTATGGGGCAGGAACAGGGGGGGTCCCTTTCAGGGCACTCTGTGGGGCAGGGGGTCCCTTTTTGGACATTCTATGGGGCCGGGGTCCCTTTCAGGGCGCTCTATGGGGCCGGGGTCCCTTTTGGGGCATTCTATGGGGCCGGGGGTCCCTTTTGGTGCACTCTATGGGGCCGGGGTCCCTTTCAGGGCGCTCTATGGGGCAGGGATCCCTTTCAGGGCATTCTATGGGGCAGGGGTCCCTTTCAGGGCACTCTATGGGGCCAGGGTCCCTTTCAGGGCGCTCTATGGGGCAGGGGTCCCTTTCACGGCACTCTATGGGGCAGGGGTCCCTCTCAGGGCGCTCTATGGGGCCGGGGTCCCTCTCAGGACATTCTGTGGGGCCGGTGTCCCTTTCAGCGCACTCTATGGGGCCGGTGTCCCTTTCAGGACATTCTATGGGGCAGGGATCCCTCTCAGCGCATTCTATGGGGCAGGGATCCCTCTCAGCGCATTCTATGGGGCCGGGGTCCCTCTCAGGACATTCTGTGGGGCCGGTGTCCCTTTCAGCGCACTCTATGGGGCCGGTGTCCCTTTCAGGGCATTCTATGGGGCAGGGGTCCCTCTCAGGATATTTTATGGGGCAGGGATCCCTCTCAGCGCATTCTATGGGGCCGGGGTCCCTCTCAGGACATTCTATGGGGCAGGGGGTCCCTCTCAGGGCGCTCTATGGGGCAGGAACAGGGGGGTCCCTTTCAGGGCACTCTATGGGGCCCGGGTCCCTTTTGGTGCGCTCTATGGGGCAGGGATCCCTCTCAGCGCATTCTATGGGGCAGGGGTCCCTCTCAGGACATTCTATGGGGCCGGGGTCCCTCTCAGCGCATTCTATGGGGCAGGAACAGAGGGTCCGTCTATGGGGCCGAGTCCCGCGCGGTGTCCCCGCGCCGGCGGGCGCTGACAGGCGCGTCGCTATCGCGGCTATATCGGGACACGCCGGGGGCGCTGGGGCCCTTATCTGTGCCCTGGGCCGCCGCCGTGGGGCCGCCGTGGGGCCGCCGTGGGGCCGGGGGGCGCTGGCAGCGGGCCGGACACGGCCCCACTTTGTCCCGGCCGCGGTGACAAAGTGTCCCCGAGAGGCGACAAATTCCTGCGGGCGGGGCGGGGGCAGCGACAGCGGGAGCCGGGGGGGCGGGGACACGGAGGGACCCCGGCCCCATAGGGAGACCCCTGCCCCATAGAGACCCCGGCCCCATAGGGGGACACCGGCCCCATAGAGACCCCGGCCCCATAGAGACCCCGGCCCCATAGAGAGACCCCGGCCCCATAGGGGGACACCGGCCCCATAGAGAGACCCCTGCCCCATAGGGGGACACCGGCCCCATAGAGACCCCGGCCCCATAGAGACCCCCCTGCCCCATAGAGACCCCGGCCCCATAGGGGGACACCGGCCCCATAGAGACCCCGGCCCCATAGGGGGACACCGGCCCCATAGAGACACCCCTGCCCCATAGGGGGACCCCGGCCCCATAGGGACCTCGGCCCCATAGAGAGACCCCGGCCCCATAGAGACCCCGGCCCCATAGGGGGACACCGGCCCCATAGAGAGACCCCTGCCCCATAGGGGGACACCGGCCCCATAGAGAGACCCCGACCTCATAGAGACCCCTGCCCCATAGAGACACCCCTGCCCCATAGAGAGATCCCGGCCCCATACAGAGACCTTCCCTGCCCCATAGGGATCCCCCTGCCCCATAGAGACCCCTCTGCCCCATACAGAGACCCCTGCCCCATAGAGAGACCCCGGCCCCATAGAGACCCCCTTGCACCATAGAGACCCTCCCTGCCCCATAGAGGGGCCTGGCCCCATAGAGACCCCCCCTGCCCCATAGAGAGTCTCCTGCCCCATAGAGACCCTCCCTGCCCCATAGAGGGGCCTGGCCCTATAGAGACCCCTCTGCCCCATAGAGACCCTCCCTGCTCCATAGAGACCCCCCCTGCCCTATAGAGACATCCCTGCCCCATAGAGTGGCTGGCTCCATAGAGACCTCCGTACCCCATAGAGAGCCACCCATGCCCCATAGAGAACCCCCTACCCCATAGAGACCCTCCCTGCCCCATAGAGAGCTGCCCATGGCCCATAGAGACCCTCCTGCCCCATAGAGAACCCCCTGCCCCATAGAGAACCCCCTGCCTGATAGAGACCCCTCCTGCCCCACAGAGGGACCTGGACCCATAGAGACCTCCCTGCCCCATAGAGGGGCCTGGAGCCATAGAGACCCCACTGACCATAGAGACCCCCCTGCCCCATAGAGACCTCCCCTGCCCCATAGAAGGGCCTGGCCCCACAGAGACCCCTCTGCCCCATAGAGACCCCTTCCTGCCCCATAGAGGGACCTGGACCCATAGAGGCCCCACTGACCCATTGAGGGGACCTGGCCACATAGAGACAACCCCCTGCCCCATAGAGTCCCTGTCCTGCCCCATAGAGTCCCTGTCCTGCCCCATAGAGTCCCCCCCTGCCCCATAGAGTCCCTGTCCTGCCCCACAGAGACCCTCCCTGCCCCATAGAGGGGTCTGGCCCCATAGGGACTCCCCCTGCCCCACAGAGACCCCCCCTGCCCCATAGGGACACGGTGGATGCCCTCAGTGGGTGCCTGCGGCCTCCGCCCAGACACCTGAGGCCGTTATGGACACCTGTGTGTGTCCCCTCCTGGCACCTGGCACACCTGGGCACCCCCACCGGGACACCTGGCACACCTGGCACACCTGGGACACCTGGGCACCCCCACCGGGACACCTGTGTCCCCTCCTGGCACACCTGGGCACCCCCACCGGGACACCTGTGTCCCCTCCTGGCACACCTGGGCACCCCCACCGGGACACCTGTGGCACCCCCCGGGCACACCTGGGACACCTGGCAACCCCACCGGGACACCTGGCACACCTGGCACACCTGGGCATCCCCACCGGGACACCTGGCACACCTGGGCACCCCCACCGGGACACCTGTGGCACCCCCCGGGCACACCTGGGACACCTGGCAACCCCACCGGGACACCTGGCACACCTGGCACACCTGGGCATCCCCACCGGGACACCTGGCACACCTGGGCACCCCCACCGGGACACCTGGCACACCTGGCACACCTGGGACACCTGGGCACCCCCACCGGGACACCTGTGTCACCCCCCGGGCCCCTGGCACACCTGGGCACCCCCACCGGGACACCTGGCACACCTGGCACACCTGGGCACCCCCACCGGGACACCTGTGTCCCCTCCTGGGCACCTGGCACACCTGGGCACCCCCACCGGGACACCTGTGCCACCCCCCGGGCACACCTGGGACACCTGGCAACCCCACCGGGACACCTGTGTCACCCCCCGGGCACCTGGCACACCTGGGACCCCCACCTGGGACACCTGGCACACCTGGGCACCCCCACCGGGACACCTGTGTCCCCACCTGGGACACCTGGCACACCTGGGCACCCCCACCGGGACACCTGGGACCCCCACCTGGGACACCTGGCACACCTGGGCCCCCTCGGGACCCCTCCCCGGGACCCCTCCCGTGCCCCCCGATCCCCCCGGGCACCTGGCACCTCCTGAACATCGGGGGCCTCCCGGGACACCTGCGGCCCCTCCCTGCACACCTGGCAGGGCTCCGCACACCTGGGACACCCTGGGCACCCCCCCAGACACCTGGGACCCCCCTGGACATGGAAGGAGCGATGGTGGGACACGGAGAACCTGGCACCTGGCACCTGGCATGGCACCTGGCACAGCACTCAGGATGGCACCTGGCACAGCACCTGGTGTGACACCTGGCACGGCACCTGGCACAGGACCTCACACAGCACCTGGCGCAGCACTCAGGATGGCACCTGGCACAGCACCTGGAACCTGGTAGGACACCTGGCATGATCCTGGCATGGTATTTGACATGGCACCTGGCATGGCACCTGGCATGGCACCTGGCACAGCACCTGGAACCTGGTAGCACACCTGGCATGATCCTGACATGGCACCTGGCATGACGCTCAGGATGGCACCTGACATGACACCTGGCACAGCACCTGGCACAGGATCAGGCACAACACCTGGTGTGACACCTGACACAGCACCTGGCACAGCACCTGGCACAGCACCTGGCACGGCACCTGGCACAGCATCTGGAACCTGGCAGGACACCTGGTGTGACACCTGGCATGGCACCTGGCACAGGACCTCACACAGCACCTGGCACAGCACCTGACATGGCACCTGGCACAGCACCTGGCACAGCAGCTGGCACAGGACCTGGCACAGCACCTGGCACAGCATCTGGAACCTGGCAGGACACCTGGTGTGACACCTGGCATGGCACCTGGCATGACGCTCAGGATGGCACCTGACATGACACCTGGCACAGCACCTGGCACAACACCTGGCACAACACCTGGTGTGACACCTGGCACAGCACCTGGCACAGCACCTGGCACGGCACCTGGCACAGGATCAGGCACAACACCTGGTGTGACACCTGGCACAGCACCTGGCACAGCACCTGGCACAGCACCTGGCACGGCACCTGGCACAGCATCTGGAACCTGGCAGGACACCTGGTGTGACACCTGGCATGGCACCTGGCACAGGACCTCACACAGCACCTGGCACAGCACTCAGGATGGCACCTGGCATGGCACCTGGCACAGCATCGGGAACCTGGCAGGACACCTGGCATGATCCTGACATGGTATTTGACATGACACCTGGCATTGCACGATCCTGACATGGCACCTGGCATAAAACTCAGGATGGCACCTGGCACGGCACCTGGCATGGCACCTGGCACAGCACCTGGCACAGCATCTGGAACCTGGCAGGACACCTGGCATGATCCTGACATGGCACCTGGCATGACGCTCAGGATGGCACCTGACATGACACCTGGCACAGCACCTGGCACAGGATCAGGCACAGTACCTGACATGGCACCTGACACGGTACCTGGCACAGCACCTGGAAAAGGACCTGGCATGATCCTGGCATGACACCTGGCACGATCCTGACACGGTACCTGGCACAGCACCTGGCATGGTCCTGGCATGACACCTGGCACGATCCTGACACGGTACCTGGCATGAGACCTGGCGCAGCACCTGGAACCTGGCAGGACACCTGGCATGGTGCCTGACATGACACCTGGCATGCCAACTGACACCTGGCACAACACCTGGCATGATCCTGACATGACACCTGGTGTGACACCTGGCACAGCACCTGGCATGACACCTGGCACAGGACTTGGCATGACACCTGGCACAGTACCTGACACAGGACTTGGCATGACACCTGGCATGATCCTGGCACAGCACCTGGCACAAAACTCAGGATGACACCTGGCACAGCACCTGGCAAAGCACCTGGCATGGCAACGGGCACGGCACCTGGCACGGCACCTGGCACAAAACTCAGGATGGCACCTGGAACCTGACATGGCACCTGGCACAGCACCTGGCAGAGGACCTGGCATGACACCTGGCATGATCCTGACATGGTACCTGGCCCCACACCTGGCACAACACCTGGCATGATCCTGATATGACATCTGCCAGGACACCTGGCACAGCACCTGACACGGGACCTGGCATGATCCTGACATGGCACCTGGCACAAAACTCAGGATGGCACCTGGCATGACGCCTGGCATGGCACCTGGCACAACACCTGGCACAACACCTGGCATGGCACCTGGCACTGTCCCTGGCACAGCACCTGGCACGACGCCTGGCATGACACCTGACATGACACGTGGCACAGCACCTGACACAGGACCTGGCATGATCCTGACATGGCACCTGGCACAAAACTCAGGATGGCACCTGGCACGGCACCTGGCATGATCCTGACATGGCACCTGGCACAACACCTGGCACAACACCTGGCACAGGACCCTCCCGGGGTTCCCTCCATTCCGGGGGGGTCCCGGTGGCACTGGGGGGGTCCCGGTGGCACTGGGGGGGTCACGGCTGTACGGGGGGGGTTCCCTCCATTCCGGGGGGGTCCCGGCCATTCCGGGGGTTCCCTCCATTCCGGGGGGGTCCCGGTGGCACTGGGGGGGGGGGGTCCCGGCCATTCCGGGGGGGTCCCGGCCATTCCGGGGTTCCCTCCATTCCGGGGGGGTCCCGGCGCTTTCCCTTTCGCTTTCGGCCGCGCTTTTCCTTTCGCTTCTGGCGGCGGCAGCAGCGGAGCCGCGGATCCGCGCCGAGGTCACCGGGGGGTCCCGGGGGGCGCTGGGGGGGTGTCCCTGCCGTGTCCCCTCCCTGTCCCCTCCCGTGTCCCCTCCGTGTCCCTGTCCCCTGCCCTGTCCCCTCCCTGTCCCTTTCCGTGTCCCTGTCCCCTGCCCTGTCCCTTCCCTGTCCCTTCCCTGTCCCTGCCGTGTCCCCTCCCTGTCCCCTCCCGTGTCCCCTCCGTGTCCCCTTCCCTGTCCCCTCCCTGTCCCTTCCCGTGTCCCTGTCCCCTGCCCTGTCCCCTCCCTGTCCCCTCCCGTGTCCCCTTCCCTGTCCCTTCCCTGTCCCCTCCCTGTCCCCTCCCTGTCCCCTCTCGTGTCCCCTCCGTGTCCCTTCCCTGTCCCCTGCCGTGTCCCCTGCCCTGTCCCTTTCCGTGTCCCCTCCCGTGTCCCCTGCCCTGTCCCTTCCCTGTCCCTTCCCTGTCCCTTCCCTGTCCCCTCTCGTGTCCCCTCCGTGTCCCCTTCCCTGTCCCTTCCCTGTCCCTTCCCTGTCCCTGTCCCCTTCCTGTCCCCTTCCTGTCCCTTCCCTGTCCCCTGCCCTGTCCCCTCCTGTGTCCCCTGCCCTGTCCCCTTCCCTGTCCCCTCCCTGTCCCCTCCCGTGTCCCCTGCCCTGTCACATTCCGTGTCCCTTCCCTGTCCCCTCCTGTGTCCCCTGCCGTGTCCCCTGCCCTGTCCCCTGCCCTGTCGCATTCCGTGTCACCCCTTGCCCCGGAGGGGGCTCAGGCGGCGCCGGCTGCGGGCTGGGGGTGACAGAAGTGACACGGGGTGACAGGGGGTGACAGAGGGGACAGGGGGTGACAGGGGGTGACAGGAGGGGACAGGAGGGGACAGAGGGGACACGGGGTGACAGGGGGTGACAGGGGGGACAGGGGGTGACAGGAGGGGACAGAGGGGACAGGAGGGGACAGGAGGGGACAGGGGGTGACAGAGGGGACAGGGGGTGACACGGGGTGACAGGAGGGGACAGGGGGTGACAGAGGGGACAGGGGGTGACAGGGGGTGACAGGGGGGACAGGGGGTGACAGGGGGTGACAGAGGTGACAGGGGGTGACACGGGGTGACAGGGGGTGACACGGGCCGAGGTCTGGGGGTTTGGGGGTCCGGGGCAGAGAGGGGGGGACACGGACCCGCCCCCCCCCCCCCCCGCCGTGAGTCCGTTCGCTCCGGTGGCGGGAAAAGGAAATGGAGGGGACAGGGGAGGGGACAGGGGAGGGGACAGGGACAGCTCGGGACATCCCCCCCCCCACACACAGTGTCACCTGGGCAGGTGAGGGGGTGTGGCGTGGCGCAGGTGCCAGCGCAGCCCCTTGGGGCTACCGGGAGAACCGGTCCGGCCGCACCTGGCGGCGGCGGCGGCGGCGGCCATGCGGCCTCGGTGTCCCGGGGGTGGCACCGTGTCCGGGGGTGGCACCGTGTCCCTGTCTGGGGCTGGCACCGTGTCCCTCTCTGGGGCTGGCTCCATGTCCCGGGGGTGGCTCCGTGTCCGGGGCTGGCACCGTGTCCGGGGTGGCACCGTGTCCCGGGCTGGCACCGTGTCCGGGGTGGCACCGTGTCCGTGTCCCGGGGGTGGCCCCGTGTCCCTGTCCGGGGCTGGCACCGTGTCCGGGGTGGCACCGTGTCCGGGGCTGGCACCGTGTCCGGGGCTGGCACCGTGTCCGGGGGTGGTACCGTGTCCGTGTCCCGGGGGTGGCACTGGTGGCCCGGGGGACGTTGTGGCACCGTGTTCCTGTCCGGGGCTGGCACCGTGTCCGGTGGTGGCCCCGGTGTCCCGGGGGTGGCCCCGTGTCCCTGTCCGGGGGTGGCCCCGGTGTCCCGGGGGACGCTGTGGCCCCATGTTCGTGTCCCGGGGCTGGCCCCGTGTCCGTGTCCCGGGGGTGGCTCCGGTGTCCCGGGGGACTCTGTGGCCCCGTGTCCGTGTCCCGGGGGTGGCCCCGTGTCCGGCCACGCAGCGCGACAGGAACGCGACACCGGGCGGCGCCGCGGTGACCCCGCGGCCGGCGGATGTTTTGTTTGTCACCTGCGGCCGCCGGCGGTGGCAGCGGCCAGAGGTGGCCCCGGCGGTGGCTCCCGGCGGTGGCTCCCGGTGGTGGCCCCGGTGGTGGCCCCGGTGGTGGCTCCGGTGGTGGCCCCGGCGGTGGCTCCCGGCGGTGGCTCCCGGCGGTGGCTCCCGGCGGTGGCTCCCGGCGGTGGCTCCCGGTGGTGGCCCCGGTGGTGGCTCCCGGTGGTGGCCCCGATGGCGGCGTGCGGAGGTGAGGGGGTGGCCGGGAGGTGGCGGCGACAAGTGGCACTGGAGAGCACCGGGAAATGGGGACGGGAACCGGGAACCGGGAACGGGGAAGTGGGAACGGGGAAATGGGAACGGGGAAATGCGCATTGGGAATTGGGAACCGGGAACCGGGAACGGGGAAATGGGAACTGGGAACCGGAAACCGGGAACCGGGACGGGCTCGGAGCTGGCGCGGGTGGCACGGGTCCTGCCCAGCCCTCGGGCCACCGCGGCGCGGTGCCACCTGTGGTGTCACCTGTGGTGTCACCTGTGGTGTCACCTGTGGTGTCACCTGTGCCCCCCGGGCAGAGCAAGGGACACGGCAGGGAGGGCTCGGTGGCCACACCCGGGCCCCGCGGGGACAGTGAGGGTGACACTGGGACAGGACGATGGGGACAGTGCTGGTGACACTGCCGGCATTGCGGGGACAATGGGGGTGACACTGCCAGGACCATGGGGACAATGGGGGTGACACTGCCGGCACCTTGGGGACAATGGGGGTGACACTGGGACAGGACGATGGGGACAATGGGGGTGACACTGCCGGCACCTTGGGGACAATGGGGGTGACACTGCCGGCACTGCAGGCACGACGAGGGTGACACTGCTGGCACCTTGGGGACAGTGCCAGTGTCACCAGGCCAGCTTTGTGGGGACAATGGGGGTGTCACTGGGACAGGACCATGGGGACAATGGGGGTGACACTGCCGGCATTGCGGGGACAATGGGGGTGACACTGGGACAGGACGATGGGGACAATGGGGGTGACACTGCCGGCACCTTGGGGACAATGGGGGTGACACTGCCGGCACTGCAGGCACGACGAGGGTGACACTGCTGGCACCTTGGGGACAGTGCCAGTGTCACCAGGCCAGCTTTGTGGGGACAATGGGGGTGTCACTGGGACAGGACCGTGGGGACAATGGCGGTGACACTGCCGGCATTGCGGGGACAATGGCGGTGACACGGGGACAGCACTGTGGGGACAATGGGGGTGACACTTCTGACACCACAGGGACAATAGGGGTGACACTGCCAGTACCCTGCGGACACTGACCGTGTCACTCAGCCACCACTGGGGACGCTGGGACCCCTCTGGGTGGACACTGGGGGACACTGGGGACACTGGGGGACACTGGGGACACTGGGGGACACTGGGCCTGACCCCTTGTGGGGACACTGGGACCGCTCTGGGTGGGCACTGGGGACATTGGGGGACACTGGGGGACACTGGGGACACTGGGACCCCTCTGCCTGGACACTGGGGACACCGGGGACAGTCCCCACGGGCTCAGGTGACACAGATTGGGCCCCGTGGGTGTCGGGTCTATCCCGAGGCCAGAGGTGCCACACCTGGCCTGTGTCACCTGTGGCACTGCCAGCGCTGCCGCCCACGGCACCCAGGGGACAAGGGACGAGCCAGGAGTGGGGGGGACCCTCAGGGGGGTCCCAGTGCCCCCAAGTGTCCCCAGTGTCCCCAATATTCCCAGTGTCCCCCATATCCCCAGTGCCCCCAGTGTCCCCATTGTCCCCAGTGTCCCCAGTGTCCCCAGTGTCCCCCAGTGCCCCCAGTGTCCCCAATCCCACTGTCCCCAGTGTCCCCAGCGTCCCCCAGTGTCCCCAGTGTCCCCAAGTGTCCCCAGTGTCCCCAGTGTCCCCAGTGCCCCCAACATTCCCAGCGTCCCCCAGTGTCCCCAGTGTCCCCAAGTGTCCCCAGTGTCCCCAGTGTCCCCAGTGTCCCCAGCATCCCCAGTGTCCCCAGTGTCCCCATTGTCCCCAGTGTCCCCCAGTGTCCGGCTCCATCCCATGCTGGGGTTGGGCAGCTGCAGAGTCAGGGAAGAATTGGGGCAGGAGTCACCTGCCCAGGTGAGGTGTCACTGGCCCAGGTGAGGTTTTGTTGGCCCAGGTGAGGTGTCAGCACCCCAGGTGAGGTGTCACTGGCCCAGGTGAGGTTTCATTGGCCCAGGTGAGGTGTTAGCACCCCAGGTGAGGTGTCACTGGCCCAGGTGAGGTTTTATTGGCCCAGGTGAGGTGTCAGCACCCCAGGTGAGGTGTCACTGGCCCAGGTGAGGTGTTAGCACCCCAGGTGAGGTGTCACTGGCCCAGGTGAGGTTTCATTGGCCCAGGTGAGTTTTTATTGGCCCAGGTGATGTCTCACCTGCCCAGGTGAGCTGTCACCTGCCCAGGTGAGGTGTCACTGACCACATGCAGTGTCCGGCCCCGGGGGCTTGGAGCTGCTGGGAACCTGTTGGGCCAGTCCAGCCAGACAGGACTCACCTGGACAAGGGGAGGGGCCGGGACTCACCTGGACAAGAGGAGGGGCCGGGCCTCACCTGGCCAGGTTCATCCACCGGGCCTCACCTGGCCGGGCTCATCCACCGGGACTCACCTGGCCAAGGGGAGGGGCCAGGACTCACCTGGACAAGGGGAGGGGCCGGGCCTCACCTGGCCGGGCTCAGGGTTCGGGCCTCACCTGTCCCGCCTCACCCTGAGCGGGGTCCCGGTGCCTCCAGGCCCCCCCAAACCGGGCACAGGTGAGGTGAGGGCTGCGGAGGGGGGCGGGGCTGAGGGCGCAGGTGGGGCCACCCGGGACCGGAGCGTCCCCGCCCACCTGAGGAGGCCTCGGGGGTCCCGGGGAGGGGACACCGAGGGGGGGGGGGGGGGGGTCCCGTGTCCGTCACCCCCATCCGGACATGGGGAGGGTCCCGGGCAGGGGACATTGCCGCCGGACGTTCCCACGGTGGCCGCTGGGGACATTCCCACGGTGGCGCCGGGGACGCGGGGGATGGCCCGGCCAGGGGACGCTCCCGCCGGACATTCCCACGGTGGCCGCAGGAGTTTCCCACGGTGGCCGGGATGGGCCGGGGGGGTCGCGCTGCGGCCGCGTGAGTTCCCCACGGGGAGTTGGGGACATTCCCACGGGGGTAGCCGGGATGGGGAGGGGTCGCACTCCGGCCACAGGGGTGTCCCACACTGACCAGGGCTCCCGGATTGGGGGGTCAGCCCCATTTTCCCACGGTGGTGGCCGGGATGGGGAGGGGTCTCGCTCCGGCCACAGGGGTGTCCCACACTGACCAGGACTCCCGGATTGGGGGGTCAGCGCCATTTTCCCACGGTGGCACGCGGGTCACGGAGGGTCCTGCTCCATCCGGTGCCAGGGACATGCCCGGGACCCGCCCCCCCCTCACCGAGATCTCTCCCCACAGGTTGTGCCATCTGCCTCCAAGCCTCCGAACCCCTCCAGGGGGACACCGAGGACACCCCAATGCCGTGGCCACCCCCGTCCACTCTGCCGGACACCCCCTTCCCCAGCCGGACGCTGGCCGCGGTGGCCGCGGTGGCCGAAGCGCTGCTGAGCCCCGGGTACTGGGCGCTGGACCGGCTGCTGGCGCTGCTGGTGCCCACCACGGCGCAGCGGGCGCGCTGGCGGCGGCACCGGGCCGGGCGCTGCCTGGCCGTGGGCGCCCGGGTGCTGCTGGCACCGGCGCTGGCTCTGGCGCTGGCGCTGGCGCTGCCGCCGGCGCTGCTGGGGCTGCTGCTGTGGCTCCCGGCGCAGGCCAAGCGCCGGCCGTTCGTCCACCAGCGCACGGCGGGCACGGCCGCGGCCGAGCCCTGGGACCCGCGGCGAGCGCGCGGCTTCACCTTCCTGACGGCCAACGTGTGCCTGCTGCCCAGCGGGCTGGCGCGCTTCAGCAACCTGGGCGACACGCGGCGCCGCGCGGCGCTCATCGGGCGGGTCCTGGCGGCCGGGGCGCCCGCGGAAGCTGCCGGACACCGGCGCGGGCTGCTGGAGCCGTGGAGGGGCCGCGGGTACGGGGGCACCGCGGCGCGGGGGCACCCGGGTGGAGACGCCAGGGGGGACGCGTGGAGGGCGGCCGGGCCGGCGGAGACGGTGGATGGCACGATGGAATGGTCGGAGATGGCGGTGGGCAACCCAACGCCAATGGGCAACCCAATGTCGATGGGCAACCCAACACCGATGGCCAACTCAACATGGGTGACCAACCCAACTGCAATGACCGACTCAACATGGATGACCAACCCAACTGCAATGACCAACTCAACATGGGTGACCAACCCAACTCCAATGACTGACTCAACATGGATGACCAACCAAACTCCAATGACTGACTCAACATGGGTGACCAACCCAACTCCAATGACTGACTCAACATGGGTGACCAACCCAACATTTATGGATAACTCAACTCCAATGACCAACTCAACATGGATGACCAACCCAACTCCAATGACCAACTCAACTCTAATGACCGACTCAACATGGATGACCAACCCAACTCCAATGACCAACCCAACGCCGATGACCAACCCAAGCCTGGGAGCCGCTCCATGCCCAATGTCCAGCCCGGGGCCGGAGCGGCCGATCCCGCTGGCTGACCCCATGCCCCCGGTGCTGAGCGCCCGCATCCCGCCGGACGTGGACTTCGTGTGCCTGCAGGAGGTGTTCGACGGCGCCGCGGCCGCCGTGCTGCGCCGGCAGCTGGGGCGGCGCTTCCCGCACGTGCTGTGGGGCGTGGGCCCGGGCGGGCTGCGCTGCGGGCGGCTGCGGGCGCTGGGCAGCGGGCTCCTCCTGGGCAGCCGCTTCCCACCGCTGGCCGCCCGCTTCCTGCCCTTCCCCAACGCCGCCCGCGAGGACGCGCTGGCCAACAAGGGGCTGCTGGTGGCTCAGGTGAGGGGGCGACACCTGGGGGGGACACCTGAGGGGTGTGGGGGTGACATGTGTGGGGCTGAGGTGACGTGTGACGTGTGGTTGGTGTCCCCTCCAGGTGCTGTTGGGGATGGGGAGAGGCCGGCGCGTCGTGGGGTACCTGGGCTGCACCCACCTGCAGGCGCCCGCGGGTGAGTGGGGACATGGTGATGGCGTGGGGGACACCGGGGGGTGACACTGGGGGGGACACTTGGGGTGTCTGGGGGTGTTGGGGCTGTGTGGTGTTGTCCAGCTGTGTCCAGGTGTCTGTGTCCGCTTGTGTCCATCTGCTCATGCGTGTGTCCACGAGCCCGTGTCTGTGACTCTGGGTCTGTCTGTGTCCCCGTGTCCACGTGTCTGTATGTGTCCATGTGTCCATGTTTCCAGATCCCCATGTTCCTGTGTCCCCTGTCCCTGTGTCCCCATGTCCCCATGTTCATGTCCACGTGTCGGTACAGGTCCATGTGTCCATGTCCCCATGTCCATGTCCCCATGTCACTGTGCCTGTGTCTCTCCATGTCCCCATGCCCCATGTCCCTGTCCCAGTGTCTGCACATGTCCCCATGTCCATGTCCTCATGTCCATACCCAATATCCATGTCCCATGTCTCCATCTCCATGTCTGTACATGTCCCCATGTACAAATCACCATGTCCATGTCCCCATGTCCATGTCCCATATCCATGTGCCCATGTCCCTGCGTCCCCATGTCCCCGTGTCCCCGTGTCCCCATGTCCTGTGTCCCCATTCCTGTGTCTGTACATGTCCCCATGTCCCATGTCTCTGTCCCAGTATCTGTACATGTCCTCATGTCAACGTCCCCATGTTCCCTGTCCCCATCTCCATGTCTCTACATGTCCCCATATCCCCACGTTCATGTCTCCATCCCTATGTCTGTACATGTCCCCATGTCCGTGTCCCCATGTCCCATGTCCCCATTCCTGTTTCTGTCCATGTCCCCGTGTCTCGTGTCGCTGTCTCTGTGTCTGTACATGTCCCAATGTCCCCATGATGTCCCCATGTCCCTGCCCCAGCCAATGCCACCATCCGTGACCGGCAGCTGTTCCTGTGTCTGTCCCTGTCCCCATGATGTCCCCATTGTTCCCCTGTCCCAGCCGATGCCACCATCCGTGACGAGAAGCTGTCTCTGTGTCTGTCCATGTTCTTGTGTCTGTCCCTGTCCCCCTGTCCCAGCCGATGCCACCATCCGTGACCAGCAGCTGTCCCTGTGTCTGTCCCTGTGTCTGTCCCTGTCCCCATGATGTCCCCATGATGTCCCCATGATGTCCCCCTGTCCCAGCCGATGCCACCACCCGTGACCAGCAGCTGTCCCTGTGTCTGTCCCTGCGTCCCTGTGTCTGTCCCTGTCTCTGTCCCTGTCCCCATGATGTCCCCATGATGTCCCCCTGTCCCAGCCGATGCCACCATCCGTGACCAGCAGCTGTCCCTGTGTCTGTCCCTGCGTCCCTGTGTCTGTCCCTGTCTCTGTCCCTGTCCCCATGATGTCCCCATGATGTCCCCATGATGTCCCCCTGTCCCAGCCGATGCCACCATCCGTGACCAGCAGCTGTCCCTGTGTCTGTACATGTCCCCATGATGTCCCCATGATGTCCCCATGATGTCCCCCTGTCCCAGCCGATGCCACC
Source organism: Ammospiza nelsoni (assembly GCF_027579445.1). Lineage (NCBI taxonomy): Eukaryota > Metazoa > Chordata > Aves > Passeriformes > Passerellidae > Ammospiza > Ammospiza nelsoni. The sequence goes on from NC_080633.1 coordinate 154,577,950, forward strand.
ATCCGTGACCGGCAGCTGTTCCTGTGTCTGTCCCTGTCCCCATGATGTCCCCATTGTTCCCCTGTCCCAGCCGATGCCACCATCCGTGACGAGAAGCTGTCTCTGTGTCTGTCCATGTTCTTGTGTCTGTCCCTGTCCCCCTGTCCCAGCCGATGCCACCATCCATGACCAGCAGCTGTCCCTGTGTCTGTCCCTGTGTCTGTCCCTGTCCCCATGATGTCCCCATGATGTCCCCATGATGTCCCCATGATGTCCCCATGATGTCCCCCTGTCCCAGCCGATGCCACCACCCGTGACCAGCAGCTGTCCCTGTGTCTGTCCCTGCGTCCCTGTCTCTGTCCCTGTCTCTGTCCCTGTCCCCATGATGTCCCCATGATGTCCCCCTGTCCCAGCCGATGCCACCATCCGTGACCAGCAGCTGTCCCTGTCTCTGTCCCTGTCCCCATGATGTCCCCATGATGTCCCCCTGTCCCAGCCGATGCCACCATCCGTGACCAGCAGCTGTCCCTGTCTCTGTCCCTGTCCCCATGATGTCCCCATGATGTCCCCCTGTCCCAGCCGATGCCACCATCCGTGACCAGCAGCTGTCCTGGGTGCTCCAGTGGCTCCGGGAGTTCCGGGATGAGCAGCACCGGCCTGGGGACCTGGTGGCCTTCGATGTCCTCTGCGGGGACCTCAACTTCGACAACTGCTCCCGAGGTGGGGACAGGGGACACGGGGGGACACGGGAGGGGGACACAGGGGGACACAGAGGGCAGAGGTGTGGGACACGAAGGGACGCAGGCAGGAGACAGAAGGACATTGGGGGACACGGGAGGGGGACAGAGGGTCGCGGGGGGACACAGGGGACAAAGGTGTGGGACACGAAGGGACACAGGACAGGGACAGAGGGACACGGGAGGGGGACAGAGGGACACGGGGGGACACAGGGGACAAAGGTGTGGGACACGAAGGGACACAGGACAGGGACAGAGGGACACGGGGGGACATGGGGGGACTCAGGGGGACACGGGAGGGGGACAGAGGGACACGGGGGGACACAGGGGACAAAGGTGTGGGACACAAAGGGACACAGGACAGGGACAGAGGGACACGGGGGGACATGGGGGGACTCAGGGGGACACGGGAGGGGGACAGAGGGACACGGGGGGACACAGGGGACAGAGGTGTGGGACACGAAGGGACAGAGGGACGTGGGGGGATGCAGAGGGGACACTGTGGGGACACAGGCAGGGGACAGAGGAGCCGGGTGGGGGACACGGGGGAGACACGGAGGGACAGGATGGGGGACAGGTGGCTCATGGGTGGGGGACACACGGAGGGACATTGGGGGACACAGGTGGACGGGAGGGACACGGTGGGTCATGGGTGGGGGACAGTGGGGGACACGGGGAGAGGGGGACATCGGGGGGACACGGAAGCACAGGGGGGACATCGGGGGGGACACGGGGGTGACAGCAGCGCCGTGTCCCCGGCAGGTGACAGCCAGAACCGGCGGCACGCCCTGTTCAAGGAGTTCTGGGACCCCGCGTGCCGCGACTCGGGCCAGGAGCAGCCCTGGGCCATCGGTGGGGACACCAATGCCACCTCCCCGGGGACCCCAGTGTCACCTGTGCTCGGGGACCCCAGTGTCACCTGTGTCTGGGGGAGTGCACTGTCCCCTCCCTGTCCCCTGGGCTCCTGCTCACTCCCCGTCCCCTCCTGTCCCCTCCTTGTCCCCTGGGGTCCCATTCATGTCCCTGTCCCCTCCCTGTCCCCTGCCCATGTCCGGGGTCCCGCTCATGTCCCTGTCCCCTGCTGTCCCCTGCTGTCCCCTCCCTGTCCCCTCCCCATGTCCGGGGTCCCGCTCATGTCCCTGTCCCCTGCTGTCCCCTGCTGTCCCCAGGGACGCTGCTCAACTACCTCAGGATCTACGAGGAGCCCGTGTCCACCCCTGAGGAGATGAAGAGGTGACAATGGGGACACTGGGGACACGGCGGGGGGGGGGGGACACTGGGGAGGGGGGAGGAGAGGGTCCTCCATGCCTGTGTCACCGTGGCCCCTCTGCCACCATGTCCCCGTGTCCCCGTGTCCCTGTGTCCCCACGTCCCTCTGTGTCCCCATGGCCGCATGTCACTCTGTCCCCATGTCCCCGTGTTCCCATGTCCCTGTCACTCTGTCCTGTGTCCCCAAGTCCCCATGTCTGTCCCCATGTCCCACTGTGTCCCTCTGTCCCTCAGGACACTGTCCGAGCCGTGGGGACGCGAGCGGTTCCTGGCCGGTCCCATCCTGTCCCCGTGTCCCCATGTCCCCATGTCCCCATGTCCCTGTCACTGTGTCCCACTCTGTCCCCATGTCCCTCTGTCCCTCAGGACACTGTCCCCATGTCCCCATGTCCCCATGTCCCCCTGTCCCTCAGGACACTGTCCCCATGTCCCCATGTCCCCCTGTCCCTCAGGACACTGTCCCCATGTCCCCATGTCCTCCTGTCCCTCAGGACACTGTCCCCATGTCCCTCTGTCCCTCAGGACACTGTCCCCATGTCCCCATGTCCCCATGTCCCCCTGTCCCTCAGGACACTGTCCCCATGTCCCCATGTCCCCCTGTCCCTCAGGACACTGTCCCCATGTCCCCATGTCCCTCAGGACACTGTCCCCATGTCCCCATGTCCCCATGTCCCCCTGTCCCCCTGTCCCTCAGGACACTGTCCCCATGTCCCTCAGGACACTGTCCCCATGTCCCCATGTCCCCATGTCCCCCTGTCCCTCAGGACACTGTCCCCATGTCCCCATGTCCCCATGTCCCCATGTCCCCCGTCCCTCAGGACACTGTCCGAGCCGTGGGGACGCGAGCGGTTCCTGGCCGGTCCCATCCTGTCCTGCGGGACCCTGGACCCGATGGCCGCGCGGCCGTGGCAGGGCCGGAGAGTGGACAGAGCGCTGCTGAGGAGGGGGCCCACGCTGACCACTGTGAGTGACCGCTGGGACCCCTCAGGGACCCCCTCCGTGACCCCCTCAGTGACCCCTCCAGTGACTCCCCAGTGACCACTGGCATTCCACACTGACCACTGTGAGTGACCGCTGGGAAACTCCCAGCGACCCCTCAGTGACCTCTGGGACTCCGTGTTGGTCACTGTGAGTGACCACTGAGACTCCCCAGTGATCCCTCAGTGAACCCCCAGTGACCCCCCTGGGACCCCCCTGGGACCCCTCCAGTGACCCCTCAGTGACCCCTCAGTGACTCCCCAGTGACCACTGGCATTCCACACTGACCACGGGGAGTGACCGCTGGGACCCCTCAGGGACCCCCTCCATGACCCCCTCAGTGACCCCTCAGTGACCCCCCCAGTGACCACTGGCATTCCACACTGACCACGGGGAGTGACCGCTGGGAAACTCCCAGCGACCCCTCAGTGACCTCTGGGACTCCGTGTGGGTCACTGTGAGTGACCACTGAGACTCCCCAGCGACCCCTCCAGTGACCCCTCAGTGACCACTGGGATTCCACGCTGACCACTGTGAGTGACCGCTGGGACCCCTCAGGGACCCCCTCCGTGACCCCCTCAGTGACCCCCTCAGTGACCCCCCCAGTGACCACTGGGATTCCACACTGACCACTGTGAGTGACCACTGGGAAACTCCCAGCGACCCCTCAGTGACCTCTGGGACTCCGTGTTGGTCACTGTGAGTGACCACTGAGACTCCCCAGTGATCCCTCAGTGAACCCCCAGTGACCCCCCTGGGACCCCTCCTGTGACCCCTCCAGTGACCCCTCAGTGACCCCTCAGTGACTCCCTAGTGACCACTGGCATTCCACACTGACCACTGTGAGTGACCACTGAGACTCCCCAGTGGTCCCTCAGTGACCTCCCCGGGACCCCCCCAGTGGCCCCCCAGTGACCACTGGGATTCCACACTGACCACCATGAGCGGTCCACTGCGACCCCAGTGACCCCTCGTTGAACCCCCATTGACCTCCCTGGGACACCCCTGGGACCCCCCTCTGGCCGCTGTAAGTGACCCCTGGAACCCACACTGGCCACCATGAGTGACCACTAGGAGCCCCAGGGACCCCTCAGTGACCCGCCCGGGACCCTCCAGTGACACTGCACTGGCCACCATGAGTGACCACTGGGACCTCAGTGACCCCTGGGACCCACACTGGCCACCATGAGTGACCACTAGGACCCCAGTGACCCCTGGGACCCCATGCTGGCCACCGTGAGTGACCACTGGGACCTCAGTGACCCCTGGGACCCCATGCTGGCCACCGTGAGTGACCACTAGGACCCCAGTGACCCCCGGGACCCCATGCTGGCCACCATGAGTGACCACTAGGACCCCAGTGACCCCCGGGACCCCATGCTGGCCACCATGAGTGACCACTGGGACCCCAATGACCCCTGGGACCCCATGCTGGCCACCGTGAGTGACCACTGGGACCCCAGTGACCCCCGGGACCCCATGCTGGCCACCATGAGTGACCACTAGGAACCCCAGGGACCCCTCAGTGACCCGCCCGGGACCCTCCAGTGACACTGCACTGGCCACCGTGAGTGACCACTGGGACCTCAGTGACCCCTGGGACCCCATGCTGGCCACCGTGAGTGACCACTGGGACCTCAGTGACCCCTGGAACCCACACTGGCCACCATGAGTGACCACTGGGACCTCAGTGACCCCTGGAACCCCATGCTGGCCACCATGAGTGACCACTGGGACCTCAGTGACCCCTGGGACCCCATGCTGGCCACCATGAGTGACCACTGGGACCCCAATGACCCCTGGGACCCCATGCTGGCCACCATGAGTGACCACTAGGAGCCCCAGGGACCCCTCAGTGACCCGCCCGGGACCCTCCAGTGACACTGCACTGGCCACCATGAGTGACCACTGGGACCTCAGTGACCCCTGGGACCCCATGCTGGCCACCATGAGTGACCACTGGGACCTCAGTGACCCCTGGGACCCCATGCTGGCCACCATGAGTGACCACTGGGACCCCAATGACCCCTGGGACCCCATGCTGGCCACTGTGAGTGACCACTGGGACCCCAATGACCCCTCACTGAACCCCCATTGACCCCCCTGGGACACCCCCGTGACCCCGTGCTGACCACTGTGAGTGACCGCTGAGACCGCCCCCCAGTGACCCCCCAGTGACCCTTGTGACCAGGAGCTGGCCACCGTGAGTGACCACTGGGAACCCCAGGGACGCCCCTGGGACCCACCCACCACAGCCACGAGTGACCGCTGGGGACCCCAGTGACCCCTCAATGAACCCCCCTGAGAGCCATCTAGTGACCACAGTGACCCCTCAGTGACCCCCCCCAGGACACCCCTGGGACCCCCACAGTGACCTCATTGACCCCAGTGACTCCGTGCCGGCCACTGTGAGTGACCACTGGGACCCCAAGGACGCCCCCAATGAACCCCCAGTGACCCCAGTGACCCCTGTGACCCCATGCTGGCCACCGTGAGTGACCCCCAGTGTCCTCAGTGACCACTGGGACCTCCCGGTGACCCCCACAGTAAACACCCCAGTGACCCCTGTGACCCCACACTGACCGCTGTGAGTGACCACTGGGAACCCCGTGTGACCCTCATGACCCCAGTGACCCCTGGTGTCCCCGTGACCCCGCCCTGACCCCGCTGTCCCCACAGGAGGTCACCGGCTACTCGGTCATCACCGAGCTGGCCACAATGTCTGACCACCTGCCCGTGGCCCTGCGGCTGCGCCTGGGGCCCGCTGACCTCTGACCCCGGCGCGGACACGGCGCCGGACACCAGGAGGGACACCGGGATGGACACAGCTCAGAGCTGAGAGTGTGGCCACACTCTGGACACCAGGCTGGACATGGGGCTGGACACCTGGCTGGACACGGGGCTGGACACCTGGCTGGACACTGGGATAGGCACAGGGATGGACATTGGGATGGACACGGGGCTGGACACAGGGCTGGACACGGGGATGGTCACGGGGATGGACACCGGGATGGACACTGGGATGGACACTGGGATGGACACTGGGATGGGCACTGGGATGGACACAGGGCTGGACACAGGGCTGGACACTGGGATAGGCACAGGGATGGACATTGGGATGGACACGGGGCTGGACACAGGGCTGGACACGGGGATGGTCACGGGGATGGACACCGGGATGGACACAGGGCTGGACACTGGGATGGACACAGGGCTGGACATGGGGATGGACACCTGGCTGGACACAGGGCTGGACACTGGGATGGACACTGGGATGGACACTGGGATGGGCACGGGGATGGACACACGGCTGGACACTGGGATGGACACGGGGATGGACACCGGGATGGACACCGGGATGGACACGGGGATGGACACGGGGATGGACACTGGGATGGACACTGGGATGGACATGGGGCTGGACACGGGGATGGACACCGGGATGGACACAGGGCTGGACACGGGGATGGACACTGGGATGGACACAGGGCTGGACATGGGGATGGACACAGGGCTGGACACGGGGATGGACACTGGGATGGACACCGGGATGGACACTGGGATGGACACTGGGATGGACACTGGGATGGACACGGGGCTGGACACGGGGATGGACACAGGGCTGGACATGGGGATGGACACGGGGAGGGACACTGGGATGGGCACGGGGATGGACACACGGCTGGACACTGGGATGGACACTGGGATGGACACGGGGATGGGCACGGGGATGGACACTGGGATGGACACTGGGATGGACACGGGGATGGACACTGGGATGGACACTGGGATGGACACGAGGATGGACACAGGGATGGACACGGGGATGGACACTGGGATGGACATGGGGCTGGACACGGGGATGGACACCGGGATGGACACAGGGCTGGACACGGGGATGGACACTGGGATGGACACAGGGCTGGACATGGGGATGGACACTGGGATGGACACCGGGATGGACACGGGGATGGACACTGGGATGGACACTGGGATGGACACGGGGCTGGACACGGGGATGGACACAGGGCTGGACATGGGGATGGACACAGGGATGGACACGGGGCTGGACACAGGGCTGGACACTGGGATGGACACAGGGCTGGACACGGGGCTGGACACTGGGATGGGCACTGGGATGGACACTGGGATGGGCACGGGGATGGACACACGGCTGGACACTGGGATGGACACGGGGATGGACACTGGGATGGGCACGGGGCTGGACACACGGCTGGACACTGGGATGGACACGGGGATGGACACTGGGATGGACACCGGGATGGACACCAGGATGGACACCGGGATGGACACGGGGATGGACACGGGGATGGACACTGGGATGGACACTGGGATGGACATGGGGCTGGACACGGGGATGGACACCGGGATGGACACTGGGATGGACACTGGGATGGACACGGGGATGGACACTGGGATGGACACCGGGATGGACACGGGGATGGACACGGGGATGGACACTGGGCTGGACACCGGGATGGACACTGGGATGGACATGGGGCTGGACACTGGGATGGACACAGCTCGGACCTGAGAGTGGCCACACTCTGGACATGGGGCTGGACACAGCACTGGCCACAGCTGTGACCCCAGTGTGACCCCAGGGTGACCCCAGCGTGACCACGGCTCTGGCCACGGCAGCGGTCACTGCAGGGGACACTGGGATGGACATAGCCCTGGACACAGCGCTGGACACTGCACTGGACACAGCCCTGGACACAGCACTGGACACTGCACTGGACACAACTCTGGACACAACTCTGGACACTGCACTGGACAATGCACTGGACACAGCAGCGGTCACTGCAGGGGACACTGGGATGGACACAGCCCTGGACACAGCACTGGACACTGCACTGGACACAACTCTGGACACAACTCTGGACACTGCACTGGACACAGCCCTGGACACTGCACCGGACACTGCACTGGACACAGCAGCGGTCACTGCAGGGGCAGGATCGGGGCAATATTGATCCCATATTGGTGCAGGATTGATCCGGTATTGGTGCAGGATCGGTGCAGTATTGGTGCAGTATTGATCTGGTATTGATCCGCTATCGGGGCAGGATCAGCCTGCTATTGATCTGACATTGATTTGATATCAGTGCAGGATGGATCCAGCATCGATCCCTTATTGACACAGGATCAGCCTGCTATTGATCTGATATTGATTTGATATCAGTGCAGGATGGATCCAGCATTGATCCCTTATTGACACAGGATCAGCCTGCTATTGATCTGATATTGATTTGATATCAGTGCAGGATGGATCCAGCATTGATCCCTTATTGACACAGGATCAGCCTGCTATTGATCTGACATTGATTTGATATCAGTGCAGGATGGATCCAGCATCGATCCCTTATTGACACAGGATCAGCCTGCTATTGATCTGATATTGATATGGTATTGGGGCAGCATCAGCCTGGTATTGATCTGACATTGATCGTGTATCAGTCCAGTATTGATCTGACATTGATCCAGTATCAGGGCAGGATCAGCCTGCTATTGATCTGACATTGGTTGGGTATCAGTGCAGGATGGACCCAGCATTGATCTGGTATTGGGGCAGGATTGGTGCAGTATTGATCTGACATTGGTTGGGTATCAGTCCGGCACTGATGCAGCACAGATTGGGCATTAATCCAGCATTGATCTGACATTGATCTGGTATTGGGGCAGGATCAGCCTGCTATTGATCTGACATTGATCTGGTATTGGGACAGGATCAGCCTGCTATTGATCTGACATTGATCTGGTATTGGGACAGGATCAGCCTGCTATTGATCTGACATTGATTGGGAATCAGTCCATGATGGATCCAGCATTGATCCGGTATTGGAGCAGTATTGATCTGCTATTGATCTGACATTGATTGGGAATCAGTCCAGGATGGATCCAGCATTGATCCGGTATTGGAGCAGTATTGATCTGCTATTGATCTGACATTGATTGGGAATCAGTCCATGATGGACCTAGCATTGATTGGGTATTGGGGCAGTATTGATCTGCTATTGATCTGACATTGATTGGGAATCAGTCCATGATGGACCTAGCATTGATTGGGTATTGGGGCAGTATTGATCTGGTATTGATCTGACATTGATCGGGAATCATTGCAGCATAGATTGGGCATTAATCTGGCATTGATCCAGCATCGGTCTGCATTGATCCGGGATCGGCCCGGCATTGATTGGGCACTGCTCTGGCATCAGCCGGGCTTTGCTCTGGTGCTCTGCTGTCGGGATGAAGCTCATGAAGGAATTTTGGAAAAAATTAATTGAGTTTGGGACTTGATTGCCCAGGGAATGGGAAAAGGGGAATGGGAATGGGGATGGGGATGGGAATGGAAATGGGGAATGGGGATGGGGATGGGAATGGGGATGGGGATTGGGATTGGGATTGGGGGAATGGGAATGGGAATGGGAATGGGGATGGGGAATGGGGATGGGGAATGGGGATGGGGATGGGGATGGGAATGGGGAATTTGGGGAATGGGGATGGGAATGGGAATGGGGATGGGGAATGGGAGCGGGAACTGGGAATTGGGAATGGGAATGGGGATGGGGATGGGAATGGGGGAATGGGGAATGGGGATGGGGAATGGGGATGGGGAATGGGAATGGGGAATTTGGGGAATGGGAATGGGAATGGGAATGGGGAATTTGGGGAATGGGAATGGGAATGGGGATGGGAATGGGGATGGGGAATGGGGATGGGAATGGGGATGGGGAATGGGGATGGGGATGGGGATGGGGATGGGGAATGGAAATGAGGAATGGCAATGGGGATGGGGATGGGGACGGGGATGGGAATGGGGAATGGGGATGGGGATGGGGATGGGAAAAGGGGAATGGGGATGGGGATGGGAATGGGGATGGGGATGGGAATGGGGATGGGGATGGGGATGGGAATGGGGATGGGGATGGGGATGGGGATGGGGAATGGGGATGGGGATGGGGATGGGGATGGGGATGGGAAAAGGGGAATGGGGATGGGAATGGGGATGGGGAATGGGGATGGGGAATGGGAATGGGGATGGGAATGGGGATGGGGAATGGGAATGGGGATGGGAATGGGAATGGGGAATGGAAATGAGGAATGGGAATGGGAATGGGAATGGGAAAAGGGGAATGGGAATGGGAATGGGAATGGGGAATGGAAATGAGGAATGGGAATGGGAATGGGGAATGGAAATGAGGAATGGGAATGGGAATGGGGATGGGGATGGGGATGGGGATGGGAATGGGATTGGGGATGGATTGGGATTGGGGATGGATTGGGATTGGGGATGGATTGGGATTGGGGATCGGGGGCACAGGGTCCGGCTCTGGCTCCACCTCAAAGCCCAGGTCTGAACCCGGTGTTGATCCAGCATTTTCTCAGTATTGATCCGGCATTGATCTGGGATTGATCTGATATTGGTCCAGCATTGATCCAGCATTGATCCAGCATAGATCTGGCATTGATCTAGCCTTGGCTCACTTTTGAGTCAATATTGAGCTGGCATTGATCCAGTATTGATCTGGTATTGATCAGGCATTAATCCAGCATTGTTCCGGCATTGATCCAGCACTGATCCGGCACTGATCCATCATTGGCTCAGTATTGATCCAGCATTGAACAAGCATTGATCTGGCATTGATCTCGTATTGATCCACTATCAAACCAGTGTCAATCTGTCATTGGCTTAGTTTTGATGTGGTATTGATCCGGTATTAATCCAGCATTGATCCGGCATTGATCTGGCACTGACCCAGCGCTGATCTGGTATTGATCCAGTATTGATCCAGCACTGATTCGGCATTGATCCAGCATTTGCTCAGTATTGATCGGGCATTGATTTGGCATTGATCCACCATTGATCTGGCATTGATCTGGCATTGATCCAGCATTGATCCAGCATCTATTTGTTATTGATCCAGCATTGATCTGGCTTCAATCCAGTATCGATCCAGCCTCTCTCCAGTGGGGCTGGCACAGCCCCCATGGCACAGGGGGGTCCCCCCCACATTCCCAGATTTGGGGTCACTGGGTCGGTGTTCCCCCCCAGATCTGTGGGGCAGAGCTCTGGGGGGCTCTGTGGGGCTGGGGGGGTCCCTGGGGTCCCTGTCCCCCCCAAGACACCAGACAGGAGTTGGGGGGCACAAGAAGCTTTATTGGAGGCTGAGGGGGAACAGGGGGGAGACCCCCAAAGTGGGGAGCTGGGCCCCCCAATGGAGGGGCTGAGCTGGGGAGGGGGGGCTGCCCTATAGATTGTGAGTATCTAAATTAGGGGCTGCCCCATAGCGGGGTTAGGAGGCTGTCCTATAGCAGGGTCAGGGGCTGCCCCATAGCAGAGTTTGGCAGGGGCTGCCCCATAGCAGGTGCACAGGGACGGGGGGCTGCCCCATAGCGGAGTTAGGGGGTGCCCTATGGACTGTGTGTATCTAAAGGGGGGGGGCTGCCCCATAGCAGGGTTTGGCAGCGGGCTGCCCCATAGCAGGCTTGGGGGCTGCCCCATAGCAGGGTGAGGGGCTGCCCTATGGACTGTGCGTATCTAGGGGGGGCTGCCCCATAGCAGGCTTGGGGGCTGCCCCATAGCTGGGTGAGGGGCTGCCCTATAGATTGTGAGTATCTAAATGAGGGGCTGCCCCATAGCAGCGTTAGGGGGCTGCCCCATAGCAGGGTGAGGGGCTGCCCTATGGACTGTGCGTATCTAGGGGGGGCTGCCCCATAGCAGGGTTAGGGGCTGCCCCATAGCTGGGTGAGGGGCTGCCCTATAGATTGTGAGTATCTAAATGAGGGGCTGCCCCATAGCAGGGTTAGGGGGCTGCCCCATAGCTGGGTGAGGGGCTGCCCTATAGATTGTGAGTATCTAAATGAGGGGCTGCCCCATAGCAGGGTTAGGGGGCTGCCCCATAGCTGGGTGAGGGGCTGCCCTATAGATTGTGAGTATCTAAATGAGGGGCTGCCCCATAGCAGCGTTAGGGGGCTGCCCCATAGCAGGGTTAAGGCGCTGCCCTATAGCAGGGTTAGGGAGCTGCCCCATAGCTGGGTGAGGGGCTGCCCTATAGATTGTGCGTATCTAAAGGGGGACTGCCCCATAGCAGGCTTGGGGGCTGCCCCATAGGTGGGTGAGGGCCTGCCCTATAGCAGGTGCATAGATGGGATGGGGGCTGCCCCATAGCTGGGTGAGGGGCTGCCCTATAGATTGTGCGTATCTAGAGGGGTGGCTGCCCCAAAGCAGGCTTGGGGGCTGCCCCATAGTGGAGTTATGGGGCTGCCCTATGGACTGTGCGTACCTAGAGGAGGGGCTGCCCCATAGGCTGTGCATAGCTGGAGTGGGTGGGAGGCTGCCCCATAGCAGGGTCAGGGCTGCCCCATAGCAGGGTTTGGGAGGGGGTGCCCTATAGAGGGGTCAGGGGCTGCCCCATAGCAGGGATGGGGGCTGCCCTATAGCAGGTGCATAGATGGGATGGGGGGCTGCCCCATAGCAGGGATGGGGGTTGCCCTATAGGCTGTGCCTATCTAGGGGGGGCTGCCCCATAGCAGGGACGGGGGCTGCCCTATAGGCCGTGCCTATCTAGCAATGGGGCGCTGCCCTATAGGCCGTGCATAGCTGCAATGCGTGGGGGGCTGCCCCATAGCGGAGGTAGAGGGGTGACCTATAGACTGTGCATATCTAAAGGGGGGAGGCTGCCCCATAGCAGGGTCAGGGAGCTGCCCCAGAGTGGAGTTAGGGGGTGCCCTATAGGCTGTGCAGAGCTGCAGTGGATGGGGGGCTGCCCCATAGCAGGGTCGGGGGCTGCCCCATAGCGGAGTTATGGGGGTGCCCTATGGATTGTGTGTAGCTAAAGGGGGGCTGCCCCATAGCGGAGTTATGGGGGTGCCCTATGGATTGTGTGTAGCTAAAGGGGGGCTGCCCCATAGCAGGGTCGGGGGCTGCCCCATAGCTGGAGTGGATGGGCGGTGCCCTATAGTGGGGTTGGGGGGCTGCCCTATAGACTGTGCGTATCTAGAGGAGGGGCTGCCCCATAGCGGGGTCAGGGGCTGCCCCATAGTGGAGTTAGGGGGCTGCCCTATGGACTGTGTGTATCTAAAGGAGGGGGGGCTGCCCCATAGCTGGCTTGGGGCTGCCCCATAGCAGGTGCAGAGATGGGATGGGGGCTGCCCCATAGTGGAGTTAGGGGGCTGCCCTATGGACTGTGTGTATCTAAAGGAGGGGGGGGCTGCCCCATAGCAAGGTTTGGGGCTGCCCCATAGCAGGTGCAGAGATGGGATGGAGGCTTTTTTTTTTGGGGCCACCCCATAGCAGATTTGGGGTGCCCCATAACTGTTTTGGGGTCACACAGAGGGATTTGGGGCTGCCCCACAGCTGTTTCGGTATCACATAGTGGGGATTTGGGGCTGCCCCACAGCTGGTTTGGGCCGCCCCACAGTGGATTTGGGCTGCCCCACAGCAGGTTATGGGGTGCCCCACAGCCGTTTCGGGGTCACAAAGCAGGTAATGGGGTGCCCCATAGCAGGTTATGGGGCGCCCCACAGGAGGTTATGGGGCGCCCCACAGCCGTTTTGGGGTCACACAGTGGGGTTTGGGGTCACACAGCTGTTTGGGGCCGCCCCATAGCGCATTTGGGGCCACCCCATAAATGTTTTGGGACCACCCCAGAGCTGTTTTGGGGTGCCCCGTAACCGTTTTGGGGTCACACAGGAGGTTATGGGGTGCCCCACAGCAGGTTATGGGGTGCCCCACAGCTGTTTTGGGGTGCCCCGTAACCGTTTTGGGGTCACACCGGAGGTTATGGGGTGCCCCACAGCAGGTTATGGGGTGCCCCACAGCAGGTTATGGGGTGCCCCGTAACCGTTTTGGGGTCACACAGGAGGTTATGGGGTGCCCCACAGCAGGTTATGGGGTGCCCCGTAACCGTTTTGGGGTCACACAGGAGGTTATGGGGTGCCCCACAGCAGGTTATGGGGTGCCCCACAGCTGTTTTGGGGTGCCCCATAACTGTTTTGGGGTCACACAGCAGGTTATGGGGTGCCCCACAGCAGGTTATGGGGTGCCCCACAGCAGGTTATGGGGTGCCCCATAACCGTTTTGGGGTCACACAGCAGGTTATGGGGTGCCCCACAGCAGGTTATGGGGTGCCCCATAACCGTTTTGGGGTCACACAGCAGGTTATGGGGTGCCCCACAGCAGGTTATGGGGTGCCCCATAACCGTTTTGGGGTCACACAGCAGGTTTTGGGGTGCCCCACAGCCGTTTGGGGTGTCAGCCGTTTTGGGGTCACACAGCAGGTTTGGGGTGCCCCATAAGCATTTTGGCCTGCCCCATAGCAGGTTTGGGGTGCCCCATAGCAGGTTTGGGGTGCCCCATAACTGTTTTGGCCTGCCCCATAACAGGTTTGGGGCGCCCCACAGCAGGTTTGGGGTGCCCCACAGCAGGTTTGGGGTGCCCCATAACTGTTTTGGCCTGCCCCACAGCAGGTTTGGGGTGCCCCACAGCAGGTTATGGGGTGCCCCATAAGCGTTTTGGGGTCACACAGCAGGTTTTGGGGTGCCCCACAGCAGGTTTGGGGTGCCCCACAGCAGGTTATGGGGTGCCCCATAAGCGTTTTGGGGTCACACAGCAGGTTTGGGGTGCCCCACAGCAGGTTTGGGGTCTCACACGGCCTCCTGCGCCCGCCGGAACTCGAAGACGCTGCCGCGCTCCAGGAACGTCTGTGGGGTCTCTGGGGTCTCTGGGGTCTCTGGGGTCGGGGCGTTTGGGGCGTTTGGGGCGTTTTGGGGGTCCTGGGGGGCCCAGAGGTCCTGGGGGTCCGGGGGGTCCCGGGGGGCGCCCCCAGCCCCGTCCTCGGGGGGGCCGAACCCGCCCCCGCCCGGGGTCAGCAGCCGGAACACGTCCTGTGGGGAGAGAGCGCGTGTGGGGTCAGCGTGTGGGGTCAGCGTGTGGGGTCAGGGTTTGGGGTCAGCGTGTGGGGTCAGGGTTTGGGGTTTGGGGTCAGGGTTTGGGGTCAGGGTGTGGGGTCAGGGTGTGGGGTCAGGGTTTGGGGTTTGGGGTCAGGGTGTGGGGTTTGGGGTTTGGGGTTTGGGGTCAGGGATTGGGGGTGTGGGGTTTTGGCTTTGGGGTTTGGGGTCAGGGTTTGGGGTCAGGGTGTGGGGTCAGGGTTTGGGGTTTGGGGTCAGGGTGTGGGGGTTTGGGGTTTGGGCTTTGGGGTCAGGGTGTGGGGGTTTGGGGTTTGGGCTTTGGGGTCAGGGTGTGGGGTCAGGGTGTGGGGTTTGGGGTTTGGGGTGTGGGGTTTGGGGTTTGGGCTTTGGGGTCAGGGTGTGGGGTCAGGGATCAGGGTTTGGGGTTTGGGGTTTGGGGTTTGGGGTCAGAGCGTGGGGTCAGGGATTGAGGGTTTGGGGTTTGGGGTCAGGGTTTGGGGTTTGGAGTTTGGGGGCGTTGGGGGTCAGGGTGTGGGGTATTTGGGGTTTGGGGGCGTTTGGGGTCTGGGGTCAGGGTGTGGGGTTTGCAGTTTGGGGGCGTTGGGGGTCAGGGTGTGGGGTATTTGGGGTTTGGGGGGTTTGGGGTCAGGGATCAGGGTTTGGGGTCGGGGTTTGGGGTATTTGGGGTATTTGGGGTATTTGGGGTCTGGGGGTGTTTGGGGGGTTTGGGGTTTGGGATCAGCAATTGGGATTTGTGGGTTCGGGGGATTTTTGGGGGATTCGGGGTTTGGGGTCGGGGGCTTTGGGGTTTGGAGTTCGGGGGATTTTTGGGGGATTTGGGGTCAGGGTTTGGGGTCAGGGTGTGGGGTTTGGGGTTTGGGGTCAGGATTTGGGGTCAGCGATTGCGATTTGGGGTATTTGGGGCTTGGGGGATTTGGGGGGTCTGGGGGATTTGGGGGGTTTGGGGTCTGGGGGATTTGGGGGGTTTGGGGTTTGGGGTTTGGGGTCAGGGACTGGGGTTTGGGGGGTTTGGGGGGTTTGGGGTTTGGGGGGTCTGGGGGATTTGGGGGATTTTTGGGGGATTTGGGGTCAGAGTTTGGAGATTTGGGGTTTGGGTTTTGGGGTCTGGGTTTGGGGAGTTTGGGGGCGTTTGGGGATGGGGGGTTTGGGGTCAGCGATTGGGATTTGGGGTTTGGGGGATTTTGGGGGGATTTTGGGGTGATTTGGGGCAGTTTTGGCTCACCCCCGGCTCCACGCACACCGAGCTCTTGCCGCCCAGGGTGATGGGGTTTGGGCGGATTTTGGGGTGGTTTTTTGGGTGATTTTGGCACAGTTTTGGGGATATTTTTGGGGTGATTTTGGGCAGTTTTGGCTCACCCCCGGCTCCACGCACACCGAGCTCTTGCCGCCCAGGTTGATGGGGTTTGGGTGATTTTGGGGCACTTTTGGAGCAGTTTTTGAGGTGATTTTGGGGCAGTTTTTGGGGCAGTTTTTTGGCAGGTTTTAGGGATGACTTTGGGGTGATTTTGGGCAGTTTTGGCTCACCCCCGGCTCCACGCAGACCGAGCTCTTGCCGCCCAGGTTGATGGGGTTTGAGGGGATTTTGGGGCAGTTTTTGGGGTGATTTTGGGGCAGTTTTTGGGGTGATTTTGGGGCAGTTTTGGGGCAGTTTTTGGGGTGATTTTGGGGCAGTTTTTTGGCAGGTTTTAGGGATGATTTTGGGGTGATTTTGGGCAGTTTTGGCTCACCCCTGGCTGCACGCAGACCGAGCTCTTGCCACCCAGGGTGATGGGGTTTGGGTGATTTGGGGGCAATTTTTGGGGCAGGTTTTGGGGTGATTTTGGGGCAGTTTTTGGGCCAGCTTTTTGGCAGGTTTTAGGGATGATTTTGGGGTGATTTTTGGGGTGATTTTTGGCAGTTTTGGCTCACCCCCGGCTCCACGCAGACCGAGCTCTTGCCGCCCAGGTCGATGGGGTTTGAGGGGATTTTGGGGCAGTTTTTGAGGCAGTTTTTGGGGTGAATTTTGGGGCAGTTTTTGGGGTGATTTTGGGGCAGTTTTTGGGGCAGTTTTTGGGGTGATTTTGGGGCAGTTTTTTGGCAGGTTTTAGGGATGATTTTGGGGTGATTTTGGGCAGTTTTGGCTCACCCCCGGCTCCACGCAGACCGAGCTCTTGCCGCCCAGGTTGATGGGGTTTGGGTGATTTTGGGGCAGTTTTGGAGCAGTTTTTGGGGTGAATTTTGGGGCAGTTTTGGGGCACTTTTGGAGCAGTTTTTGGGGTGATTTTGGGGCAGTTTTTTGGCAGGTTTTAGGGATGATTTTGGGGTGATTTTGGGCAGTTTTGGCTCACCCCCGGCTGCACGCAGACCGAGCTCTTGCCGCCCAGGTTGATGGGGTTTGAGGGGATTTTGGGGCAGTTTTTGGGGTGATTTTGGGGCAGTTTTTGGGGCAGTTTTGGGGCACTTTTGGAGCAGTTTTTGGGGCAGTTTTTGGGGTGATTTTGGGGCAGTTTTTTGGCAGGTTTTAGGGATGATTTTGGGGTGATTTTTGGGGTGATTTTGGGCAGTTTTGGCTCACCCCCGGCTCCACGCAGACTGAGCTCTTGCCGCCCAGGTTGATGGGGTTTGGGTGATTTTGGGGCAGTTTTGGAGCAGTTTTTGGGGTGAATTTTGGGGCAGTTTTGGGGCAGTTTTGGAGCAGTTTTTGGGGTGATTTTGGGGCAGTTTTTTGGCAGGTTTTAGGGATGATTTTGGGGTGATTTTTGGGCAGTTTTGGCTCACCCCCGGCTGCACGCAGACCGAGCTCTTGCCGCCCAGGTTGATGGGGTTTGGGTGATTTTGGGGCAGTTTTTGGGGTGATTTTGGGGCAGTTTTGGGGCAGTTTTTGGGGTGATTTTGGGGCAGTTTTTGGGGCAGTTTTTGGGGTGATTTTGGGGCAGTTTTTTGGCAGGTTTTAGGGATGATTTTGGGGTGATTTTGGGCAGTTTTGGCTCACCCCCGGCTGCACGCAGACCGAGCTCTTGCCGCCCAGGTTGATCACTCTCCCGTCCCTCCGCAGCAGCAGGTTCAGCCCCGGCGCCCCCGGGAGCCCCCCTGGGAGAAATGGGGGGGCTCAGGGGGCGTTTGGGGGTCCCGGGGGGGCCTGGGGGGACCCCCGAGGGTCGGGGGGGTTATGGGGGGTCAGGGGGACCTGAGGGGGGGAATCTGGGGGGGTTCTGGGGTTCTTGGGGGGTGTGTGAGTAATTGAGGGGGTCCCGGGGGATTTTGGGGGGGTTATGGAGGATTTGGGGAGGGTCCCAGGGATTTTGGGGGGGTTTGGGGGTGGTCCCGGGGGTCCCTGACCTGGCACGCCGTAGGGCCTGGGTTATGGGGGATTTTGGGTGGGGTTTAGAGGATTTTGGGGGGGATTTTGGGGGGGATTTTGGGGGGGATTTTGGGGAGGATTTTGGGGGGGATTTTGGGGGGGATTTTGGGTGGGATTTTGGGGGGATTTTGGGGAGGATTTTGGGGAGGATTTTGGGGGGGATTTTAGGGGGGATTTTGGGGTCCCTCACCCGCCATTCCACAGGGTCTGGGTTACGGGGGATTTGGGGGTGCTCTAGGGGATTTTGGGGCAATTTCGCAGGGGGTTTGGGGTATTTTTTGGGGTCTCTCACCCGCCATCCCGTAGGGCCTGGGTTATGGGAATTTGGGGGATTTGGAGGGGGTTTAAGGGGGATTTAGGCGGGAGGGAATTTGGGGAGGATTTTGGGGATGTTTTAGGGGATTTTGGGGCCTCTCACCTGCCATCCCATAGGGCCTGGTGGCTCAGGGGATTTGGGGGTATTTTAGGATGTGTTTTGGGGGATTTTGGAGGGGATTTTTGGGGGAATCTGGGTATTTTTTGGGGTCTCTCACCTGCCATGCCGTAGGGCCTGGTGGCTCGGGGGATTTGGGGGTGTTTTAGGGTATTTTGGGGGGTATTTTTTGGGGTGCCTCACCTGCCATGCCATAGGACCTGGATCATGGGGGATTATGGGGATTTTGGGGGGATTTTGGGGTGAATTTGGGTATTTTTTTTGGGGTCCCTCACCTGCCATCCCGTAGGGCCTGGTGGCTCAGGGGATTTGGGGGTATTTTAGGATGTGTTTTGGGGGATTTTGGAGGGGATTTTTGGGGGAATCTGGGTATTTTTTGGGGTCCCTCACCTGCCATCCCGTAGGGCCTGGTGGCCCGGCGCTCGCTCAGCACTGAGAGCTGGGTGGGCGCCCGGAACTGCAGCTCCCGGACCACCCCATCCCCTCCCCGGTGCCGGCCCGCGCCCCCCGAGCCCGCCCGGAGCTCGAAGCGCCGCAGCACCACCGGGTACCTGCAGAGGGATGGAAAAAACGGGGTAAAACCCCCCAAAAACCACCCCAAAACCACCCCAAAATCCCCCCGAGCCCGCCCGGAGCTCGAAGCGCCGCAGCACCACCGGTACCTGCAAAGGGATGGAAAAAATGGGGTAAAACCCCCCAAAAATCACCCCAAAATCCCCCCAAGAACCCTGAACCTGCCACAGCACCACCAGGTACCTGCAGAGGGATGGAAAAAACGGGGTCAAAAGCCCCCCAAAAATCACCCCAAAATCCCCCAGAGACCCCCACAGCACCACCAGGTACCTGCAAGGGGAAAAACGGGGTAAAATCCCCCCAAAAATCAGCCCAAAACCCCTCCGAGACCCCCACAGCACCGCTGCGTACCTGGGGCGGGGGAAAACGGGGTCAGGGACCCCCAAAATCATCCTGAGACCCCCCCAAAATCCCCCCCATAGCACCACCGGGTACCTCGGGAGGGGGAGAAAAAAAGGGGTTCAGGACCCCAAAATACCCCTGAAATCCCCAAAGCCCCCCCAAAGCCCCCCCAGAGCCCCCAGACCCGCCTGCTCTCGAGGATCTCGGGGTCGGTGATGCGGGTGTTGGTCATGGGATCCCCGGGACCCCCTGAGCCCCCCAAGCCCCACAGACCCTTCAGGACCCCCCAAAGCCCCACGGAGCCCCCAGACCCGCCTGCTCTCGAGGATCTCGGGGTCGGTGATGCGGGTGTTGGTCATGTGCGTGTGGGACCCCTGGGACCCCCTGAGCCCCCCAAGCCCCACAGACCCTTCAGGACCCCCCAAAGCCCCCCCAGACCCGCCTGCTCTCGAGGATCTCGGGGTCGGTGATGCGGGTGTTGGTCATGTGCGTGTGGACCCCGCTGCGCCCCCCCCAGCCGGGCCCGGCCCCCGCGCCCCCGGCCACGGTCTCGTAGTAGCCGCCCCGAGGGGGAGCCGAAGGTGACGTTGTTCATGCAGCCCTGGGGACAATGAAAATGTCACCCTAAACACCCCAAAAATGTCACCCACATACCCCCAAATCCCCCCCAAGGGGAGCCGAAGGTGACGTTGTTCATGCAGCCCTGGGGACAATGAAAATGTCATCCTAAATAACCCAAAACTGACCCCAAAACCGACCCCAAAACCCCAAACCCCGCGGGGAGCCGAGGGTGACGTTGTTCATGCAGCCCTGGGGACAATGAAAATGTCATCCTAAATAACCCAAAACTGACCCCAAAACCGACCCCAAAACCCCAAACCCCGCGGGGAGCCGAAGGTGACGTTGTTCATGCAGCCCTGGGGACAACGGGGACAATGAAAATGTCACCCTAAATACCCCAAAAATGTCACCCCAAATACCCCCCATGGGGAGCCGAAGGTGACGTTGTTCATGCAGCCCTGGGGACAATGGGGACAATGTCACCCCAAAACCGACCCCAAATACCCCAAAACCGACCCCAAATCCCCAAACCCCGCGGGGAGCCGAAGGTGACGTTGTTCATGCAGCCCTGGGGACAATGAAAATGTCACCCCAAAAATGTCACCCTAAACACCCCAAAACACAAACCCTGTTGTTCATGCAGCCCTGGGGACAATGGGGACACCAAACTGTCACCCCAAACACCCCAAAAATGCCGTCCTAAACACCCCAAAAATGTCACCCTAAACACCCCAAAACTGCCACCCCAAATACCCCAAAAATGTCACCTTAAACACCCCAAAACTGCCACCCCAAACACCCCAAAACTGCCACCCTAAACACCCCAAAACTGCCACCCCAAACACCCCAAAAATGTCACCTTAAACACCCCAAAACTGCCCCCAAATACCCAAAATAGCCCAGAGCCCGATGCTCGTGCAGCCCTGGGGACAATGGGGACAATGACAATGTCCCCCTAAACACCCCAAAAATGTCACCCAAATACCCCAAAACACAAACCCTGTTGTTCATGCAGCCCCGGGGACAATGGGGACAATGTCACCCCAAAACTGACCCCAAATCTGACCCCAAATTGCCCAAAATTGACCCCAAATCCCCAAACCCCACGGGGAGCCGAAGGTGACGTTGTTCATGCAGCCCTGGGGACAATGAAAATGTCACCCCAAAACTGACCCTAAACACCCCAAAAATGTCACCCTAAACACCCCAAAACACAAACCCTGTTGTTCATGCAGCCCTGGGGACAATGGGGACACCAAACTGTCACTGACCCCAAACACCCCAAAAATGCCGTCCTAAACACCCCAAAAATGTCACCCTAAACACCCCAAAAATGTCACCTTAAACACCCCAAAACTGCCACCCTAAACACCCCAAAACTGCCACCCTAAACACCCCAAAACTGCCACCCCAAACACCCCAAAAATGTCACCTTAAACACCCCAAAACTGCCCCCAAATACCCAAAATAGCCCAAACCCCGTTGCTCGTGCAGCCCTGGGGACAATGGGGACAATGGGGACAACGACAATGTCACCCTAAACACCCCCAAATTGACCCCAAACAGCCCAAAACTGACCCTCACCTGTCCCTGTCCCTCATTTGTCATCTCACCTGTCCCCCTTCACCTGTCCCCTGTTCTTGTCCCCTCACCTGTCCCTGTCCCTGTCTCCTCACCTGTGTCCCTCACCTGTCCCCTCACCTGTCCCCTCACCTGTCCGTGTCCCCTCCCCGGTCCCTCACCTGTCCCTGCTCACCTGTCCCTTCCCCTCACCTTTCACTGTCCCCTCATCCTGTCTGTATCGCTCACCTGTCCCCTCCCCTGCCCCCTCACCTGTCCCTGTCAGCTCACCTGTCCCCCCTCACCTGTCTCCTCACCTGTCGCTGTCCCTCACCTGTGTCGCTCACCTGTCCTCTCCCCTGTCCCCTCATCTGTCTCTGTCCCTCACCTGTCCCCATCCCCTCACCTGCTCGTGTCCCCTGTCCCCCCCTCACCTGTCC
Organism: Ammospiza nelsoni; assembly: GCF_027579445.1. Taxonomy (NCBI): domain Eukaryota; kingdom Metazoa; phylum Chordata; class Aves; order Passeriformes; family Passerellidae; genus Ammospiza; species Ammospiza nelsoni. Next base: position 154,600,117 of record NC_080633.1, read on the forward strand.
ATGTCCCTCCCCTGTCCCCTCACCTCTCCCTGCTCACCTGTCCCCTCACCTGTCCCTGTCCCCTCACCTGTCCCCTCACCGTCCCTGTCCCTTCACCTGTGTCCCCTCCCCTGTCCCTCCCCTGTCCCCTCACCTGTCCCTGTCCCTCACCTGTCCCCTCACCTGTCCCTATCCCCTCACCTGTCCCCTCACCGTCCCTGTCCCTTCACCTGTGTCCCCTCCCCTGTCCCCTCACCTGTCCCTGTCCCCTCCCCTGTCCCCTCACCTGTCCCCTCACCTGTCCCTGTCCCCTCCCCTGTCCCCTCCCCTGTCCCCTCACCTGTCCCCGTGCTCACCTGGGAGGCGGCGCAGACGCCGAACGCGCGCAGCACCACGTCCACCACGCGCTGTGACGTCAGCACGTTCCCGCCCACCACGGCGGCGTCGGGGGCGGGGTCAAGGATGGAGCCCGGGGGGATCCGCACCTGCACCGGGGCCAGGCAGCCCTGGGGGGGAAAAACACCTGGGTACACCTGGGTACACCTGAGATACACCTGGATACACCTGGGATACACCTGGGTACACCTGAGATACACCTGGGTACAGCTGGGTACACCTGAGATACAGCTGGGTTCACCTGAGATACACCTGGATACACCTGGATACACCTGGGTACACCTGAGATACACCTGGGTACACCTGAGATACACCTGGGTACAGCTGGGTACACCTGAGATACACCTGGATACACCTGGGATACACCTGGGTACACCTGAGATACACCTGGGTACAGCTGGGTACACCTGAGATACAGCTGGGTTCACCTGAGATACACCTGGATACACCTGGATACACCTGGGTACACCTGAGATACACCTGGGTACACCTGAGATACACCTGGGTACAGCTGGGTACACCTGAGATACACCTGGATACACCTGGGATACACCTGGGTACACCTGAGATACAGCTGGGTACACACTTGGGTACGCCTGGGATACAACCGGCATACACCTGGGTACAGCTGGGCACACCTGAGATACAGCTGAGATACACCTGGGATACACCTGGGATACACCTGGGATACACCTGGATACACCTGGGATACACCTGGGATACACCTGGGATACACCTGGATACACCTGGGCGCACACCTGGGTACACCTGGGATACACCTGGGTACACCTGGGTCCAGCTGAGTACACCTGAGATACACCTGGGTACAGCTGGGTACACCTGGGCACACCTGGGCACCCCAGGATCCGCACCTGCACCGGGGCCAGGCAGCCCTGGGGGGGTAAAACGCACCTGAGATACAGCTGGGTACATGTGAGATACACCTGAGACACACCTGAGTACACCTGGGATACAACCGGGATACACCTGGATACAGCTGGGTACACCTGGGCACACCTGAGATACACCTGGGCACACCTGGGATACAGCTGGGCACAGCTGGGATACACCTGGGTACACTTGAGATACACCTGAGTTACACCTGGGTACACCTGGGATACAACCGGGATACACCTGGGTACAGCTGGGTACCCCCAGGATCCGCACCTGCACCAGGGCCAGTCAGCCCTGGGGGTGGAAATATACCTGGGTACACCTGGGATACACCTGGGCATACCTGGGTACACCTGGGATACAGCTGGGCACACCTGGGCACACCTGGGTACACCTGGGATACACCTGGGCATACCTGGGTACACCTGGGCATACCTGGGCACACCTGGGAACACCTGGGATACACCTGGGCATACCTGGGCACACCTGGGTACACCTGTGATACATCTGGGCATACCTGGGTACACCTGGGCACACCTGGGATACACCTGGGTACACCTGGGTATACCTGGGTACACCTGGACACACCTGGGATACACCTGGGTACACCTGAGATACACCTGGGCACACCTGGGTACACTGGGATACACCTGGGTACACCTGGACACACCTGGGATACACCTGACCGCCCATGGGATCAGGTTTGGGGTGTGTTTGGGGTTTCGGGGTGCCCAGGCTGTTTTTGGGGTGTATTTGGGGTACTTTTGGGGTCTCACCTGGTTCTGAGGTATATCATGTCCCACCAGGCACCGCAGGCAGTAGATCAGCGCCGACAGGGTGTGGTTGGGGTTTTTGGGGTGTGGTTGGGGTTTTGGGGTGTGGTTGGGGTTTTTGGGGTGTGGTTGGGGTTTCTGGGGTGTGGTTGGGGTTTCGGGGTGCCCAGGCTGTTTTTGGGGTGTATTTGGGGTATTTTGGGGTCTCACCTGGTTCAGGGGGATGTTGCGCCCCACCAGGCACCGCAGGCAGTAGATCAGCGCCGACAGGGGGGTTTGGGGTTTTTGGGGTGTGTTTGGGGTTTTGGGGTGCCCAGGCTGTTTTTGGGGTGTATTTGGGGTATTTTTGGGGTCTCACCTGGTTCTGAGGTATATCATGTCCCACCAGGCACCGCAGGCAGTAGATCAGCGCCGACAGGGGGGTTTGGGGTTTTTGGGGTGTGGTTGGGGTTTTGGGGTGTGTTAGGGGTTTTTGGGGTGCCCAGGCTGTTTTTGGGGTGTATTTGGGGTACTTTTGGGGTCTCACCTGGTTCTGAGGTATATCATGTCCCACCAGGCACCGCAGGCAGTAGATCAGCGCCGACAGGGTGTGGTTGGGGTTTTGGGGTGTGGTTGGGGTTTTTGGGGTGTGGTTGGGGTTTCGGGGTGTGGTTGGGGTTTCGGGGTGCCCAGGCTGTTTTTGGGGTGTATTTGGGGTACTTTGGGGTCTCACCTGGTTCAGGGGGATGTCGCGCCCCACCAGGCACCGCAGGCAGTAGATCAGCGCCGACAGGGGGGGTTGGGGTTTTTGGGGTGTGTTTGGGGTTTTGGGGTGTGGTTGGGGGTTTTGGGGTGTGGTTGGGGTTTTTGGGGTGCCCAGGCTGTTTTTGGGGTGTATTTGGGGTATTTTTGGGGTCTCACCTGGTTCTGAGGTATATCATGTCCCACCAGGCACCGCAGGCAGTAGATCAGCGCCGACAGGGTGTGGTTGGGGTTTTGGGGTGTGTTTGGGGTTTTTGGGGTGTGTTTGGGGTTTCGGGGTGCCCAGGCTGTTTTTGGGGTACTTTGGGGTCTCACCTGGTTCAGGGGGATGTCGTGCCCCACCAGGCACCGCAGGCAGTAGATCAGCGCCGACAGGGTGATGGCGCGGGGGGCGTTGCTGTTCCCCACAACTTGGGGTCCCGTCCCCCCGAAATCGAACACGGCGCTGCCCTGGAGGGGGGGAACGGGGGGCGTTGGACCCCAAAACCCAACCGGAGACCGGGGGGGGACCCCAAAAACCCACACAGAGATCAGGGGGACCCCAAAACCCGGGAGGGGACCCCAAAAACCCACCCAGAAACCGGCGTGACACTGAAAACCCAACCAGAGACCGGGGGAACCCCAAAAAAAAAAGATCCAGAATTGTGGGGGACCTCAAAAACCACCCAAAACTCGGCGTGACCCCAAAAACCCACCCAGAGCCCGGAGGGACCCCAAAACCCGGGGGGGACCCCAAAATCCAACCAGAGACCGGGGGTCCCCCCAAAAAAAACATCCAGAGCTTGGAGGGTGACCCCAAAACTCACCCAGAGACCAGGGGGAACCCAAAACCCGGGGGGGACCCCAAAATCTGGGCGTGACCCCAAATTTGGGGTTCCCCCATTTCCCCCCTGGCCTCATTGGGGTCCTGCTGGATTTGGGTCCCCAAACCTCAGGGATGTCCCCACAAACCCCAGAGCTGTCCCCGAGCTGTCCCCGAGCTGTCCCCATGGTGTCCCCAGGCTGTCCCCGTGGTGTCCCTGCAGTGTCCCCATGGCGTCCCCATGTCCCCAAGGTGTCCCCCAGGCTGTCCCCATGGTGTCCCCAGGCTGTCCCCTGTGGCGTCCCTGTGTCTCCCAGCTGTCCCCAGGCTGTCCCCGTGCCCAGGTCCCCGTTTCCCCAAGGTGTCCCCGTGTCCCCAGGGCTGTGCCCAGGCTGTCCCCAGTCTATAGCCACGTCCCCGTGGTGTCCCCGTGGTGTCCCCAAGGTGTCCCTGTTGTGTCCCCAGACCTCCTTGGGCCCCAGTGTCACCCTGAGCCGCACGGGGTGCCATCGTCCATCGTGTCCTCGGACACCAGAGACATCCCCAGAGTGTCCCCAAGGTGTCCCCAGAGTGTCCCCAAGGTGTCCCCATCTCCTACAGCTGTCTCCAAGCTGTCCCCAGGGTGTCCCCGTGTTCCCAAGCTGTCCCCATGTCCATGTCCCCATGTCCCCAAGGTGTCCCCAAGGTGTCCCCAGACCTCCTTGGGCTCCAGTGTCACCCTGAGCCGCACAGGGGTGCCATCGTCCATCGTGTCCTCGGACACCAGCGATGTCCCCAGCCTGTCCCCAGGGTGTCCCCATGTCCCCAAACTGTCCCCATGTCCCCAAGGTGTCCCCAGCCTGTCCCCATGTCCCCAAACTGTCCCCAAGGTGTCCCCAAGGTGTCCCCAAACTGTCCCCAAGGTGTCCCCAAGGTGTCCCCATCTCCTACGGCTGTCCCCAAGGTGTCCCCAGGGTGTCCCCGTGTTCCCAAGCTGTCCCCATGTCCACGTCCCCATATCTGCAGGGCTGTCCCCATGTCCCCAGCCTGTCCCCAGGGTGTCCCCAGGGTGTCCCCAAACTGTCCCCGAGGTGTCCCCAGACCTCTTTGGGCTCCAGTGTCACCCTGAGCCGCACGGGGTGCCATCATCCATCGTGTCCTCGGACACCAGCGATGTCCTTAAGGTGTCCCCAAGGTGTCCCCAGGGTGTCCCCGTGTTCCCAAGCTGTCCCCATGTCCATGTCCCCATATCTGCAGGGCTGTCCCCATGTCCCCAAACTGTCCCCAAGGTGTCCCCAGGGTGTCCCCATGTCCCCAAACTGTCCCCAAACTGTCCCCAGGGTGTCCCCGTGTTCCCAAGCTGTCCCCATGTCCATGTCCCCATATCTGCAGGGTGTCCCCATGTCCCCAAACTGTCCCCAAACTGTCCCCAAGGTGTCCCCAGGGTGTCCCCATGTCCCCAAACTGTCCCCAAGGTGTCCCCAGGGTGTCCCCGTGTTCCCAAGCTGTCCCCATGTCCACGTCCCCATATCTGCAGGGCTGTCCCCATGTCCCCAAGGTGTCCCCAAGGTGTCCCCAAGGTGCCCTCAGACCTCTCGTGGCTCCAGCGTCACCCTGAGCCGCACGGGGGTGCCATCGTCCATCGTGTCCTCAGACACCAGCAATGTCCCCAAGGTGTCCCCATGTCCCCAAACTGTCCCCAGACTGTCCCCAAGGTGTCCCCAAGGTGTCCCCAGACCTCCTTGGGCTCCAGCGTCACCCTGAGCCGCACGGGGGTGCCATCGTCCATCGTGTCCTCGGCCCACAGCGACGTCCCCCAGCGCGCGGCCACCGCCCGCAGCGTGTCCCTGACGGCCACCTCCGCGTTGGCCTGGGGTCACACGGGGGTCAGGGGTCACACAGGGGTCACACAGGGGTCACACAGGGGTCACACAGTGTCCCCAAAGAGCCACCGCCCGCAGCGTGTCCCTGATGGCCACCTCCGCGTTGGCCTGGGGTCACACGGGGGTCAGGGGTCACACGGAGGTCACATGGAGGTCACACAGGGGTCACACAGGGGTCACATGGAGGTCACATGGAGGTCACACAGGGGTCACACAGGGGTCACATGGAGGTCACACCGGGATTTTGGGGTTCCTGGAGCAGTTTTGGGGTCTCTCAGCTGTATTTGAGGTTTTTGGTGGTTTTGTATTGGGTTTTTGGGCTCCGTTCGATGCGTTTGGGGATTTTGGGGTGCATTTGGGGTTTTTAGGGTGAAATTGGGGTGCATTTGGGGTTTCTGGGGATCTTTGGGGTGCATTTGGGGTTTTTAGGGTGAATTTGGGGTGCATTTGGGGTTTCTGGGGATCTTTGGGGTGCATTTGGGGTTTTAGGGTGAATTTGGGGTGCATTTGGGGTTTCTGGGGATCTTTGGGATGCATTTGGGGTTTTTAGGGTGAATTTGGGGTGCATTTGGGGTTTTAGGGTGAATTTGGGGTGTATTTGGGGTTTTTAGGGTGAATTTGGGGTGCATTTGGGGTTTCTGTGGCTTTTTGGGGTGCATTTGGGGTTTTTAGGGTGAATTTGGGGTGCATTTGGGGTTTCTGGGGATCTTTGGGGTGTATTTGGGGTTTTTAGGGTGAACTTGGGGTGAATTTGGGGTTTCTGGGGATCTTTGGGGTGCATTTGGGGTTTTTAGGGTGAATTTGGGGTGCATTTGGGGTTTTAGGGTGAATTTGGGGTGTATTTGGGGTTTTTAGGGTGAATTTGGGGTGCATTTGGGGTTTCTGGGGATCTTTGGGCTCTCTCGGGTGTATTTGGGGCTTTTTGATGTTTTTAGGGGTTTGGGGTTTTGGAGGCTTTGGGAGTATCTGGGGGAAATTTGGGGTATTTGGGTTTTTTAGGGGTTTTGATGTTTTGGGGGTTTCGGGGTATTTGAGGTTTTTGATGATTTGGGGGTTTTGGGGTTTTTCGATGCTTTTGATGTTTTTGAGGTGATTTTGGGGCGTTTTTGGGGTCTCACCTGCACGTGTCCCATTCACACCTGCACCACCTGCAGCCCGTGCTGCCCGATGAGCTCCGGGCACAGGGATTGGGGGTTTTTGGGGCGGATTTGGGGATTTTGGGATTTTTGTGGGGTTTGATATTTTTGGGGTGATTTTAGGGTATTTAGGGTGTTTTTGGGGTCTCACCTGCACGTGTCCCATGTAGGCCTGCACCACCTGCAGCCCGTGCTGCCCGATGAGTTCCAGGCACGGGCATTGGGGGTTTTTGGGGCAGATTTGGGGTTTTTGGGGTTTCTGGTTTATTTGGTGTATTTGGGGTATATTTAGGGTTTTTTGGGGTGTTTTTGGGGTCTCACCTGCACATATCCCATTCACACCTGCACCACCTGCAGCCCGTGCTGCCCGATGAGCTCCGGGCACAGGGATTGGGGATTTTGGGGCGGATTTGAGGATTTTGGGGCGGATTTGGGTTTTGGGGGTTTCTGGTTTATTTGGTGTATTTAGGGTATATTTAGGGTTTTTTGGAGATTTTTGGGGTCTCACCTGCACGTGTCCCATTCACACCTGCACCACCTGCAGCCCGTGCTGCCCGATGAGCTCCGGGCACAGGGATTGGGGGTTTTTTGGGGCGGATTTGGGGTTTTTGGGGTTTTCGATGTTTTGGGGTGATTTTAGGGTTTTTTGGGGCGTTTTTGGGGTCTCACCTGCACGTGTCCCATGTAGGCCTGCACCACCTGCAGCCCGTGCTGCCCGATGAGCTCCCGCACCAGCCCGATCCCTTTCTGGTTCGCTGCCACCTGTGCCCGCAGGTCGGCCAGGTTGTCCCGCAGGTTCCGCGTGCCCGAGCAGCCGGGGACGGAGCCGGGGGCCAGCAGCGCCTCGGTGACAGCTGGGGACAATGACAGTGACAGTGACAGTGACACCCCATGGGGACGGAGCCGGGGACCAGCAGCGCCTCGGTGACAGCTGGGGACAATGAGGGGACAATGACAATGACAGTGACAGCCCATGGGGACAGCCCCAGGGGCCAGCAGGGCCCCCAATGTCCCCAAAGTCCCCAGTCCCCTGGATGTCCCCAATGTCCCCAAAGTCCCCAGTCCCCTGGATGTCCCCAATGTCCCCAGGGATGTCCCCATGTCCCACCTTGTTCCTGGAGCTCGCCGTTGGTGACCAGTTTGAAGGACAGGAACACCTTTGTCCCCAGAGATGTCCCCAATCCCCCGGATGTCCCCATTGTCCCTGATGTCCCCCCAATGCCCCCCCAGTGTCCCACCTTGCTCCTGGAAGTCACCCCACGTCACCAGTTCAAAGGACCTTTGTGACCCAATGTCCCCAGTGTCCCCAATGTCCCCAATCCCCAGGGATGTCCTCTCAGTGCTCCCCGTGCCCCCAGAGATGTCCCCAGTGTCCCACCTTGCTCCTGGAACTCCCCGTTGGTGACCAGCTTGAAGGACCTTTGTCCCTCCAGTGTCCCCAGTGTCCCCAATCCCATGGATGTCCCCCCAGTGTCCTCACTGTCCCCACTGTCCCCAATCCCCAGGGATGTCCCCTCAGTGTCCCCCCCTGTCCCACCTTGCTCCTGGAACTCTCCGTTGGTGACCAGCTTGAAGGACCTTTGTCCCTCCAGTGTCCCCAGTGTCCCCAATCCCCAGTGATGCCCCCACTGTCCCCGATGTCCCCAGGGATGTCCCCATGTCCCACCTTGCTCCTGGAACTCGCCGTTGCTGACCAGAAGGACCTTTGCGCCTCCAACGTCCCCAGTGTCCCCAGTGTCCCCAATGTCCCCAGTGTCCCCACTGTCCCCAGTCCCCAGAGATGTCCCCAGTGTCCCCCCGTCCCACCTTGCTCCTGGAACTCGCCGTTGGTGACCAGCTTGAAGGACAGGAACACCTCTGTCCCCAGGGATGTCCCCAATCCCCAAAGATGTCCCCAATGTCCCCATGTCCCACCTTGCTCCTGGAACTCACCGTTGGTGACCAGAAGGACCTTTGCGCCTCCAACGTCCCCAGTGTCCCCAATGTCCCCAATGTCCCCAGTGTCCCCCATGTCCCCCATGTCCCCCATGTCCCCAATGTCCCCAGTGTCCCCAATGTCCCCCATGTCCCCAGTGTCCCCCATGTCCCCAATGTCCCCAATGTCCCCAACGTCCCCAGTGTCCCCAATGTCCCCAATGTCCCCAATGTCCCCAGTGTCCCCAGTGTCCCCAGTGTCCCCCATGTCCCCAGTGTCCCCAATGTCCCCCATGTCCCCCATGTCCCCAATGTCCCCAATGTCCCCAGTGTCCCCCATGTCCCCAATGTCCCCAGTGTCCCCAGTCCCCAGAGGTGTCCCCTCAGTGTCCCATGTCCCACCTTGCTCCTGGAACTCGCCGTTGGTCACCAGCTTGAAGGACACGAAGGCGGCGCCCTCCTGGGCCAGGCTCTGCGAGTGCGGCGGCATCGAGCCCGGGCTGGAGCCGCCCACGTCGGCGTGGTGCCCGCGGCTGGCCACGAAGAACACGGGGCGGGGCTCACCTGGCCAGAACACCTGCGACAGGTGACACTGGGGTTAGGCACACGGGACAGGTGACACTGGGGTTAGGGACATGGCACAGGTGACATTGGGGGGTCAGACAGGTGACACTGGGCTTAGGGACATGGCACCATGGCACAGGTGACATTGGGTCAGGCGTGGTGCCCGCGGCTGGCCACGAAGAACACGGGGCGGGGCTCACCTGGCCAGAACACCTGGGACAGGTGACATTGGGGTCAGGGACATGGCACAGGACACCTGGGACAGGTAACAGTAACATTGGGGTGGGACAGGTGACACTGGGTCAGGTGTGGTGACCACAGCTGGCCACGAAGAACACAGGGTGGAGAACACCTGGCCAGAATACCTGGGACAGGTGACACTGGGGTTAGACAGGTGACATTGACATTGGGGTCAGACAGGTGACACTGGGGTTAGGGACATGGCACAGGTGACACTGGGTCAGGCGTGGTGACCCTGCCTGGCCACGAAAAACACCGGGAGGGGAACACCTGGCCAGAACACCTGGGACAGGTGAGGGTCAGACAGGGGACACTGGGTTAGACACCTGGGACAGGTGACAGTGAGGGGTTACACAGGTGGGACAGGACACCTGGGACAGGTGACACTGGGGTCAGACAGGGGACACTGGGTTTGACACCTGGGACAGGTGACACGGGGCGGGGCTGGCGTGGTGAGAACATCTGAGGACAGGTGACACGGGAGAGCTGACAACCCTGGGCACACCCAGCCAGGACACCTGGGGGCGTCCCGGCTGTCCCAGGTGTGCCCCCAGATGTGTCCTCCACGTGTCCCAGGTGTGTCCCTGTCCCCTGGTGTGTCCCAGGTGTGTCCCACACAGGTGTATCTCAGGTGTGTCACCCCCAGGTGTCCCCAGGTGTGTCCCTCTCCCCTGGTGTGTCCCCAGGTGTCACTCACAGGTGTGTCCCAGGTGTGTCCCAGGTGTGTCCCAGGTGTGTCCCTGTCCCAGGTGTTTCACTCACAGGTGTGTCCCCCCCAGGTGTGTCCCTCACTCACTCACAGGTGTGATGACGGTCAGGTCGGGCAGGTGGCTGCCCCCCGCCATCGGGTGGTTGCTCAGGATCACAGCCCAGGTGTGTCCCAGGTGTGTCCCCCCCAGGTGTGTCCCCCCCAGGTGTCACTCACAGGTGTGATGACGGTCAGGTCGGGCAGGTGGCTGCCCCCGCCATCAGGTGGTTGCTCAGGATCACAGCCCAGGTGTGTCCCTGTCCCAGGTGTGTCACCCCCAGGTGTGTCCCAGGTGTGTCACCCCCAGGTGTGTCCCTGTCCCCAGGTGTCACTCACAGGTGTGATGACGGTCAGGTCGGGCAGGTGGCTGCCCCCGCCATCAGGTGGTTGCTCAGGATCACAGCCCAGGTGTGTCACCCCCAGGTGTGTCCCCCCCAGGTGTGTCCCAGGTGTGTCCCAGGTGTGTCACCCCCAGGTGTGTCACCCCCAGGTGTGTCCCTCACTCACTCACAGGTGTGATGACGGTCAGGTCGGGCAGGTGGCTGCCCCCCGCCATCGGGTGGTTGCTCAGGATCACGTCTCCCTCCCTCAGCTCCGGGCCCAGGTTACGGATCTGGGGGGGCACAGCGGGGCTGAACCCCAAAATCCACCCCGGGAACCCCAAAAATCTCCCACGACCCCAAATCCCCCAAAATCGCCCCCAAATCCTCCCAAATTCCCTCCTGGACCCCCCAAAATCCTCCATGACCTCAAATCCCCCCCAAATCCCCCCCAAATCCCCTCCGGGAACCCCAAATTCTCCCCGGACCCCAAATTCACCCAAATCCCCCCCTGAACACTGAAATCCCCACTAGCAACCCCAAATCGCCCCAAAATCCCCCCAGAAATTCCCAAATCCCCCCAAAATCCCCCCGGAACCCCCAAATCCCCTCCAGGCCCCCCCAAATCCCCTTCAGGATCCCCCCCAGATCCACTCCGGGAACCCCCAAATCTCTCCAAACTCCCCGTGACCCCAAATTCCCCCCAAATTCCCCCAAAATTCCCAAATCCCCTCCTGAACCCCCAAATCCCCCCAGATTCCCCCCAAATCCACTCCGGGAACCCCCAAATCCCCCCAGATTCCCCCCAAATCCCCTCCTGAACCCCCAAATCCCCCCAGATTCCCCCCAAATCCCCTCCTGAACCCCCAAATCCCCTCAGATTCCCCCCAGTTTCCCCCCCCGGGAACCCCCAAATCCCCTCCTGAACCCCCAGATCCCGCCTGGGAGCCGCCACACTCCCCCCAGCACCCCCAAATTCCCTCCAGGACCCCCAAAACCCTTCCAAGACCCCCGCCCAAATTACCCTCAAACCGCCCCCCCCCCCCCCCAATTCCTCACCTGGAATTCCACAGCTCCTGCACGGCCCTGGGACCCCCCAAATCCCCCCAGGGACCCCCCAGATCCCCTCACCTGGAACTGCACGGCTCCTGCACGGCCCTGGGACCCCCAAACACACCTGGGACCCCCCAAATCCCCTCAATTTTCCCCCAAATTCCCTCACCTGGATCTGCACGGCTCCTGCACGGCCCTGGGACCACCTGAGACCCCCCAAATCCCCTCTGGGAGCCCCAAAACTCACCCTGGGACCCCCCAAATCCCCCAAATCCCCTCACCTGGAACTGCACGGCTCCTGCATGGCTCTGGGACCCCCAAACACACCTGGGACCCCCCAAATCCCCCGAAATCTCCTCACCTGGAACTGCACGGCCTCCTGCATGGCGCCCAGGTGCACGGGGATGTGGGGGGCGTTGGACACGAGCCAGAGACCCCCAAACACCCCAAATCCCCCCCAGATCCCCCCAAATCCCCCCCAATCCCCTCACCTGGAACTGCACGGCTCCTGCACGGCTCTGAGACCCCCAAACCCCCCAGGGACCCCCCAAACCCCCCTGGGACCCCCCCAATCCCCTCACCTGGAACTGCACGGCTCCTGCATGGCTCTGAGACCCCCAAACACACCTGGGACCCCCCAAACTCCCCTGGGACCCCCCCAATCCCCTCACCTGGAACTGCACGGCTCCTGCACGGCTCTGGGACCCCCAAACCCCCCAGGGACCCCCCAAACCCCCCTGGGACCCCCCAAATCCCCCCAAATCCCCTCACCTGGAACTGCACGGCTCCTGCACGGCTCTGGGACCCCCAAACACACCAGGGACCCCCGAAATCCCCTCACCTGGAACTGCACGGCCTCCTGCATGGCGCCCAGGTGCACGGGGATGTGGGGGGCGTTGGACACGAGCCCCCCGTCGGGCCCGAACAGGGCGCACGAGAAGTCGAGGCGCTCCTTGATGTTGGTGGAGATGGCCGTGCGCTGCAGCGTGCGCCCCATCTGCTCTGCGGGGACACGGCACCCTCAGGGGGACCCCGAAACGGGGGGGACCCCCGGCAACCGGCCCCGAGACCCCCGCGACCGCCCCGAGAGCATCCCCGGGACCCCCGGCGCTGGGCCGGCCTCGAGGGACGAGGTTGAGTCGAGGGGTCCCCGTCTGTGGGGACCCCCAGGGACACCCCAGGAATGGGGACACCTCGGGGGGACCCACAGAGACCCCCTCAGGAACCCCCCCGGACCCCCCAGGATCCACCCAGACCCCCCAAAGCCCCCCAAAGCCTCCCCCAAAGCCCCACCTGCGGTGCTCATGGAGCCCCGGGAGACCCCAGGACACCCTTCAGGACCCCCCAAAGCCCCCCAGGACGTCCCCAAACCTCCCCCAGACCCCCCAAAGCCCCTCCTGCGATGCTCATGGAGCCCCAGGAGACCCCAGGACACCCTTCAGGACCCCCCAAAGCCCCCCGGGACCCCCCCAGGACGTCCCCAAACCTCCCCCAGAACCCCCAAATCCCCTCCTGCGATGCTCATGGAGCCCCGGGAGACCCCAGGACACCCTTCAGGACCCCCCAAAGCCCCCCAGGACGTCCCCAAACCTCCCCCAGAACCCCCAAAGCCCCACCTGCGATGTTCGTGGAGCCCCAGGACCCCCCCAGACCCTCTCAAACCCCCCCCAGGACCCCCCAGGACCCCCCCCAAATCCCACCTGCGATGCTCATGGAGCGGTGCCAGAACACTGAGAGCTCCATGGCCGGGCCCAGGGACCCCCGGGACCCCCCAAAGCCCCCCAGGACCCCCTCAGGAACCCCCCCAAATCCCACCTGCGATGCTCATGAAGCGGTGCGAGAACACGGAGAGCGCCACCGGCTCCATGGCCGGGCCCAGGGCCGGCGCCGTCCCCGCCGTCACCTCGATGCTGATGTCCCCAAGGGCGGTGACACGGGCCACGCAGCCCGGCTCCACCACGATCGTGCTGGGGGGCGGCGCGGGTCACCTTGGGGCTCCCCCAAATCCCCCCGGGGTCCCACAGGGCACGCGGGGGGCTCCCTGAATCCCGCCCAGGGTGCCGCCACGCCCGGGTGTCCCTGTGCCCCCCGGTCCCCCCTCTGTCCCCACCCGTCCCCCTTGTCCCCGTCCTTGTCCCTGCCCCGGCCCCCATCCCCGTCCCCTCCTGTCCCCATCCCTGTCCCCACCGTGCCCCTGTCCCTGTGTCACCTCTCCCACTGTCCCCCTGTCCCCTCTGTCCCTGTCCATGTGTCCCCCTGTCCCGGTGTCACCTATCCCCTGTCCCTGTCCCCATCCCTGTCCCCAGTGTCCCCCTGTCTCTGTCCCCGTCCCTTCTGTCCCCCTGTCCCCCTGTCCGTGTGTCCGTGTGTCCCGGTGTCACCTGTTGGTGTTGATGACAATGGCCGGCCCGGGCAGGGCGCGGTCCCTGTCCCTGTGTCCCTGTCCCCATCCCTGTCCCCCTGTCCCTGCTATCCCCATTGTCCCTCTGCCCCTGCTGTCCCCCTGTCCCTGTCCCCTTGTCCCTGTGTCCCCCTGTCCCTGTCCGTGTGTCCATATGCTGCCATTCCTGTCCCATCCCTGTCCATGTGTCCCGGTGTCACCTGTTGGTGTCGCTGACGATGGCCGGCCCGGGCAGGGCGCGGTCCCTGTGTCCCCCTGTCCCTGTCCCCACTGTCCCATCCCTGTCCCTGTCCCCAGTGTCACCTGTTGGTGTCGCTGACGATGGCCGGCCCGGGCAGGGCGTGGTCCCTGTGTCCCCCTGTCCCTGTCCCTGTGTGTCCCCATTGTCCCCGTCCCCATCCCTGTCCCTGTCTGTGTGTCCATGTGTCCCCCTGTCCTTGTCCCCATCTGTGTGTCCTTGTCCCCTGGTGTCACCTGTTGGTGTCGCTGACGATGGCCGGCCCGGGCAGGGCGCGGTCCCTGTGTCCCCCTGTCCCTGTCCCCACTGTCCCATCCCTGTCCCTGTGCCCATTGTCCCCCTGTCCCCAGTGTCACCTGTTGGTGTCGATGACGATGGCCGGCCCGGGCAGGGTGTGGTCCCTGTCCCCTTGTCCCTGTCCCTGTGTCCCTGTGTCCCTGTCCGTGTGTCCATGTGTCCCCCTCGTCTGTGTGTCTGTGTGTCCCCCTGTCTGTGTCCCTGTCCCCAGTGTCACCTGTTGGTGTCGATGACGATGGCCGGCCCGGGCAGGGCGTGGTCCCTGTCCCTGTGTGTCCCCATTGTCCCCGTGTCCCTGTCCCTGTCCCCACTGTCCCATCCCTGTCCCTGTCCCCAGTGTCACCTGTTGGTGTCGATGACGATGGCCGGCCCGGGCAGGGCGTGGTCCCTGTGTCCCCCTATCCCTGTCCCCACTGTCCCATCCCTGTCCCTGTGCCCATTGTCCCCCTGTCCCCAGTGTCACCTGTTGGTGTCGATGACGATGGCCGGCCCGGGCAGGGCGTGGTCCGAGCCCAGCTCCCCCAGCAGGAACACGGGGGTGTCCCGGTACCCCCCCTCGAAATAGCACCGGGTCACCTGGGGGGGCATGGGGACACACCTGGGGTCACCCGGGGTCACCTGGGGTCACCTCATACCCAGTGTCCCCCCTCGAAATAGCACCGGGTCACCTGGGGGGTCACCTGAGGGGTCACCTGGGGTCACCCCTGGGGTCACTGCTGGGGTCACTGCTGGGTCACCTTGGGGTCACCCCCAGACCCCAGGTAACCCCCAGACCCCCTGACCCCAGACACCCCCAGGCCCCCAATTTCCCCCCAGCACCCCCAGCCCCTCCGGTGCCCCCCATTCCCGGTGCCCCCCCAGCGCCCCCCGTGCCCCCCGTGCCCCCCCCATTCCCGGTGCCTCCCCGGTGCCCCCCCGTGCCCCCCCCAGTGCCCCCCGTGCCCCCCTTACCGTCTCCACCCTCGGGGGCTCCCCCCGGGGCGCCAGGGGGGGCTCGGGCACGGGCTCGGTGCTGCCGGTGCCCCTGACCCGCAGATCGTCCACGAGCACGGCCCGGCCCGGCATGGTGAAACCAAACTCCTGCTGGTACCTGGGAGGGGACAGGGACACACAGTGACAGGGACACAGTGACACACACACAGTGACACAGTGACACACACACAGTGACAGTGACACACGGCCCGGCCCGGCATGGTGAAACCAAACTCCTGCTGGTACCTGAGAGGGGACAGGGACACACAGTGACAGTGACACAGTGACACACACACAGTGACACAGTGACACACACACAGTGACAGTGACACAGTGACAGTGACACACACACAGTGACACACGGCCCGGCCCGGCATGGTGAAACCAAACTCCTGCTGGTACCTGAGAGGGGACAGGGACACACAGTGACAGTGACACAGTGACAGTGACACACACACAGTGACACAGTGACAGTGACACACACACAGTGACACAGTGACAGTGACACACAGCCCGGCCCGGCATGGTGAAACCAAACTCCTGCTGGTACCTGGGAGGGGACAGTGACACACAGTGACAGTGACACAGTGACACACAGTGACAGTGACACACGGCCCGGCATGGTGAAACCAAACTCCTGCTGGTACCTGAGAGGGGACAGGGACACACAGTGACAGTGACACAGTGACACAGTGACACCCTGGGGACATGGGGACACTGACAGTGACACACACACAGTGACACACACACAGTGACACACGGCCCGGCCCGGCATGGTGAAACCAAACTCCTGCTGGTACCTGGGAGGGGACAGGGACAGGGACAGTGACACAGTGACACAGTGACAGGGACACACAACCCGGCATGGTGAAACCAAACTCCTGCTGGTACCTGGGGACAGGGACAGGGACAGGGACAGTGACACAGTGACAGTGACACACGGCCCGGCCCGGCATGGTGAAACCAAACTCCTGCTGGTACCTGAGAGGGGACAGGGACACACAGTGACAGTGACACAGTGACACAGTGACAGTGACACACACACAGTGACACACACACAGTGACACACAGTGACAATGACACACAGCCCGGCCCGGCATGGTGAAACCAAACTCCTGCTGGTACCTGAGAGGGGACAGGGACACACAGTGACAGTGACACAGTGACAGTGACACACACACAGTGACACAGTGACAGTGACACAGTGACACAGTGACAGTGACACACAGCCCGGCCCGGCATGATGAAACCAAACTCCTGCTGGTACCTGAGAGGGGACAGGGACACAGGGACACTGACACCGGGACAGTGACACACAGACACAGTGACACAGGGACACGGCCTGGGATGGTGAAACCAAACTCCTGCTGGTACCTGGGGACAGGGACACAGTGACACCCTGGGGACATGGGGACACTGACAGTGACACAGTGACAGTGACACAGTGACAGTGACACACGGCCCGGCCCGGCATGGTGAAACCAAACTCCTGCTGGTACCTGAGAGGGGACAGGGACACACAGTGACAGTGACACAGTGACAGTGACACCCTGGGGACATGGGGACACTGACAGTGACACAGTGACAGTGACACACACACAGTGACACACGGCCCGGCCCGGCATGGTGAAACCAAACTCCTGCTGGTACCTGGGGACAGGGACAGGGACAGTGACACACACACAGTGACAGTGACACAGTGACAGTGACACACAGTGACAATGACACACAGCCCGGCATGGTGAAACCAAATTCCTGCTGGCACCTGGGGACAGGGACAGGGACACAGTGACAGTGACAGTGACACACAGACACAGTGACACACACACACAGTGACACAGGGACACGGCCTGGCATGGTGAAACCAAACTCCTGCTGGCACCTGGGGACAGGTTGGGTGGCCACGGGCAGGGCTTGGTGGCACTGGGATGGCACTGGTGGCACTGTGACATGTCGGGTGGCACTCACCTCTCGGTGAAGGTGCCCAGGAAGTCCCCAGCTCTGCAGGTGCCCGGCCCAGGGGGTGGCACTGGGATGGGTTGGGTGGCACTGTGGTGGCACTAATGGCACTGTGACAGGTTGGGTGGCCCTGGGCAGGGTTTGGTGGCACTGTGACAGGCTGGTGGTGGCACTCACCTCTCGGTGAAGGCGCCCAGGAAGTTGCCAGCCCTGCAGGTGCCCGGCCCCGGGGGTGGCACAGGGATGGGGTTGGTGGCACTAGGATGGCACTGGTGGCACTAGGATGGCACTGGTGGCACTGGGATGGGTTTGGTGGCACTGTGACACGTCGGGTGGCACTCACCTCTCGGTGAAGGCGCCCAGGAAGTCGCCAGCCGCGCAGGTGCCCGGGCCGGGCGGGTGTCCCTGCGCCGACACCATCAGGGCGCAGTCGGTGCCCTCGTAGCGCAGGTGCAGGAACGGCTCCGTGCGGATCTGAGCCCTGCGGGGACACGCGGTGGCACCTGTGTCACCCTGGCACCATGTCACTGTGCCACCGTGTCACCCTGTCCCCATGTCAGGCACCGTGGCACCACGTCACCCTGGAGCTGTGTCACCCTGTCACCCTGTCTCCATGTCACCCTGTCCCCATGTCACTCAGTCACCGTGGCACCGTGGTACCCTGTCACCCTGTCCCCATGTCACCAGTGTCACCAACACTGCATCACTCTGACACCAGTGTCACCGTGTCACACTGGCACTGCATCGCTGTGCCACCCTGGCACCGGTGTCACCGACACCTTATCGCACAGGCACCGTGTCACACGGGCACCCACACTGTCACACAGGCACTGTGGCACTGTCACCGCGTCACCCTGTCACCCACAGTGTCGCCCAAGCATCCTGGCACAGTGTCACCCTGTCACACACACTACCACACAAGCACCCTGTCACCAGTGTCACCACGTCACCCTGTCTCCCTGGCACCACATCACACAGGCACCCTGGCACTGTGTCACTGTGTCACCCTGGCACTGACACTGCGTCACCCTGCCACCAGTGTCACTGTGTCATCCTGTCACCATGTCACCCTGGCACTGCATCACTGCGTCACCCTGGCACCGGTGTCACCCACACGGTCACACAGGCACTGTGGCACTGCCACTGTGTCACCGCGTCACCCTGGCGCTGTGCCACTGCATCACCGTGTCCCCATGCCAACCTGGCCCCAGCCCCCCATGTCCCCTGTCCCATCTCTAGTGTCCCCTGTCCCCAGGCCCCTGTCCCCACTGTCCCGTGTCCCCTGTCCTCTGCCCCGCTGTCCCTGCTGTCCCCAGTGTCACTGATGTCCCCATCCCCACTGTCTCCAGTGTCCCCTGCCCCATCTCCAGTGTCCCCACTCCCCGCTGTCCCCGTCCTCAGTGTCCCTGCTGTCCCTGCTGTCCCTGCTGTCCCTGCTGTCCCCGTCCCGCCGGCGCTCCCTCCCGCCCCCATCGCGGCTCTGTCGCGGTGTCGCGTGTCACGTTGTCGCGCTGTCACAGTGTCATGCGTCACCCTGTCGCGGTGTCACGCTGTCGTGTATCGCGCTATCGCGTGTCACAGTGTCGCGCTGTCACGCTGTCGTGTATCGCGCTGTCGCGTGTCACAGTGTCGCGCTGTCGTGTATCGCGCTATCGCAGTGTCCTGCTATCGCGGTGTCGCATGTCACGCTGTCGTGTATCGCGCTGTTGCGGTGTCATGTGTCGCAGTGTCGCGGTGTCACGTGTCGCATGTCGCGCTATCGCGTGTCGCGCTGTCGCGGTGTCGCTCACGGTGCGAATCCCTGCGCGCTCAGCGCGTCCCGGCAGCGCCGCTCCAGCTCGCGGAGGCGCGCCTCGAGCCGCGGGAACGCGCCCGGGCCGTACGGGAGCGCGCACGGCTCCTGCTCCTCCTGCACCGCGTCCGCGAGGGCGAGCCCCAGCGCCGAGAGCAGCCCGCTGTGCCTGGGGACAGGGCAGGGGACACCGTGTCACCGTGGGGACACCGCGGGGACACCGCGGGGACAGCCCCGGGACAGCCCCGGGACACCCTGGGGACAGCCTGGGGACAGCCCCGGACAGCGCCAGCCCCAGCGCCGAGAGCAGCCCGCTGTGCCTGGGGACAGGGCAGGGGACACAGTGATGTCACCACGGGGACACCGTGGGGACACCCTGGGGACAGCCTGGGGACAGCCTCGGGACACTGCGGGGACAGCGCCAGCCCCAGCGCCGAGAGCAGCCCGCTGTGCCTGGGGACAGGGCAGGGGACACAGCGCTGTCACCACGGGGACACCGTGGGGACACCCTGGGGACACCCTGGGGACACCCTGGGACAGCCCCAGCGCCGAGAGCAGCCCGCTGTGCCTGGGGACAGGGCAGGGGACAGCGCTGTCACCATGGGGACACCGTGGGGACAGCCTGGGGACAGCCTGGGGACAGCCCCGGGACAGCGCCAGCCCCAGGGCCGAGAGCAGCCCGCTGTGCCTGGGGACAGGGCAGGGGACACAGGGCTGTCACCGTGGGGACACCGTGGGGACACTGCGGGGACACTGCGGGGACAGCCTGGGGACAGCCCCGGACAGCGCCAGCCCCAGCGCCGAGAGCAGCCCGCTGTGCCTGGGGACAGGGCAGGGGACACAGGGCTGTCACCGTGGGGACACCGTGGGGACACCGCGGGGACAGCCTGGGGACAGCCCCGGGACAGCGCCAGCCCCAGGGCCGAGAGCAGCCCGCTGTGCCTGGGGACAGGGGACAGCGCTGTCACCGTGGGGACAGCGCGGGGACAGCGAGGGGACATTGTGGGGACACCCTCAGGCCATCCCTGTCCCAGCCTGGGGACACCCCGTCCCAAACCCCCCGCGCCCCCTCCCCAGCCCTATGGTGGGAGGGGTCCGGGGGTCTCCAGGACCCTCCCTCAGAGGGGAATCCCCGGGGAGCCCCCAGCCCCGCCCCCAAATCGGGGTCCCCCCGCCCCCACCCCAGAAAGGAGATCCATCCCCACACCCCAAACCCCAACACGGGGGTCCCCACGCCCCCTGCCCGTCCCGGGGATCTCCCTGCCCACCCCGGGGGTCTCCCCACGCCCCCTGCCCACACCAAGGGTCCCTGTGCCCCCTGCCCATCTCAGGGTTCCCTGGGTGGGTGTCCCCACGCCCCCTGCCCATCCCGGGGGTCCCTGTGCCCACTTCGGGGGTCTCCCCTCACGTACTTGTGGATGAAGACGCGGGCCATGCCCAGCGTGCTGTCCCCCAGCCCCCTGCCCATCCCGGGGGTCCCTGTGCCCCCTGCCCACCCTCAGGGTCCCAGTGCCCACCCCGGGGGTGTCCCCACGCCCCCTGCCCACACCAAGGGTCCCTGTGCCCCCTGCCCATCTCAGGGTTCCCTGGGTGGGTGTCCCCACGCCCCCTGCCCATCCCGGGGGTCCCTGTGCCCCGTGCCCACCCTCAGGGTCCCGGTGCCCGCCCCGGGGGTCTCCCCACGCCCCCTGCCCACACGTACTTGTGGATGAAGACGCGGGCCATGCCCAGCATGCCGTCCCCCAGCCCCCTGCCCATCCCGGGGGTCCCTGTGCCCCCTGCCCACCCTGGGGGTCTCTATGCCCCCTGCCCATCCCAGTGCCCCGTGCCCACCCTCAGGGTCCCGGTGCCCGCCACGGGGGTCTCCCCACGCCCCCTGCCCACACGTACTTGTGGATGAAGACGCGGGCCATGCCCAGCGTGCGGGCGATGGCACACGCGTGCTGCCCCCTGCCCCCTGCCCATCCCGGGGGTCTCTATGCCCCCTGCCCACCCCGGGGGTCCCGGTGCCCACCCCGGGGGTCCCTGTGCCCGCCCCGGGGGTCTCCCCACGCCCCCTGCCCACACGTACTTGTGGATGAAGACGCGGGCCATGCCCAGCGTGCGGGCGATGGCACACGCGTGCTGCCCCCCGGCGCCCCCGAAGCACGCCAGCACGTGTCGCGCCGCGTCGTGTCCCCGCGCCTGCCGCCACCACCGGGGGGACACGCGGGTGACACCGCTGCCACCCGCGCAGCCCCCTGCCCGTGCCGGGGGTCCCTCGGGGGTCCCGCACCTGCGTCAGGGCGCGGATGGGCCGGCACATGGCCTCGTTGGCCACGCGGATGAAGCCCAGCGCCACCTCCTCCACCGAGAGCTTGTCGCCGCCGCTGTCGCCGCTGTCGCCGCCGCTGTCGCCGCTGTCGCCGCCGCTGTCGCCGCCGTGTCCCCGGAAGGCGCGGATGGTGGCGGCCAGCTCCCGGAAAGCCGCCGCAGCCGTGTCGCGACAGAGGGGCTGGTCCTCGTTGGGACCGAAGATGCGCGGGAAGAACTCGGGCAGCAGCCGGCCCAGAACCAGGTTGGCGTCCGTGACCGTCAGGGGACCGCCTGGGGACAGTGGGGACAATGGGGACATGGGGGACATGGGGGACATTGGGGACATTGGGGACATTGGGGACATTGGGGTCAGGGGCGTCAGTGACCATCAGGGGACCGCCTGGGGACAGTGGGGACAATGGGGACATGGGGGACATGGGGGACGTGAGGGACATGGGGGACATTGGGGACATGGGGACATTGGGGACATGGGGGTCAGGGGCGTCAGTGACCGTCAGGGGACCGCCTGGGGACAATGGGGACATTGGGGACATTGGGGTCAAGGGGACCGCCTGGGGACTGGGGACATTGGGGACATTGGGGACATTAGGGACGTGGGGGACATGGGGGTCATTGGGGTCATTGGGGACATTGGGGACATGGGGGTCAGGAGCGTCCGTGACCATCAGGGGACCGCCTGGGGACATTGGGGACATTGGGGACATGGGGGACATGGGGGACACAGGGACATTGGGGACATTGGGGACATTGGGGACATTGGGGACATGGGGGTCAGGGGACCGCCTGGGGACACGGGGACATTGGGGACATTGGGGACATTGGGGACATGGGGGTGAGGGGGGTCAGGGGAACGTCTGGGGACATGGGGACAATGGGGACAGCCTGGGGACAATGAGGACTATGGGGACAACGGGGGGCGTCAGAAAGTACACGGGGGTTCAGGGGACATTGGGGGGGGTCAGGGGGACACGGGGACAATGGGGACACAGGGGGGGTCAGAGGGGACACAGGGTCTCCAAGGTTCCCCGGGAGGGGTCAGGGGACACGGGGACACGAGGGGTCGGGGGAGGTCAGTGGGACACGGCGGGGGTCAGGGGGCTCGGGGGGATGGGGGGGGACACGGGGGGACACGGGGGGACACGGGGGGACACGGGGGGACACGGGCGCTGTCCCTGACTCACCCTTGCGGTAACAGGCGGGGCCCGGGTGGGCGCCCGCGGACTCGGGACCGACCACGTAGAGCCCGGACCTGCGGGACAGACATGGGGACAGACATGGGGACACATGGGGACATGGGGACATGGGGACATGGGGACAGTGGGGACAGTGGGGACGTGGGGACAGACACGGGGACAGACATGGGGACAGACACGGGGACAGACATGGGGACACATGGGGACATGGGGACATGGGGACAGTGGGGACAGTGGAGACAGTGGGGACAGACACGGGGACACATGGGGACAGTGGGGACATGGGGACAGACATGGGGACACAGGGACAGACATGGGGACAGACATGGGGACAGACATGGGGACACAGGGACAGACATGGGGACAGTGGGGACAGTGGGGACATGGGGACAGTGGGGACATGGGGACAGACATGGGGACACATGGGGACACAGGGACAGACATGGGGACAGACACGGGGACATGGGGACAGACACGGGGACAGACATGGGGACACATGGGGACAGTGGGGACACGGGGACAGACACAGGGACACACATGGGGACACGGGGACACAGGGACATGGGGACAGATAAGGGGACACGGGGACAGACACGGGGACACGGAAGGGACAGCGACACCCACGGGTGCCCCTCACTCCCCTGGGACACACCTGGAACCCCCCCCCTACATCTCCCCCCATCCCCGGAGCCCCCTCCCCACACCTGAAGAAGAGGCGGGAGCCCACCTGGCCCCCGGAGCCCCCTCCCCACAGCCGGAGCCCCCTCCCCACACCCGGAGCCCCCTCCCCACACCTGAAGAAGAGGCGGGAGCCCACCTGGCCCCCGGAGCCGCCTCCCCACACCTGGAGCCCCCTCCCCACACCTGAAGAAGAGGCGGGACCCCCCCCCCGGCCGCCACGGTGTTGATGTCGAGCTGCGGGGCCTGGATGGAGACCCCGGCCGTGCTGGCCTCGAACACGTGCTCGAAATGCCCCGCGAAGCGGCTCACGTCCGTGGAGGTGCCTGGGGACCCCAAAATACCCCAAAACTGACCCCAAAACACCCCAAAACTGACCCCAAAAACACCCCAAAAGTGACCCCAAAATACCCCAAAAACACCCCAAAACTGACCAGAGACACCCCAAAACTGACCCCAAAATACCCCAAAAACACCCTAAAACTGACCCCAAAATACTCCAGAAACACCCCAAAACTGACCCCAAAATACCCCAAAACTGTCCCCAAAATACCCCCAAAATGACCCCAAAATACCCCAAAAATACCCCAAAACTGACCCCAAAAACACCCCAAAACTGACCCCAAAACCACCCCAAAACTGACCCCAAAATACCCCAAAAGTGACCCCAAAATACCCCAAAAACACCCCAAAACTGACCAGAGACACCCCAAAACTGACCCCAAAATACCCCAAAAACACCCCAAAACTGACCCCAAAATACTCCAAAGACACCCCAAAACTGACCAGACACCCCAAAACTGACCCCAAAACACCCCAAAACTGACCCCAAAATACCCCAAAAGTGACCCCAAAAACACCCCAAAACTGACCAGAGACACCCCAAAACTGACCCCAAAAGCACCCCAAAACTGACCCCAAAATACCCCAAAACTGACCCCAAAATACCCCAAAAACACCCCAAAACTGACCCCAAAACCACCCCAAAACTGACCCCAAAAACACCCCAAAATACCCCAAAACTGACCCCAAAAACACCCTAAAACTGACCCCAAAATACCCCAAAAACACCCCAAAACTGACCAGAGACACCCCAAAACTGACCCCAAAATACCCCAAAAACACCCTAAAACTGACCCCAAAATACTCCAGAAACACCCCAAAACTGACCCCAAAATACCCCAAAACTGTCCCCAAAAGCACCCCAAAACTGACCCCAAAATACCCCAAAAATACCCCAAAACTGACCCCAAAAACACCCCAAAACTGACCCCAAAACCACCCCAAAACTGACCCCAAAATACCCCAAAAGTGACCCCAAAATACCCCAAAAACACCCCAAAACTGACCCCAAAATACTCCAAAGACACCCCAAAACTGACCAGACACCCCAAAACTGACCCCAAAAGCACCCCAAAACTGACCCCAAAATACCCCAAAAGTGACCCCAAAATACCCCAAAACTGACCGCAAAAGCACCCCAAAACTGACCAGAGACACCCCAAAATCATCCCATTCCAACTGCCCCGCGAAGCAGCTCACGTCTGTAGGGGTGACTGAGGGCACCCCAAAACTGAGAGACCCCGAAACTGCCCCATCCCAAAGCCAGCGGGACCCCCGACCTCAGAGAGACCCCAAAACTGGCGCACCCCAAAACTGAGGGGCCACAGAAACGCCCCATCCCAACCCCAGAGAGACCCCAAAACTGGCGCACCCCAAAACTGGCGCACCCCAAAACCGCCCCATCCCGACCCCAGAGAGACCCCAAAACTGGCGCACCCCAAAACTGGCGCACCCCAAAACCGCCCCATCCCGACCCCAGAGAGACCCCAAAACTGGCGCACCCCAAAACTGAGGGGCCACAGAAACGCCCCATCCCAACCCCAGAGAGACCCCAAAACTGGCGCACCCCAAAACTGAGGGGCCACAGAAACGCTCCATCCCAACCCCAGAGAGACCCCAAAACTGGCGCACCCCAAAACTGGCGCACCCCAAAACCGCCCCATCCCGACCCCAGAGAGACCCCAAAACTGGCGCACCCCAAAACTGAGGGGCCACAGAAACGCTCCATCCCAACCCCAGAGAGACCCCAAAACTGGCGCACCCCAAAACTGGCGCACCCCTAAACCGCCCCATCCCAACCCCAGAGAGACCCCAAAACTGGCACACCCCAAAACTGGCGCACCCCAAAACTGAGGGGCCACAGAAACGCCCCATCCCGACCGCAGAGAGACCCCAAAACTGGCGCACCCCAAAACTGGCGCACCCCAAAACCGCCCCATCCCGACCCCTTCACGCGGCTCACGTCCATTGAGGTGCCTGGGGGGAGGCACCCCAAAACTGGGGGACCCCAAAAAACACCCAAACCCCCCGTCCCAACCCCAGAGAGACCCCAGTGCCGGTGGGACCCCGACCCCGGTGGGACCCCCCCCAGGACCCCCAATGCCCCGTGGTCCCCAATCCCTCCGGGACCCCAATCCCAGCGGGACCCCCACCCTCAATGGGACCCCCAATACCCCTGTGACCCCCCTGGGACCCCCAATCCCAGCGGGACCCCCACCCTCAATGGGACCCCCAGCCCCCCGTGACCCCAATCCCAATGGGACCCCAATCCCAGCGGGACCCCCGGGACCCCCAATCCCCCCCATGACCCCCCCATGACTCCAATCCCAGCGGGACCCCCACCCTCAATGGGACCCCCAATCCCCCTGTGACCCCAATCCCAATGGGACCCCAATCCCAGCGGGACCCCCACCCTCAATGGGACCCCCAATCCCCCTGTGACCCCCCCGGGACCCCCAATCCCCCCTGTAAAACCCAATCCCAGTGGGACCCCCACCCTCAATGGGACCCCCTGACCCCCATGACCCCAATCCCCCCCTGACCCCCCGTGACCCCCCCACAACCCCGATCCCCCCTGTGACCCCGATCCCCCCCGGGACCCCCCGTTCCCCGCTCTCACCTCCCATGTCGAAGCCGATCACGGGGGTCCCGTCCCGGGGGTCGAAGGTGGTCCGGGCGTAGCCCACGACCCCCGCGGCCGGGCCCGACAGGATGGCCCGGGCCCCCCCAAAGCTGGCCATGGGGGTGAGCCCCCCGTCCGAGCGCATGAACTGCACCGCGACCCCCTGAAATGGGGATACATGATGGGGTCAGGGGTGTCAGAGCCCCCCAAAGCTGGCCATGGGGGTGAGCCCCCTGTCCGAGCGCATGAACTGCACCGGGACCCCCTGAAATGGGGAAATGGGGGGGTCAGGGGGGGTCTATGGGGGTGAGCCCCCGGTCCGAGCGCATGAACTGCACCGGGACCCCCTGAAATGGGGAAATGGGGGGGTCAGGGGGGGTCTATGGGGGTGAGCCCCCCGTCCGAGCGCATGAACTGCACCGGGACCCCCTGAAATGGGGAAATGGGGGGGTCAGGGGTGTCAGAGCCCCCCGAAACTGGCCATGGGGGTGAGCCCCCCGTCCGAGTGCATGAACTGCACCCGGACCCCCTGAAATGGGGGTACATGGGGGGGTCAGGGGGGGTCTATGGGGGTGAGCCCCCGGTCCAAGCGCATGAACTGCACCGGGACCCCCTGAAATGGGGATACATGGGGGGCTCAGGGGGTCCTGGGGGGTCCTGGGGGGCTCAGCGGAATTGGGGGGACATTGGAGGGGGCTCGGGGAGGCCCATGGGGTGGGAGGGGTGGGAGCCAATGGGGGGGGGGGGGGGGCACAGTGAGAAATGGGGGGTCCTGGTGGGAAATGGGGGGGATGTCAGTGGGAAATGGGGGGGGGGTCCCGGTAGGAAATGAGAGGGGGGGTCCTGGTGGGAAATGCGGGGGGGGCACAGTAGGAAATGGGGGGTCCTGGTGGGAAATGGGGGGGGGTCCCTGTAGGAAATGGGGAGGAGGGGGACAGTGGGAAATGAGGGGAGGGGTCCCGGTGGGAAATGGGGGAGGGGTCCCGGTGGGAAATCGGGGGGATCCCTGTAGGAAATGGGGGAGGGTCCCAGCGGGGCAGGAGCCAATGGGAGGGGCACAGTGGGAAATGGGGGGGGGGGGTCCAAGCAGGAGACTGGGGGGGGTCCCAGTAGTAAATGAGGGGGGGAGTCCCGGTGGGAAATGGGGAGGGGGTCGCGGAAGGGCCAACGCCCTCAGGGGGGTCCCGGTGGGAGGGGGGACATTGGGGGTGTCCTTGTGGGTCTGGGGGTGTCCCGGGGGTGTCCCAGCCGTGTCCCCACCCTTGTCCCGGGCTGTCCCAGCGGGTCCCAGGGCGTCACAGGGTGTGCTGGCTTTGTCCCGTGTCAGCCCTGGCTCTGTCCCGGGCCAGTCCTGCTGTAACCCAGGTCAGTCCCTGCTCACTCCCGGGTCTATCCCAGGTCAGTCCCTGCTCTATCCCGGGTCTATCCCAGGTCAGTCCCTGCTCACTCCCGGGTCTATCCCAGGTCAGTCCCTGCTCTATCCCGGGTCTATCCCAGGTCAGTCCCTGCTCTATCCCGGGTCTATCCCAGGTCAGTCCCTGCTCACTCCTGTGTCTATCCCAGGTCAGTCCCTGCTCTATCCCGGGTCTATCCCAGGTCAGTCCCTGCTCACTCCTGTGTCTATCCCAGGTCAGTCCCTGCTCTATCCCGGGTCTATCCCAGGTCAGTCCCTGCTCTATCCCGGGCCAATCCCAGGTCAGTCCCTGCTCTATCCCGGGTCTAACCCAGGTCAGTCCCTGCTCTATCCCGGGTCTATCCCAGGTCAGTCCCTGCTCTATCCCGGGTCTATCCCAGGTCAGTCCCTGCTCTATCCCGGGTCTATCCCAGGTCAGTCCCTGCTCTATCCCGTGTCTATCCCAGGTCAGTCCCTGCTCACTCCCGGGTCTATCCCAGGTCAGTCCCTGCTCTATCCCGGGTCTATCCCAGGTCAGTCCCTGCTCTATCCCGGGCCAATCCCAGGTCAGTCCCTGCTCTATCCCGGGTCTATCCCAGGTCAGTCCCTGCTCTATCCCGGGCCAATCCCAGGTCAGTCCCTGCTCTATCCCGGGTCTATCCCAGGTCAGTCCCTGCTCTATCCCGTGTCTATCCCAGGTCAGTCCCTGCTCACTCCCGTGTCTATCCCAGGTCAGTCCCTGCTCACTCCCGTGTCTATCCCAGGTCAGTCCCTGCTCTATCCCGGGTCTATCCCAGGTCAGTCAGTTCGAGCCCGTCCCGGAAGCCCTGGCAGAAGCTGGGCAGGTACAGGCGCACACCTGGGCTCAGGTAGGCCTGGCTCAGTCCCGGGTCAGTCCCAGGTCAGTCCCAGGTCAGTCCCTGCTCTATTCCGTGTCTATCCCAGGTCAGTCTGTCCCCACTCACCTTGAGCCCGTCGCGGAAGCCCTGGCAGAAGCCGCGCAGGTATCTGCGCACACCTGGGCTCAGGTAGGCCCGGGTCAGTTCCTGCTCTATCCCAGCTCTATCCCAGGTCTATCCCGTGCCAGTCTGTCCCGTTTCAGCCTCACTCACCTTGAGCCCGTCGCGGAAGCCCTGGCAGAAGCCGCGCAGGTATCTGCGCACACCTGGGCTCAGGTAGGCGTCGGCGCAGGCCGTGAGCCCCCGCGGCACCGCCCGCGCCATGCCGGCCACGGCCGAGGAGAGCGACACCTGGGAGAAACCCAGGGACAGCGCCAGGGCCCCCACCTGCTGCTCGTGACCCGGCCACCTGTGTGAGGGGACACACCTGAGTTACACCTGGGGAACACCTGAGTAACACCTGAGTTACAGCAAACACCTGAGTTACACCACGGCCGAGGAGAGCGACACCTGGGAGAAACCCAGGGACAGGGACAGAGAGCCCACCTGCTGCTCGTGACCCGGCCACCTGTGAGGGGACACACCTGAGTCACACCTGGGGAACACCTGAGTGTCACTCGTGTGTCACCTGTACCCCAAACCACACCTGGGAGAACCCCAGGGCCAGGGCCCCCACCTGCTGCTCGTGACCCGGCCACCTGTGAGGAGACACCTGAGTGTCACACCTGGTCACCTGTGTCACACCTGTGTCACACCTGAGTTACACCTGTGTCACACCTGTGTCACACCTGTGTCACACCTGTGTCACACCTGTGTCACCTGTGTCACCTGGAACCCCCAATCACACCTGCAGAGCTGTCATTCAATCAGCCAATTGATCATCCAATCAATCAGCAAATCCATCTATAAATCAATCAATCAGGCAATCAATCCCTCAACCAATCAATCATTCAGCCCATCAATCAATCAGCCCATCAATCAATCAATCAATCAGCCAATCAACCCATCGACCAGCCAATCAATCGATCGGCCAATTGATCAATCAACCAATCAATCAATTAATCAGCCAATAATCCCATCGACCAGCCAACCAATCAATCAGCCCATCAATCAATCAGCCAATCAATCAATCAGCCAATCAACCCATCGACCAGCCAATCAATTGATCGGCCAATCAATCGATCAGCCAATTGATCAAACAACCAATCAATCAATTGATCAGCCAATCATCCCATCGACCAGCCAACCAATCAATCAGCCAATCATCCCATCGACCAGCCAACCAATCAATCAGCCAACCAATCAATCAGCCAACCAATCACTCAATCAATCAATCAATCAATCAAAAAATCATTCAATCAATCAATCAATCAATCAATCAATCAGCCAATGTGGGGATTTTTCCCCTTTTTTTCCTCCTTTTTTGACCTCCTGAACCCAAATCTGGGCATTTTCCTCTCTTTTCTCTTTTTTCCTCTCTTTTTGTCTCATTTTTTGAGCCCCAGAACCCAAATCTGGGCATTTCTCTCTTTTCTCTTTTTATTTCCTTTATTTTTTGATCTCCTGAACACAAATCTGAGCTTTTTTCCTCTTTTATTTTTATCTTTTTTTGACCTCCTGAACCCAAATCTGGGCTTTTTTCCTCTTTTCTCTTTCTTTCACCTCCAGAATCCAAATTTGGAACTCTTTCTCTCTTTTTTTAATATTTTTTTGATCTCCAGACCCAAATTCTGGACTTTTTTCCTTTTTTTTCTAATCTTTTTTTTACCTCCTGAACCCAAATCTGGGCATTTTCCTTCCTTCCTTTTTATCTCATTTTTTGACCCCACAGAACCCAAATCTGGGGTATTTTTCTCTCTCCTTTTTTTTTTTTTTTCTTTTTTTTTTTTTGATCTCCAGAACCCAAATCTGGGCAATTTTTTCTCTATTTTTTTCCTCATTTTTTTGAGCTCCGGGACCCAAATCTGCAGATTTTTTTGATTTTTCTCTTTTTTTCGAGCTCCAGAACCCAAATCTGGGCATTTTTCCCTTTTTCTCCTCATTTTTGAGCCCTTTCCTTTCCCCTTTTCCCGGAATTTTCTGGGCTCCTCCCATCCCAGGGTTCCACGTTTCCAGGTGAAATTAATGGGTTTAATTAATGCTAATTGGGTTTAATTAACGCCAATTTGATGCTAATTAACGCCAAATCGGTGCTAATTAACGCCCCGGGGAATGGGGCTGAATTTGGGGTGAATTTGGGCCGAGTTTGGGTGAATTTGGGGCTGAATTTGGGTTGAATTTGGGGCTGATTTTGGAGTGAATTTGGGCTGAATTTTTCGGCTGAATTTGGGCTGAATTTTGGGCTGAATTTGGGGTGATTTGGGGTGAATTTGGGGCTGAATTTGGAGTGAATTTGGGCTGAATTTTGGGCTGAATTTGGGGTCAAATTTGGGCTGAATTTGAGGTGATTTGGGGTGAATTTGGGGCTGAATTTTGGGTGAATTTGAGGTGAATTTGGGGCTGAATTTGGGCCGAGCTTGAGACGATTTGGGGCTGAATTTTGGCCTGAATTTGGGATGAATTTGGGGTCAAATTTGGGCTGAATTTGAGGTGATTTGGAGTGAATTTGGGGCTGAGTTTGGGGTGAATTTGGGGTGAATTTGATATGATTTGGGGCTGAATTTGGGCTGAATTTGGGGCTGAATTTGGGGCTGAATTTGGGGTCAAATTTGGGGTGAATTTGCACCGAGCTTGAGGTGATTTGGGCCGAATTTTGGGCTGATTTTGGGGGGAATTTGGGGTCAAATTTGGGCTGAATTTGAGGTGATTTGGGATGAATTTGGCGCTGAATTTGGGGCTGAGTTTGGGCTGATTTGGGGTGAATTTGGGGTGAACTTGAGATGATTTGGGGCTGAATTTTGGCCTGAATTTGGGGTGAATTTGGGGTCGAATTTGGGCTGAATTTGAGGTGATTTGAGGATGAATTTGGGGCTGAATTTGGAGTGAACTCGGGGTTGAGTTTGGGGTCAATTTGGCCTGAACTTGGGTCGAATTTCCCCTTTCGCCCGAATTTCTCCACTTTCGATGTTTTTCGGGCGAACTTTGGGCGTTTTTCGATCTTCGGAAACTTTGGGTTGGGAGGGCGCCTTGGGGGACACCTGAGACACCTGGGGGTCACCTGGGACCCCCCCCCCCCCCCAAATCCCCAAATGTCCCCACCCGTGCACAAGGGTGCAGAACCGCCGGGCTGGGGGACGCCCCCTAAAGCCCCCCGGGACCCCCAAAGCCCCCCAGGGACCCCCAAATCCCCCCAAATCCCCCCAAAGCCCCCCATTTCTCACGCGCAGCTGTGCAGCAGCAGCACCGCCAGGCTCTGGGGACCCCCAAAGCCCCCCGGGACCCCCAAATCCCCCCCAAATCCCCCCAAATCCCCCCAAATCCCCCCAAAGCCCCCCGTTTCTCACGCGTAGCTGTGCAGCAGCAGCACCGCCAGGCTCTGGGGACCCTCAGGGACCCCCCGGGACACCCCAAAGCCCTCAGGACCCCCCAAAGCCCCCCGGGACCCCCCAAATCCCCCCAAATCCCCCCCAAAGCCCCCCGTTTCTCAAGCGCAGCTGTGCAGCAGCAGCACCGCCAGGCTCTGGGGACCCTCAGGGACCCCCCAGGGACCCCCAAATCCCCCCCAAATCCCCCCAAATCCCCCCAAATCCCCCCAAAGCCCCCCGTTTCTCACGCGTAGCTGTGCAGCAGCAGCACCGCCAGGCTCTGGGGACCCTCAGGGACCCCTCAGGACCCCCCAAAGCCCCCCGGGACCCCCCAAATCCCCCCAAATCCCCCCAAATCCCCCCCAAAGCCCCCCGTTTCGCACGCGTAGCTGTGCAGCAGCAGCACCGCCAGGCTCTGGGGACCCTCAGGGACCCCTCAGGACCCCCCAAAGCCCCCCGGGACCCCCCAAATCCCCCCAAATCCCCCCCAAATCCCCCCGTTTCGCACGCGTAGCTGTGCAGCAGCAGCACCGCCAGGCTCCGGATGCCGCGGGCCAGGAGCCGCTCCAGGTCCGTGCGGAGCCGCGACACGTCCAGAGGGCGCTGCACGAGCAGGGTGACACCCGACACGCCTGGGGACAGGGACACGGGGACAGTGTCACGGTGTCACAGTGTCACAGTGTCACAGTGTCACCGAGAGCTCTGGGACAGCAACGCTGCACGAGCAGGGTGACACCGGACACACCTGAGGGGACACGGGGACAGTGTCACGGTGTCACAGTGTCACAGTGTCACAGTGTCACGGTGTCACAGTGTCACTGAGAGCCCTGGGACAGCAACGCTGCACGAGCAGGGTGACACTCGACACGCCTGAGGGGACATGGGGACAGCCACAGTGTCACCTACACCCCCTAAACCTGCCCGCTGCATGAGCAGGGTGGCACCCGACACGCCTGGGGGGACACGGGGACAGTGTCACAGTGTCACAGTGTCACCGAGAGCCCCGAGAGCCCATAAACCCCCCTACTGCACCGACAGGGTGACACCGGACACACCTGAGGGGACATGGGGACAGCCACAGTGTCACAGTGTCACCGAGAGCCCCGAGAGCCCATAAACCCCCCTACTGCACCGACAGGGTGACACCGGGACACACCTGGGGGGACACGGGGACAGTGTCACAGTGTCACGGTGTCACCTACACCCCCTAAACCTGCCCGCTGCACGAGCAGGGTGACACCGGAGACACCTGGGGACGGGGACAGTGTCACAGTGTCACCGAGAGCCCCGAGAGCCCTGGGAAAGCCACACTGCACCGACAGGGTGACACCGGGACACACCTGGGGACATGGGGACAGGGACAGTGTCACAGTGTCATGGTGTCACCTACACCCCCTAAACCTGCCCGCTGCACAAGCAGGGTGACACCGGGACACACCTGGGGACATGGGGACAGGGACAGTGTCACAGTGTCACCTACAGCCCCTAAACCCCTCCAGTGCACGAGGAGGGTGGCACCGGACACACCTGAGGGGACACCAGTGTCACAGTGTCACCGAGAGCCCTGAGAGCCCTCCTGCACCAGGAGAGGGACACCGGACACACCTGGGGACACGGGGACAGGGACAGTGTCACAGTGTCACAGCGTCACCTACAGCCCCGGGACAGCCACACTGCAGCAGCAGGGTGACACCCGACACACCTGAGGGGACAGCAGTGTCACAGTGTCACCAAGAGCCCATAAACCCCCCTACTGCACCTGCAGGGTGACACCCGACACACCTGGGGACACGGGGACAGGGACAGTGTCACAGTGTCACCTACACCCCCTAAACCCTCCTGCTGCACCAGCAGGGTGACACTGGAGACACCTGGGGACATGGGGACAGTGTCACAGTGTCACCGAGAGCCCTGGGACACCCACACGGCAACAGCTGGGTGACACCTGAGACACCTGGGACAGGGACAGTGGCACTGAGAGCCCCTGAACCCCCCCACTGCACCTGCAGGGTGACACTGGTCACACCTGGGGACACGGGGACAGTGTCACAGTGTCACCGAGAGCCCTGGGACACCCAAAAGCCCCCAGTGCCACCGCACAGAGCGGCAGGGGACGGTGACAGGAGTGTCACCTGCCAGGTGCCACCCCAGTGCCACCACCCCAGTGTCCCACCTTGTACCCGGGGCCAGGTGTCACTGCCCCACAGGTGACAATGGTGACAACAGTGACAATGGTGACAATGGTGACACCCACCTTGTACCCGGGGCCAGGTGTCACTCCCGGGCAGGTGACAATGGTGACAATGGTGACAATGGTGACACCCACCTTGTACCCGGGGCCAGGTGTCACTCCCGGGCAGGTGACAATGGTGACAATGGTGACAATGGTGACAATGGTGACACCCACCTTGTACCCGGGGCCAGGTGTCACTCCCGGGCAGGTGACAATGGTGACAATGGTGACAATGGTGACACCCACCTTGTACCCGGGGCCAGGTGTCACTCCCGGGCAGGTGACAATGGTGACAATGGTGACAATGGTGACAATGGTGACACCCACCTTGTACCCGGGGCCAGGTGTCACTCCCGGGCAGGTGACAATGGTGACAATGGTGACAATGGTGACACCCACCTTGTACCCTGTCCCAGGTGTCACTCCCGGGCAGGTGACAATGGTGACAATGGTGACAATGGTGACAATGGTGACACCCACCTTGTACCCGGGGCCAGGTGTCACTCCCGGGCAGGTGACAATCCTCCTGCTCCGGGATCAGCCGCTCGTCCACCTCGATCACCTCCTCGTACAGCACGTCCGGCATGGCCACCTCCTGCGGGGACACCGGGGGACACGGGGGTGACACGGGGTCACATCACCCCAGGGACACCGCGGGGACGTGGAGTGACATTGCTGGGTGGCACTGGAGTGACATTGTGGGGACACGGGGTCACATCACCCCAGGGACACCGCGGGGACGTGGGGTGACATTGCTGGGTGGCACTGGAGTGACATTGTGGGTGACACGGGGTCACATCACCCCAGGGACACTGCAGGGACATGGAGTGACATTGCTGGGTGGCACTGGAGTGACATTGTGGGGACATGGGGTCACATCACCCCAGGGACACCGCGGGGACGTGGGGTGACATTGCTGGGTGGCACTGGAGTGACATTGTGGGGACATGGGACAGGAGTGGGGTGGGACAGGAGTGGGACACAACAGGGACAGGGCAGGGACAAGGGTGGCACCAGGACAGGACTGGGGTGGCACCAGGGCTGGGGCAAGGACAGGAGGGGGACAGGATTGGGGTGGCGCCAGGAGAGGACTGGGGTGGGACAGGGACAGGAGTGGGACAGAGCTAGGGTGGCACTGGGACAGGAAGGGGACAGGAGAGGGACAGGAAGGGGACAGGAGAGGGACAGGATGGGGACAGGGCCGGGACAGGGGTGGCACTGGGACAGGATGGGGACAGGAGAGGGACAGGGGTGGCACTGGGACAGGAAGGGGACAGGAGAGGGACAGGAAGGGGACAGGGCCGGGACAGGGGTGGCACTGGGACAGGAAGGGGACAGGAGTGGAGTGGCACCAGGACAGGACTGGAGCAGCACTGGGACAGGACTGGGACAGAAACAGGGACAGGAGTGGAGTGGCACCAGGACAAGGACAGGGGTGGCACTGAGATGGGACTGAGATGGGACAGGGACAAGAAAGACACAGGAATGGGGACAGGGACAGGCACTGGGGCTGGGACAGGAGTGGGGTGGCACTGGGATGGAACTGGCACGGGACAGGGACAGGAGTGAGGTGGCACTGGGACAGGAAGGGGACGGGATTGGGATGGCACCAGGATAGGACTGGCACTGGGATGGGACTGGAATGCCACAGGTCAGGGACAGGGGTGGCACCAGGACTGGGGCTGGGACAGGAGTGGGACAGGACAGAGGTGGCACCAGGACAGGACTGGAGCAGCACTGGGACAGGACTGGGACAGAAACAGGGACAGGTCAGGGACAGGGGTGGCACCAGGACAGGAGTGGGGTGGCACTGGGACAGGAGGGGGGCAGGACTGGGGTGGCACTGGCATGGCACTGGGATGGGACAGGGACAAGAAAGGGACAGGAGTGGGGTGGCACTGGGACAGGAGTGGGACGGGATTGGGATGGCACCAGGACAGGAATGGGGTGGCACCGAGGCTGGGACAGGAGTGGGGTGGCACTGGGACAGGAAAGGACAGGGCTGGGGTGGCACTGGCATGGGACTGGGATGGAACAGGGACAAGAAAGGGACAGGAATGGGGTGGCACTGGGGCTGGGGCTGGGACAGGGCTGGGGTGGCACGAGGACAGGAGTGGGACAGGAGTGGGGTGGCACTGGGACAGGAGTGGGACAGGGCTGGGGTGGCACTGGCATGGCACTGGGATGGGACAGGGACAAGAAAGGGACAGGAATAGGGTGGCACCAGGGCGGGGACAGGGACAGGAGTGGGGTGGCACTGGGACAGGAAAGGACAGGGCTGGGGTGGCACTGGGACAGGAGTGGGACAGAGCAGGGACAGGGCAGGGACAGGAGTGGCACCAGGACAGGACTGGGATGAGACAGGGACAGGACTGGAACAGGACAGGGACAGGACTGTCCCCTCCGTGTCCCCTGTCCCGTGTTGCCCCCCCGTGTCCCCTGTCCCCTGTCCCTGTCCCCTGTCCCTGTCCACTGTCTCGTGTCCCCCCCGTGTCCCCTGTCCCTGTCCCTGTCCCTGTCCGCTGTCTCGTGTCCCCCCCGTGTCCCCTGTCCCCTGTCCCTGTCCCGTGCCCCCTGTCCACTGTCTCGTGTCCCCACCGTGTCCTCCTGCCCCGTGTCCCCTGTCCCCTGTCCCCTGTCCCGTGCCCCCTGTCCGCTGTTTCGTGTCCCCCCCGTGTCCCCTGTCCCTGTCCCTGTCCCTGTCCGCTGTCTCGTGTCCCCCCCGTGTCCCCTGTCCCTGTCCCTGTCCCTGTCCCTGTCCCGCCGGCTCTGGCCAGGCCACGCGGGCCACGGGCCAGGCCTGGCGCCCAGCCCAGCCCCGCTGACGGGACAGGGACAGGGACAGGGACAGGGACAGGGGACACGCCAAGGACACCTGGCCAGGCTCCGACACGCAGCCGCGGGGGACACAGGGGGACACGGCGGGGAGACACAGGGGACACGAGGGGGGGACACGGGTGGGGACACGGCGGGGACACCGAGTCCCACAGCAGGGACACCGTGGGGCACAGGGACAGGGTGTCAGTCACAGGAGGGGACACAGGGACAGGGCTGTGGGGACACCGTGGGGCACAGGGGGACACGGTGCCAGCCCCAGCAGGGGACACAGGGACAGGGCGGTGGGGACACCGTGGGGCACACGGGGACACGGTGCCAGCCCAGGAGGGGACAGTGTGGGGCACACGGGGACACAGTGCCAGCCCCAGGAGAGGACAGTGACAGGGCAGTGGGGACACCGTGGGGCACAGGGGGACACGGTGCCAGCCTGAGAGGAGACACAGTGACAGGGTGGAGGAGACAGTGTGGGTCACAGGGGGACATGGTGCCAGCCCAGGAGGGGACAGTGTGGGGCACACGGGGACACGGTGCCAGCCCAGGAGGGGACAGTGACAGGGCAGTGGGGACACCGTGGGGCACACAGGGACACGGTGCCAGCCTGAGCAGGGACAATGTGGGGCACATGGGGACACAATGCCAGCACCAGGAGGGGACAGTGTGGGGCACACGGTGCCAGCCCCAACAGGGGACACAGTGCCAGGGTGGTGGGGACGCTGTGGGGCATAGGGGACACGGTGCCAGCCCCAGCAGGGGCACTGTGGGGGGACATTGGGACATGATGCCAACACAGCAGGGGACACAGGGACAGGGCTGTGGGGACACCGTGGGGCACAGGGGGACAGGGTGCCAGCCCCAGCAGGGACACGGGGACAGCGTGGTTGGGGACAGCGTGGGGCACATGGTGCCAGCCTGAGGAGGGACACTGTGGGGCACACGGGG
The DNA here is from genome assembly GCF_027579445.1 of Ammospiza nelsoni. Taxonomy (NCBI): domain Eukaryota; kingdom Metazoa; phylum Chordata; class Aves; order Passeriformes; family Passerellidae; genus Ammospiza; species Ammospiza nelsoni. Next base: position 154,638,116 of record NC_080633.1, read on the forward strand.
ACACGGTGCCAGCCCCGGGAGGAGACAGTGTGGGGCACAGGGGAGGGGCCACAGGGACAGGGTGGTTGGGGACACTGTGGGGCACACAGGGACACGGTGCCAGCCCAGGAGGGGACACTGCGGGGCACAGGGGACACGGTGCTATCCCGTGGGGAGGGACACACAGGGACACTGTGGGGCACAGGGGACACGGTGCCAGCCTGGGGGGGCGACACACAGGGACACGGTGGTGGGGACACTGTGGGGCACACGGGGACAGCGTGAGGCACATGGAGAGGGGACACGGGGACAGAGTATTTGGGGACACCGTGGGGCACACGGGGACACGGTGCCAGCCCCAGGAGGGGACACTGTGGGGCAGAGAGGACACGGTGCCAGCACCAGGAGGGGACACAGGGACAGGGTGGTGGGGACACTGTGGGGCACAGGGGACACGGTGCCAGCCCCAGGAGGGGACACAGGGACACGGTGGTGGGGACACTGTGGGGCACAGGGGACACGGTGCCAGCCTGGGGGGGCGACACACAGGGACACGGTGGTGGGGACACTGTGGGGCACAGGGGACACGGTGCCAGCCCCAGGAGGGGACACAGGGACAGGTTGGTGGGGACACTGTGGGGCACACGGGGACAGCGTGAGGCACATGGAGAGGGGACACGGGGACAGAGTATTTGGGGACACCGTGGGGCACACGGGGACACAGTGCCGGTCACGGGACACGGTGCCGGTCACAGGACGTGCCAGCCCCGTGCCAGGCGGCCACGGGTCACCGAGGGGACACCGGGCGGGACATCGTGTGGGTCAGTGTGGGGACACTGGGGGGACACTGAGGGGACATTGTGTGGGTCAGTGTGGGGACACTGGGGGTACACTGAGGGGACACTGAGGGGACACTGAGGGGACAGATATCATGTGTGTGACCAAGGGGGTCAGCGTGGGGACACCGAGGGGACACTGAGGGGACATTGTGGGGGTCAGTGTGGGGACACTGGGGGTACACTGAGGGGACACTGAGGGGACAGACATCATGTGTGTGACCAAGGGGGTCAGCGTGGGGACACCGAGGGGACACTGAGGGGACACGGGGGGGTCACAGGACACACCGAGGGGACACCGAGGGGACACTGAGGGGACACGGGGACATCACAGGACACACCGAGGGGACACGGGGGGGTCACAGGACACACCGAGGGGACACGGGGGGGTCACGGGGCACACCGAGGGGACACCGAGGGGACACGGGGGGGGTCACAGGACACACTGAGGGGACACGGGGGGGGGTCACAGGACACAGGGGACACGGGGCACTGCGGGCACAGGCACCTGGCACCCCCCCCCCAGGGGACACTGGGACAAGGGCGATGTGGCACCACAGACCCGGCAGTGCCAGTGCAGGCACAGGTGTGCACAGGTGCGCCCAGGTGTGCGTCCAGGTGTGTGTACAGGTGTGCGTCCAGGTGTACCGAGGTGTGTGCCCAGGTGTGTGCCCAGGTGTGTGCCCAGGTGTGTGTACAGGTGTGCGTCCAGGTGTACCGAGGTGTGTGCCCAGGTGTGTGTACAGGTGTGTGCCCAGGTGTGTGTACAGGTGTGCCCAGGTGTACCGAGGTGTGTGCCCAGGTGTGTGCCCAGGTGTGTGCCCAGGTGTGTGCCCAGGTGTGTGTACATGTGTATGCACATGTGTGCCCAAGAGTGTGTACAGGGCTGTCCAGGTGTGCCCAGGTGTGTGCCTAGGTATGTGCCCAGGTGTATGTGCAGGTGTGCCCAGGTGTGCGCCCAGGTGTGTGTACAGGTGTGTGTATAGGTGTGTGCCCAGGTGTGTGTACATGTGTATGCACAGGTGTGCCCAGGTGTGTGTCCAGGTGTGTTCCCAGGTGTGTGTACAGGTGTGTGTACAGGTGTGTGCCCAGGTGTGTGCCCAGGTGTGTGTACAGGTGTGGGTACAGCTGTGCCAAGGTGTGCTGAGGTGTACCCAGCTGTACTCAGGTGTCCCCAGCTGTACCCAGGTGTGCCCAGGTGTGCCCAGGTGCTCACCAGGTCGAAGAGGCGGGGCCGGGCCTGGGTGCCGATGTGCAGCAGGTGTCGGGGTGGGTTTGGGGCTGGGTTTGGGTGGCTTTGGATGGCGTTGGGGCACAGGTGGGGGTTCAGGTGCATGCCCAGGTGTGCCCAGGTGCGTACCCAGGTGTGCCCAGGTGTGTCCGGGTGTGCCCAGGTGTGTACCCAGCTGTACCCAGGTGTGCCCAGGTGTGTCCAGGTGTGTCCAGGTGTACCCAGCTGTACCCAGGTGCGTGCCCAGGTGTGCCCAGGTGCTCACCAGGTTGAAGAGGCGGGGCCGGGCCTGGGTGCCGATGTGCAGCAGGTGTCGGGGTGGGTTTGGGGCTGGGTTTGGGTGGCTTTGGATGGGGTTGGGGTACAGGTGTGTGCCCAGGTGTGCACCCAGGTGTGCCCAGGTGTGTCTAGGTGTGCCCAGGTGTGCCCAGCTGTGCCCAGGTGCTCACCAGGTCGAAGAGGCGGGGCCGGGCCTGGGTGCCGATGTGCAGCAGGTGTCGGAAGCCGCGGGTCACGGCCAGGGCCGCGCGCTCGCCCCGGCGCTGCAGCAGCGCGTTGGTGGCCACCGTGGTGCCCATGCGGATCCACTGGATCCGGGAGCCGTCCAGGGGCTCCTCACGGGGCAGGGGCACCCCCAGCTCCTGCGGGACCCCAACATTCACCTGTGGGACCCCAGACCCACAGCAGGACCCACAGCGGGACCCCAGCCCCATTTAGGGACCCACAGCCCCCCAGGTGCCCAAGCGGATCCACTGGATCCGGGACCCATCCAGGGGCTCCTCCCGGGGCAGGGGCACCCCCAGCTCCTGCGGGACCCCGAAACTGAGACCCCAGACCCAACTGGGGACCCCAGACCCATGTGGGGAGCCCCAGCCCCATTTAGGGACCCCCAGCCCCATTTAGGGACCCACAGCCCCTCTGGGTGCCCATGCGGATCCACTGGATCCGGGACCCATCCAGGGGCTCCTCCCGGGGCAGGGGCACCCCCAGCTCCTGTGGGACCCCGAAACTGAGACCCCAGACCCAACTGGGGACCCCAGACCCATGTGGGGAGCCCCAGACCCATTTAGGGACCCACAGTGGGATCCACAGCAGGACCCCAGCCCCACAGCCCCTCTGGGTGCCCATGCGGATCCACTGGATCCGGGATCCGTCCAGGGGCTCCTCACGGGGCAGGGCCACCCCCAGCTCCTGCGGGACCCCAAAACTGAGACCCCAGACCCATGTGGGGACCCCAGACCCAACTGGGGACCCACAGTGGGATCCTCAGCAGGACCCCAGCCCCACAGCCCCTCTGGGTGCCCATGCGGATCCACTGGATCCGGGATCTGTCCAGGGGCTGCTCCCAGGGCAGGGGCACCCCCAGCTCCTGCGGGACCCCAAAATTCATCCAAGGAAGCCCAAAATTCACCAGGAGACCCCAAAATTCACCTGTGGGACCCCAGACCCGTTTGGGGACCCCCAGACCCATTTGGGGACCCCCAGACCCCCGGTGCCCGAGTGGATCCACTGGATCCCAGACTTGTCCATCCTGGGGCACGGACACCCCCAGCTCCCGTGGGACCCCAAAACTGAGACCCAGACCCCAGACCCATTTGGGGACCCCCAGCCCCACTTGGGGACTCCCAGACCCATTTAGGGATCCCAGCCCCACTTAGGGACCCTCAGACCCATTTAGGGACCCCCAGACCCATTTGGGGACCCCCAGAGCCACTTGGGGACTCCAGAACCATCTCGGGACCCCCAGACCTCCCTGGGGACCCCAGACCCACTTGGGGACCCCAGACCCATTTGGGGATCCCAGCCCCACTTAGGGACCCTCAGACCCATTTAGGGATCCCCAGACCCATTTGGGGACCCCAGACCCACTTGGGGACCCCAGACCCACTTGGGGACTCCCAGCACGGGGTTGGGCCGGGGGTCCAGGCAGGCCCAGGGCTGGGGTGGGGGGGGGGCCGGGGGGGTCTGGGGGGTCCTCTTGGGGGGTCCCGAAATTTCCCACGGAGGTCTCGGGGAGAGGCATTTGGGGGGGGGTCCCGGGGGTCCCAGCAGGGCATTCGGGGGATTTGGGGGGTCCCGAGGATCCCAGGGATTCTGGTGGTCCCAGAAGGGTACTCGGGGGGTTTGGGGGTGTCCCCAGTGTCCCCCCGCCATGTCCTGGGGGGTCCCGGGGGTCCCGGCAGGGCACTTGGGGGGGGTCCCGGGGATCCCGCTGTCCCCCCGCCATGTCCCGGGGGTCCCAGGGGTCCCGGTGGTCCCAGAAGGGAATCTGGGGGGTCCCGCCATGTCCCTGCCGCGTCCCCCTGCCTTGTCCCCGCCAAGCCTCGCTGTCCCCCCGCGATCCCCGCCGTGTCCCCGGGGTCCCGTTGCTGTCCCCCCGGTGTCCCCCCGGTGTCCCCCCGCTGTCCCCCTCGCTGTCCCCGCCGTGTCCCCGGTGTCCCCCCGCTGTCCCCCCGCTGTCCCCCCGGTGTCCCCCCGGTGTCCCCGCGGTGTCCCCCCGGTGTCGCACCTCCTGCAGGACGCGGCGGATGCCCTCGGTGGGCGCGTCGCGGTACGCGGGGTCCTCGGAGAGCAGCTTGAGGACGCGGACGCGGCCGCCGGGGCAGCGGGCGAACACGTCCGTGAAGGTCCCGCCGCGGTCGATGGCGAACTGGAACCCGGCGGGGCCCGGCGGGGCGGCCATGGCTGCACCGGGATCGGCACCGCGATCGGGATCGGTACCAGCGGCAGCGGCGGCGCTCGGGGCCGCTCCGGACCGGCCTGGGCAAGGTCAGCGCTGGCCGGACGGGGGTCAGCGGGAACGGCGGAGCGGAGCCGCCCGCTCCGGCCCGCCCGGCGCTCGGTGCCGCCCGGTGCCGGCGGGACACGGGCTCGGTGCTGTCCCGGTGCCGGTTCTGACCCGCTCCGAGCGCTCGGGACGGCCGGCGGTGCCCGCTCGGGACCGGCACCGGGACCGGGACAGCCCGGGAAGGTTCGGCCGTGCCCGAGGGGGGGTCCGGGGGTGCTGCCGCTCCGCCAGGGGGCGCCGGGGTCGCTCCGGTGCCGCCCGGTCCCGTTCGGTGCCGCGAACCGGCCGAGGGGGCGGGGCCCTACGGGGGGGGCGGGGCCGACAGGGGGCGGAACCGGGACACCGCCTCCCTGGGGGCGTGGTCTGTACGGAGGGGCGTGACCGAATAGGGCGTGGCCTTGTAGGGGATTACGTCACAGGGGCGTGGCCCCAGGGAACAAGCCGGGGGGCGTGGCCTCAGCCGCGGGAGCGTCAGGGGGGCGGTGCCTCCCGTTGGCGGGCTTCTCGCGTGGGCCAAGCCGGGAGTTGTAGTCCGGCCCCGCACGGCGCGCACGGGCAGTAAAGGCCGCGCGCGGTGCACGCCGGGAGTTGTAGTCCGGCCCCACACGGCGCGCACGGGCAGTAAAGGCCGCGCTGTGCACGCCGGGAGTTGTAGTCCCGTCCCACACGGCGCGCGCGGGCAGTAAAGGCCGCGCGCGGTGCACGCCGGGAGTTGTAGTCCGTCCCCACACGCGGTGCCGGCGGCGGGAGCGGCACCGGCGGCGGTACCGGCATGGCGGGGCTGGAGCTGGTGTCGGACGCGGGGTTCCGGGCGGACGGGCGGCGGCCGGACGAGCTGCGCAAGGTGCGGGCCCGGCTCGGGGTGCTGGCCCGGGCCGACGGCTCGGCCTATCTGGAGCAGGGCAACACCAAAGTGCTGGCGGCCGTGTACGGCCCGCACGAGGTGAGCGGGGCCCCGGGGCTGTAAAAGTCCTCTCTCAGGGCTGTGACCCCCCCTCAGTGCCTGTGGCCCCCCACCCAGTCTCTGTGCCCACCGCCTCAATGTCTGTGACCTCCCCCCCCCCCCCATGTCTCTGCCCCCCTCCCCGTGGGGCTTTCAGGGTCCCCCATTCTGACCCTCCTCAATTTGTGCCTCCCCCTGTCCTGGGACCCCCCCCCCAATTTCTCTCTCTCACCTCCCCATACGGGGGTCCCACTGCCCCCTCCCCATAGGGGTGCTCCCCCCACTCCCGGCCCCTTTTCCCCCCAGGGTTCGGGGATCCCACAGCCCCCCATTAGGTGTCCCCCAAATCCATGCCCCCCTTTTTCCCCCGCAGGTTCGGGGGTCCCGGGCCAAGGCCCCCCCATATGTGTGCACCCCACTCCAACCCCCATTTTCTCCCCAGGTTCGGGGGTCCCATGCCAAGGCCCCCCCAAATCCATGCCCCTCTTTCCCCCGCAGGTTCGGGGGTCCCGGGCCGAGGCCCCCCCAAATCCATGCCCCCCTTTTCCCCCCGCAGGTTCGGGGGTCCCGGGCCAAGGCCCCCCCGGACCGGGCGCTGCTCAGCGTCCGCTGCAGCTCGGCCCCGTTCGCGGGGGGCGGCGAGCGGCGCCGGCGTTCGGCGCAGGGCGGCACGGACCGGAGATCGGGGGAGCGAGCGCTGCTGCTGCGGGGCGTGCTGGAGGGAGCCGTGCTCAGCCAGCTCTACCCGCGCTCGCAGATCGACGTGCACGTACAGGTGAGCTTTGGGGGGTTCTGAGGGGGTTTGGGGGGTTCTGAGGGGGTTTGGGGGCTTCTGGGTGGGTTTGGGGCTGTTCTGTGGGGGGTTTAGGGGAGCGCTGCTGCTGTGGGGCTGGAGGGAGCCGTGCTCAGCCGGCTCTATCCCCGCTCCCAGATCGACGTGCACATCCAGGTGAGTCTGGGGGAGTTTGAGGGGTTCTGGGGGGGTTTAGGGGCCCTGGAGGGGCCGTGCTCACCCAAAATCTGTGGCGTTTCGGGGTGATTTGGGTGTTTTTGGAGTGTCCCTGACCACAGGTGCTGCAGGCAGATGGAGGCAAGCTGGGCGTCACGGGGGGGGGCACAGCTGGGCTGGGACACACATGGGTTCTGTGTGGTTTTGGGGTTTTTTAGGGTGTTTTAGGGTTTGTTTTGGGGTCTTTCAGGGGATGTTTTGGGGTAATTTGGGCATTTTGGGGTAACCCTGGCCCCTTTTTCCCCAGATTCTGCAGGCTGACGGCGGTGAGCTCGGTGCCAGCGTGAGCGCGGCCGGGCTGGTCCTTCTGGGGCACATAGGATCTGTGGGATTTTGGGGTGTTTCAGGGTTTGTTTTGGGGGATTTTGGGGTGACCCTGACCCCTTCTCCCCCAGATTCTCTAGGCTGACGGCGGTGAGCTCGGTGCCAGCATGAGCATGGCAGGACTGACCCTGCTGGGGCACACAATGTCAATACAATTTTGGGGATATTTTGGGGTGACCCTGACCCGTTTCTCCCCAGGTTCTCCAGGCGGACGGCGGTGAGCTGGGTGCCAGTGTCACTCCTTGATGCCAGCATGGCTGGGCTGGGGCACACAGTGTTAATACGATTTTGGGGATATTTTAGGACATTTTGGGGTGACCCTGACCCGTTTCTCCCCAGGTTCTCCAGGCGGACGGTGGTGAGCTGGGTGCCAGTGTCACTCCTTGATGCCAGCATGGCTGGGCTGGGGCACACAGTGTTAATACGATTTTGGGGATATTTTAGGACATTTTGGGGTGACCCTGACCCGTTTCTCCCCAGGTTCTCCAGGCGGACGGCGGTGAGGTGGGTGCCAGTGTCAGCGCGGCAGGACTGGCGCTCCTGGACGCCGGCGTGGCGCTGCTGGGGCACACAGTGTCAATACGATTTTGGGGATATTTTAGGGTTATTTTGGGACATTTTGGGGTGACCCTGACCCGTTTCTCCCCATGTTCTCCAGGCGGACGGCGGTGAGCTGGGTGCCAGTGTCAGCGCGGCAGGACTGGCGCTCCTGGACGCCGGCGTGGCGCTGCTGGGGCACACAGTGTCAATACGATTTTGGGGATATTTTAGGGTTATTTTGGGACATTTTGGGGTGACCCTGACCCGTTTCTCCCCAGGTTCTCCAGGCGGACGGCGGTGAGCTGGGTGCCAGTGTCAGCGCGGCAGGACTGGCGCTCCTGGACGCCGGCGTGGCGCTGCGCGGGGCCGTGGTGGCCGGGTCGGCCGGGCTGGCCGAGCCCCCGGCCGGGCCCCCGGTGGCCCTGAGCGACCTGAGCGCGGCCGAGGAGGCGGCCGGGGGCCCCAGGCTGGCCGTGGCCACGGTGGCGGGCAGCGGGCAGCTGGCCCTGTGCCAGCTCAGCGCCCGCCTGCACCAGGAGCGGCTGCGGCCCGTGCTGGACGCTGCCCAGGCCGCCTGCCAGGGGCTGCACGCTGTGCTGGACGGCGTGGTGAGGGCCAGGCTGCGCCAGGACACCGCCATGGAGCACTGACCAGCGTGGTGACCGCCCTGGGATGCTGCCATGGAGTGCTGAGTGACCACAGGGACAGCCCCAGGACACTGCCATGGAGCACTGACCAGCATGGTGACCGCCCTGGGATGGTGCCATGGAGTGCTGAGTGACCACAGTCACCACCCCAGGACACTGCCATGGAGCACTGACCAGCATGGTGACCACCCTGGGATGCTGCCATGGAGTGCTGAGTGACCACCCCAGGACACTGCCATGGAGCACTGACCAGCATAGTGACCACCCTGGGATGCTGCCATGGAGCACTGACCAGCATGGTGACCACCCCAGGACACTGCCATGGAGCACTGAGTGACCACCCCAGGACACCGCCATGGAGCACTGACCAGCATGGTGACCACCCCAGGACAGCGCCATGGAACACTGAGTGACCACCCCAGGACACCGCCATGGAGCACTGACCAGCATGGTGACCACCCCAGGACACTGCCATGGAGCACTGACCAGCGTGGTGACCGCCCTGGGATGCTGCCATGGAACACTGAGTGACCACCCCAGGACACTGCCATGGAACACTGAGTGACCACAGTGACCACCCTGGGACATCATCATGGCACAGTGACCATCGCAGTGACCACCCTGGGGACACGGCCATGGCACAGTGACCAGAGTGACCAGCAGAGACACTGCCATGGCACAGTGACTGACCACTGGGACACTGAGGGGACATTGCCACAGAGCAGTGACCGCTGCAGGGACATGGCCGTGGCACAGTGACCTTAGTGACCACCGTGGGGACACCAGGACACCACCATGGCACAATGACCACAGTGACCACCGTGGGGACACCAGGACACCACCATGGCACAATGACCACAGTGACCACCGTGGGGACACCAGGACACCACCATGGAGCAGTGACCACAGTGACCACCGTGGGGACACCAGGACACCACCATGGAGCAGTGACCACAGTGACCACCGTGGGGACACCAGGACACCACCATGGAGCGGTCACTGACCACAGTGACCACCGTGGGGACACCAGGACGCCACCATGGAGCGGTCACTGACCACAGTGACCACCGTGGGGACGTGGCCATGGAACGGGGACTGCCACGGCACAGTGACCACTGTGGGGACACCGTGGGGACACTGCCATGGCCAAGTGACCTGGGGGACCCTGTGGTGACCAACTGACCCCTGGGGGCTGCAGCCTCACACCACTGCAGTGACCAGTCCTGGGGACACTGGGGACACTGTGGCTGTGACCCTGCAGTGACCAGCAGCTCCTGGGGACACTGGGGACACTGTGACCCTGTGTTTTGGGGTGTCTCCGTGGCAATAAACCGGGGTGTGTCACTGCAGCTCTGTGTGTCACCTGTGTGCCCTGCGTGTGTCACCCACCTGCACACCCCCCTCCCCAGTGCTGCTCTCCCTGGTGTCCCCGGGCTGTCCCTGTCACCTCCACCTTTGCCCAGAGCCCCTTTTGTGCCCCCAAACCAACCCTTTTTCGCCCTCTTTTGTGCCCCAAATCCCCCATTTTTGCCCCCTTTTTTCTCCATTTTGTGCCCCCAAACCCTCCAGGTTCCCCCCCTTTTTGCCTTCTTTTGTGCCCCCAAATGCCTTTTTTTTCCCCCTTTTGTACCCCTCGAACCCCCCATTTTTACCCCCTTTTTTGTACCCTTTTATGCCCCCAAACCTCATGGTTTTCCCCCCTTTTTGCCCCCAAATCCCCTGTTTTCCCCCCGTTTTTCCCCCCTTTACCCCAAACCCTCCATTTTCCCCCTTTTCACCCCTTTTGTGCCCCCAAATTCCCCAGTTTTGCCCCTTTTTTGCTCCCTTTTGTAACCCCAAACCCCCAATTTTCCCCCCCTTTTTGTGCCCCCAACCCCCCCAGTTTTCCCCCTGTTTTTGCCCCCTTTTTTCCCCCAAACCCCTCGTTTTCTCCCCATTTTTACCCCTTTCACCCCAAACCCCTCATTTTTCCCCTTTTTAGTCCCCTTTTGTACCCCCAAACCCCCCGATTTTCCCCTTTTTTTGCCCCCAACGCCCCCATTTTTTTGCCCCTTTTCCGTCCCAAACCCCCTGGGTTTCCCCCCTTTTGTGCCCCCAAACCCCCCGTTGTTCCCCCCTGGTTTCCCCCCGTTTTTCCCCCCTTTTTTGCCCCTTTACCCCAAATCCCCGTTATTCCCGTGGCCCCGCCCACATCCCCGTTGGCCACGCCCATAGCCTGTTGGCCCCGCCCACACCCATTGGCCCCGCCCCTCGCCTGGCGCCCCCTGGCGGTGCAGTGCCCGCGATCGCTGTCTCGGCGCTCCGCTCCCCGCCCTGGCCGCGCGCTCCGGCAGCGATTGAGCGGCCTGGCCGTGCCGCGCTCCGCAGGTTTTGGGGGATTTGGGGATTTTTGGGGGGTTTTTGGGACATTTTGGGGTTTTTGGGGGTCCCGGAGGGCACAGGGGGTGCGGGACAGGGAGCTGGGCCGTGTGGGGGCTGTGGGGGGCGGGGGAACGCGGTGTGGGGGTGTGGGGGAGGGCAGGGCCCCGGCCTGAGGGGGATTTGGGGGAGACCTGAGGGGATTTGGGGGCTCTGCGGGGTCTTTGGGGGTTTCATTGGGTGGGTGAGGGGTTTGGGGGGCTCTGGGGGGGCTCTGGGGGGTTTTGGGAGGTCCATGGGATGGGTGTGGGATTTGGGGGGTCTCTTTTGGGGTTTTTGGGGTCTCTTTGGGGTTTGGGGGGTCCACGAGCAGCGGGTTTTGGGGTCCGTGGGGTGGGTAAAGGGGCTCTGGGGTCTCGCTCTGTGGGGTTTGGGGTCTCTATGGGGTTTGGGGTGTCCATGGGGAGGGGGTCTGGGGGGCAGTGAGGGGGATTTGGGGTGTCCCTGGGGTGTGGATGGGTTTTTGGGGGGCTCCTTGGTGTCTCTGTGGGCTTTGGGGGGGGGTTGGCAGTCCACGGGGTGGGTAAGGGGCTTGGGGGGGGGTCTCTGTGCGGTTTTTGGGGGGCTCTGTGGATTCTGTGGGGGCTCTGTGGTGTTTGGGGGAGCTCACTGGGGTCTCCGTGGGGTCTCTGGGGTTTGGGGTCTCTGTGGGGTCTCAATGGCTTCTGCGGGCTCTCTGTGAGGTTTTTGGGGGTCTCTGGGGTCTGGAATCTCTGGGGTTTGGGGGCTCAGTGGGTTCTGTGGGGCCTTTGTGGGTTTTTCTGGGTCTCCGTGGGGTCTCTGTGGGGTCTCTGGGGTTTTTGGGGGTTTCTGTGGGGTCTCTTTGGGGTTTCTCTGGGCTCTCTGTGGGGTCTCTGGGGTTTTTGAGGGTCTCTGTGGGGTCTCTGTGGGGTCCCTGTGGTGTTTGGGGGTCTCTGTGGGGTCCCTGTGGTGTTTGGGGGTTTCTGTGGGGTTTCTGTGGGGTTTCTGTGGTGTTTGGGGGTCTCTGTGGGGTCTCTGTGGTGTTTGGGGGTCTCTGTGGGGTCTCTCTGGGCTCTCTGTGGTGTTTGGGGGTCCCTGTGGTGTTTGGGGGTTTCTGTGGGGTTTCTGTGGTGTTTGGGGGTCTCTGTGGGGTCTCTGTGGGGTTTCTGTGGTGTTTGGGGGTCTCTGTGGGGTCTCTCTGGGGTCTCTGTGGTGTTTGGGGGTCTCTGTGGGGTTTCTGTGGTGTTTGGGGGTCTCTCTGGGGTCTCTGTGGGGTTTGGGGGTCTCTGTGGGGTCTCTGTGGGGTTTGGGGGTCTCTGTGGGGTCTCTGTGGGCTCTCTGTGGGCTCTATGGGTTTTTCTGAGGTTTCTCTGGTCTCTGGGGGCTCTGGGGTCTCCCTGTGGGGTTTGGGGTTTTTGGGGGGGGGGTCTCAGTGTGTCCCCGGTGCCCCCCTGTCCCCACATCCCCCCTGTCCCCCCCATATCTCAGGTCCATGGGGCTGCTGTCGGACCCGCAGTGCCGGCGGGCGCTGGCCCGGCTGCTGCTGCAGCTCAACAGCCCGCTGTGGTGAGTGAGGGGCACCCCAAAACATGGGGGGCACCCCAAAGCATGGGGGGCTGCTGCTGCAGCTCAACAGCCCGCTGTGGTGAGTGAGGGGCACCCCAAAACATGGGGGGCACCCCAGAACATGGGGGGGACCCCAGAGCATGGGGGGCACCCCAAAGCATGGGGGGGACCCCAAAATACCCTGAGGCACCCCAAAATATGGGGGGGACCCCAGAACATGGGGGGCTGCTGCTGCAGCTCAACAGCCCGCTCTGGTGAGTGAGGGGCACCCCAAAATACCCTGAGGCACCCCAGAACATGGGGGGGACCCAAAAGCTTGGGGGGCACGCCAGAACATGGGGGGCTGCTGCTGCAGCTCAACACCCCGCTCTGGTGAGTGAGGGGGGCACCCCAAAACATGGGGGGGACCCCAGAGCATGGGGGGGACCCCAGAGCATGGGGGGCTGCTGCTGCAGCTCAACAGCCCGTTGTGGTGAGTGAGGGGCACCCCAAAACATGGGGGGCACCCCAAAGCATGGGGGGCACCCCAAAGCATGGGGGGGACCCCAAAATACCCTGAGGCACCCCAAAATATGGGGGGGACCCCAGAACATGGGGGGCTGCTGCTGCAGCTCAACACCCCGCTCTGGTGTGTGAGGGGGGCACCCCAAAACATGGGGGGGACCCCAGAGCATGGGGGGCTGCTGCTGCAGCTCTACACCCCGCTCTGGTGAGTGAGGGGCACCCCAAAATACCCTGAGGCACCCCAGAACATGGGGGGACCCCAAAACATGGGGGGGACCCCAGAACATGGGGGGCTGCTGCTGCAGCTCAACAGCCCGTTGTGGTGAGTGAGGGGCACCCCAGAACATGGGGGGCACCCCAGAACATGGGGGGGACCCCAGAGCATGGGGGGCTGCTGCTGCAGCTCAACAGCCCGCTGTGGTGAGTGAGGGGCACCCCAAAGCATGGGGGGCACCCCAAAGCATGGGGGGCTGCTGCTGCAGCTCAACAGCCCGCTGTGGTGAGTGAGGGGCACCCCAAAACATGGGGGGCACCCCAAAGCATGGGGGGCACCCCAAAGCATGGGGGGGACCCCAAAATACCCTGAGGCACCCCAAAATATGGGGGGCACCCCAGAACATGGGGGGCTGCTGCTGCAGCTCAACACCCCGCTCTGGTGAGTGAGGGGCACCCCAAAACATGGGGGGCACCCCAGAACATGGGGGGGACCCAAAAGCTTGGGGGGCACGCCAGAACATGGGGGGCTGCTGCTGCAGCTCAACACCCCTGTCTGGTGAGTGAGGGGCACCCCAAAACATGGGGGGCACCCCAAAACCCCCTGAGGGACCCCAAAACCTGCGGGGGAACTGGGGGGCACCTTAACACCCCTGTCTGGTGAGTGAGGGCACCTCAAAACCCTGGGGGCACCCCAAAACCCCGGGGCGACCTCAGAGCCCTCCTTATGGTGTGTCTGGGGGCACCCCAAAACCCCGAGGGGCTAAGGGGGACCTCAACAACCCCTCTGATCGGTCTGGGGCACCCCAAAACCCCTCTGGGGCACCCCAAAAGCCCCCTGTAGTGAGTGGAGCACCCCAAAACCCCTGGGGAGCACCCCAAAACCCTCCTGGGAAGTGGGAGGCTCTGAGGGAGGGGGTCCTGGGGGTGGTTTTGGGGTGCTGGTGTTGTTTTTGGGGTGTCAGTGATGAAACCAGGGTTTCGGTGCTGGCTGTGGGCTGGCTTTGGGGTGCCAGGGCTGATTTGGGGGTTATTTTTGGGGTACCAATGCCCATTTTGGGGTGTCCCTCACAGTATCCTGAGTTACCTGTCGGGGCTCACCTGGTTCCTGCTGTTACCTGTGCTGGCTCTGGGGTGTCACTGATGGTTATGGGGTTATTTTTGGGGTGTCACTGACGGTTTTGGGGTTATTTTTGGGGTGTCACTGATGATTTTGGGGTGCTCTTTGCAGTGTCCTGAGTTACCTGTCGGGTCTCACCTGCTTCCTGCTGTTACCTGGCTCTGGGGTGTCACTGATGGTTATGGGGTTATTTTTGGGGTGTCACTGATGGCTCTGGGGTGGGTTTGGGGTGCCAATGCCCATTTTGGGGTACAGATGGTGATTTTGGGGTGTCCCTCACAGTATCCTGAGTTACCTGTCGGGGCTCACCTGGTTCCTGCTGTTACCTGTGCTGGCTCTGGGGTGTCACTGATGGCTCTGGGGTTATTTTTGGGGTGTCACTGATGATTTTGGGGTGCTCTTTGCAGTGTCCTGAGTTACCTGTCGGGGCTCACCTGCTTCCTGCTGTTACCTGTGCTGGCTCTGGGGTGTCACTGATGGTTTTGGGGTGTCAGGGCTGGCTCTGGGGTTACTTTTGGGGTGTCACTGACGGTTTTGGGGTGTCCCTCACAGCGTCCTGAGTTACCTGTCGGGGCTCACCTGCTTCCTGCTGTTACCTGTGCTGGCTCTGGGGTGTCAGGGCTGGCTCTGGGGTGTCACTGATGGCTCTGGGGTTATTTTTGGGGTGTCACTGATGGTTTTGGGGTGTCACTGATGGTTATGGTGTTATTTTTGGGGTGTCACTGATGATTTTGGGGTGCTCTTTGCAGTGTCCTGAGTTACCTGTCGGGGCTCACCTGCTTCCTGCTGTTACCTGTGCTGGCTTGGGGGTGTCAGGGCTGGCTCTGGGGTGTCACTGATGGCTCTGGGGTTATTTTTGGGGTGTCACTGACGGTTTTGGGGTGTCCCTCACAGCGTCCTGAGTTACCTGTCGGGGCTCACCTGCTTCCTGCTGTTACCTGTGCTGGCTCTGGGGTGTCAGGGCTGGCTCTGGGGTGTCACTGATGGTTAGGGGGTTATTTTTGGGGTGTCACTGATGGTTTTGGGGTGTCACTGATGGTTATGGCGTTATTTTTGGGGTGTCACTGATGATTTTGGGGTGCTCTTTGCAGTGTCCTGAGTTACCTGTCGGGGCTCACCTGCTTCCTGCTGTTACCTGTGCTGGCTTGGGGGTGTCAGGGCTGGCTCTGGGGTGTCACTGATGGTTATGGGGTTATTTTTGGGGTGTCACTGACGGTTTTGGGGTGTCCCTCACAGCGTCCTGAGTTACCTGTCGGGGCTCACCTGGTTCCTGCTGTTACCTGTGCTGGCTTGGGGGTGTCAGGGCTGGCTCTGGGGTTATTTTTGGGGTGTCACTGATGGCTCTGGGGTTATTTTTGGGGTGTCACTGATGGCTCTGGGGTTATTTTTGGGGTGTCACTGACGGTTTTGGGGTGTCCCTCACAGCGTCCTGAGTTACCTGTCGGGGCTCACCTGGTTCCTGCTGCTGCCTGCCCTGGCCCCCCGCACGTACCTGTCCGAGAACGCCATGGGCTCCACCATGGTGGGCGAGGGCTCCGACCTCGGGGCGCGGGCGCTGGCGCTGGCCCGGGAATTCGGGGGGCACAAGAGGAAAGCGGGGTAAGAACCCCGGGATTTGGGGTTTGGGGTTGGGATTTGGGGGTTTTGAGAGGTTTGGGGTTGGATTTGGGGGGCTTTGGGGAGGGGGACACAGGCAGGACTTCGGGGGGCGCAAGAGGAAAGCGGGGTAAGAACTCTGGGATTTGGGGTTTGGGGGTTTTGAGAGGTTTGGGGTTGGATTTGGGGGGTTTTGGGTGGGATTAAGGGTGGTTTGGGTCAGGTTTTGGGGTTTTGGGGTCAGGTTTGAGGGGTTTAAGGGGTTTTGGGGAGGGGGACACGGCCGGGACTTCAGGGGGCTCAAGAGGAAAGTGGGGTGACAAGGGGGGGGAATTTGGGGTTTGGGGTTGGATTTGAGGGGTTTTGGGTGGGATTGAGGGCGGTTGGGGTCAGGTTTGGGGGGTTTTGGGGTTGGGGGTTTTGAGAGGTTTGGGGTTGGATTTGGGGGGTTTTGGGTGGGATTAAGGGTGGTTTGGGGTTGGATTTGGGGGGTTTGGGGTTGGATTTGGGGGGTTTTGGGGAGGGGGACACAGGCAGGACTTTGGGGGGCACAAGAGGAAAGCGGGGTAAGAACCCCGGGGGATTTGGGGTTTGGGATTGAATTTGTGGGTTTGGGTTTGGTTTGGGAGATTTGGGGTCAGGTTTGGGGGATTTGGGATCGGATTTGGGGGGTTTGGGGGTTTTGGGGTTGGATTTGAGGGGTTTGGGATTGGGATTTGGGGATTTAGGGGGTTTGAGGTGTTTGGGTTTGGGGTTTGGGGGGGTTTGGAGTTGGATTTGGGGGGTCTGGGGAAGGAGACGGGCCCAGGAATTTGGGGGGCACAAGAGGAAAGCGGGGTAAGAACCCGGGAATTTGGGGTTTGGGGGTTTTGGGGTCAGGTTTGGGGGTTTTGAGGCCCGGGAATTCAGGGGGCACAAGAGGAAAGTGGGGTGAGAATAGGGGGATTTGGGGGATTTGGGATTGGGGGTTTGGGGTTGGGTTTGGGGGGTTTGGGGTTGGGATTGGGGTTGGGAGATTTGGGGGGTTTGGGAGGTTTGGGGTTGGGATTTGGGGGGTTTTGGTCAGGTTTGGGGTCAGGTTTGGGGGATTTAGGGTTGGATTTGGGGGGTTTGGGGTTGGATTTCAGGGGTTTGGGGGGGGGGGACATGCCCAGGACTTTGGGGGGCACAAGAGGAAAGTGGGGTGAGAATGGGGAGATTTGGGGTTTGGGGGGTTTGGGGATAGGGATTTGGGCTTGGGTTTGGGGCGGACTGGGGGGGTTTGGGGTCGGATTTTGGGTGGATTGGGGGTTTTGGGGAGGGGTGTTTGGAGAGGGGGGACAGGAATTTTGGGGTTCAGCTGGAGAGCAAGGTGACCCCTTTGGGGTTTTGGGGGGAGTTCTGGGGGGCTTCACATCCCCGCTCCTGGCTGGAGAAGCTGCACAAGGGATTTGGGGACGCTGTGGGGTGCCCCAATCCCAATCCCATATTTATTTAGGGGAGTGGCTGGAGCACAGCCTGTGGGGCTCAGGGTGCCTAAATCCCCTATTTATTTCAGGGGCATGCCCGTGGGGTGGCTGGAGCACAGCCTGTGGGGTTTGGGGTTCCTAAATCCCCTATTTATTTCAGGGGCATGCCTGTGGGGTGGCTGGAGCACAGCCTGTGGGGTTTGGGGTTCCTAAATCCCCTATTTATTTCAGGGGCATGCCTGTGGGGTGGCTGGAGCAGAGCCTGTGGGGTTTGGGGTTCCTAAATCCCCTATTTATTTCAGGGGCATGCCTGTGGGGTGGCTGGAGCACAGCCTGTGGGGTTTGGGGTTCCTAAATCCCCTATTTATTTCAGGGGCATGCCCGTGGCGTGGCTGGAGCAGAGCCTGTGGGGTTTGGGGTTCCTAAATCCCCTATTTATTTCAGGGGCATGCCCGTGGCGTGGCTGGAGCACAGCCTGTGGGGTTTGGGGATGCTCTGAGTGCCTAAATCCCTTATTTTACCCCATATTTTTTATGGAGGCATGCCTGTGGGGTGGCTGGAGCAGAGCCTGTGGGGTTTGGGGTTCCTAAATCCCCTATCATTTGCAGGGGCATGCCCGTGGCGTGGCTGGAGCACAGCCTGTGGGGTTTGGGGATGCTCTGAGTGCCTAAATCCCTTATTTTACCCCATATTTTTGTAGAGGCATGCCCGTGGCGTGGCTGGAGCAGAGCCTGTGGGGTTTGGGGATGCTCTGGGGTTCCTGAATCCCCTGTTTTACCCCATGTTTCAGGGGCATGCCCGTGGCGTGGCTGGAGCAGGCCATGTTCCAGCTGGGGCTCGAGGTCCACGTGCAGCCCTTCAGCCGCACGCTGCCCTTCCCTGACGAGGCCCACGAGCGATACGTACGGACCGGGAAGGGCACTGGGAGCACTGGGACAGACTGGGAGCACTGGGAATGGGGAATGGGAGCACTGGGACAGACTGGGAGCGACTGGGAGCACTGGGAGCACTGGGAATGGGGAATGGGAGCACTGGGAATGGGACTGGGAGCACTGGGAATGGGGACTGGGGGGCACTGGGACAGACTGGGAGCACTGGGAATGGGGAATGGGAGCACTGGGACAGACTGGGAGCGACTGGGAGCACTGGGAGCACTGGGAATGGGGAATGGGGGGGACTGGGAGCACTGGGAATGGGACTGGGGGGACTGGGAATGGGCACTGGGAGCGACTGGGAGCACTGGGAGCACTGGGAATGGGGAATGGGAGCACTGGGAATGGGGACTGGGGGGCACTGGGAGCACTGGGAATGGGACTGGGAGCACTGGGAATGGGGACTGGGGGGCACTGGGACAGACTGGGAGCGCTGGGAGCACTGGGAATGGGGACTGGGATGGACTGGGAGCACTGGGAATGGGGGGGACTGCGACAGACTGGGAGCACTGGGAGCACTGGGAATGGGGGGACTGGGAGCACTGGGAATGGGACTGGGAGCACTGGGAGCACTGGGAATGGGGACTGGGGGCACTGGGAGCACTGGGAATGGGGACTGGGGGGGACTGGGAGCACTGGGAATGGGACTGGGAGCACTGGGAATGGGGACTGGGAGCACTGGGAATATGGGGACTGGGAGCACTGGGAATGGGCACTGGGGGGCACTGGGAGCACCGGGAATGGGGACTGGGAGCACTGGGAGCGACTGGGAGCACTGGGAGCACTGGGAATGGGGACTGGGGGGGACTGGGGGGGACTGGGAGCACTGGGGATGGGGAATGGGGGGGACTGGGAGCACTGGGAGGGACTGGGAGCACTGGGAATGGGGAATGGGGGCACTGGGAGCACTGGGAATGGGGAATGGGGGCACTGGGAGCACTGGGAATGGGACTGGGACAGACTGGGAGCACTGGGAATGGGGGGGACTGGGAGCACTGGGAATGGGGACTGGGAGCGACTGGGACAGACTGGGAGCACTGGGAATGGGAGCACTGGGGGAACTGGGGAAATGGAGGGGACTGGGAGCACTGGGAGGGGGGACTGGGGGAGTTGGGGGGCACTGGGGAAATTAGGAGAACTGGAGGAGTGAAGGAGCTGGGGGAACTGGGAGCACTGGGAAATGGGGGAATGGGGGAACTGGGGGAATGGGGGAACTGGGAGCACTGGGAAGGGCCTGCAGTGAGGGGAGCTCCCGGTGCCTGTGGGACCCTTGGGCTCTGCCGGGGTTCCCTGGGGGTGTCCCTGGTGGGTTTGGGGGTCCCGGGCAGGTTTGGGTGCCATGTGTGATGTCTGTCTGTCTGTCCTTAGCTGGTCCGTGGCACCAACATTTTCGGGGTGCTGTGGGGACGTTGTTTAGGGGTCTCTGGGTGCATTTGAGGGTCCCTGTGTGATTTTGGGGTGTCTGTCCTTAGGTGGTTCACGGCACTAACGTGTTCGGGCTGCTGTGGGGATGTTGGGGTGTTTTGGGGTCCCTGGGTGAATTGGGGGTCCCTGTTTGGGTTTTGGGGTCCCCTGTGTGATGTTGGGGTGCTCTGTCTGTCTGTCCTTAGCTGGTCCGTGGCACCAACGTGTTCGGGCTGCTGCGGGGATGTTGGGGTGTTTTGTGGGTTTGGGGGTCTCAGGGCAGGTTTGGGGGTCCGTGTGGAGGTTTTGGGGGTCCCTATGTGATGTTGGGGTGTCCATCCCCAGCCGGTCCGTGGCACCAACGTGTTCGGGGTGCCGCGGGGATGTTTGTGTCTCGGGGTACATTTGGGGGTTCCCTGTGTGATTTTGGGGTGTCTGTCTGTCTGTGCTTAGCTGGTCCGTGGCACCAACGTGTTCGGGGTGCTGCGGGGATGTTTGTTTGTGTCTTGGGGTACATTTGGGGGTTCCCCGTGTGATTTTGGGGTGTCCATCCCCAGCCGGTCCGTGGCACCAACGTGTTCGGGGTGCCGCGGGGATGTTCGTGTCTCGGGGTACATTTGGGGGTTCCCTGTGTGATTTTGGGGTGTCTGTCTGTCTGTCCTTAGCTGGTCCGTGGCACCAACGTGTTCGGGGTGCTGCGGGGATGTTCGTGTCTCGGGGTGCATTTGGGGGTTCCCTGTGTGATTTTGGGGTGTCTGTCTGTCTGTGCTTAGCTGGTCCGTGGCACCAACGTGTTCGGGGTGCTGCGGGGATGTTTGTTTGTGTCTCGGGGTACATTTGGGGGTTCCCTGTGTGATGTTGGGGTGTCCATCCCCAGCTGGTCCGTGGCACCAACGTGTTCGGGGTGCTGCGGGCCCCCCGCGCCGCCAGCACGGAGGCGCTGCTGCTGCTGGTGCCCTGCTCCGAGGGCAGCAAGAACAACCAGGCCGTGGGGCTGCTGCTGGCCCTGGCAGAGTTCTGCCGAGGTGAGGGGGGAAATGGGGGTCCTGGGGGCACTGGGGGGCACTGGGAACACTGGGGGGCACTGGGGGGCTGCTGGTGCCCTGCTCCGAGGGCAGCAAGAACAACCAGGCCGTGGGGCTGCTGCTGGCCCTGGCCGGCTACTGCCGAGGTGAGGGGGGCAAAATGGGGGTCCTGGGGGGCTCTGGGGGGCGAAGGGGGGTGCTGGGGACACTGGGGACACTGTGAGTACTGGGGGACACTTGGGGGCGCTGGGGATACTGGGGGACACTGGGAGCACTGGGGGACACTGGGGGATACTGGGGACACTGGGGGACACTTGGGGATACTGGGGGACACTGGGGGACACTGGGGGATACTGGGGATACTGGGGGACACTGGGGGACACTGGGGGATACTGGGGATACTGGGGGACACTGGGGATACTGGGGGACACTGGGGATACTGGGGGACACTGGGGACACTGGGGATACTGGGGGATACTGGGGGGCACTGGGGACACTGGGGACACTGGGGGACACTGGGGACACTTGGGAGCACTGGGGACACTTGGGGGCACTGGGGACACTTGGGGGCACTGGGGGACACTGGGAGTACTGGGGACACTGGAGATACTTGGGGACACTTGGGGACACTTGGGGACACTGGGGGACACTGGGGGATACTGGGGACACTGGGGGGCACTGGGGGACACTGGGGATATGGGGGACACTGGGGACACTTGGGGGCACTGGGGATACTGGGGGACACTGGGAGTATTGGGGGCACTGGGGACACTGGGATACTGGGGATACTGGGGGACACTTGGGGACACTGGGGGACACTGGGAGCACTGGGGGACACTTGGGGACACTGGGGGACACTGGGGGACACTGGGGGCACTGGGGACACTGGGGCTGTACTGGGTGTACTGGGCAGGGATTGGGGTTGCACTGGGGCTGTACTGGTTTGTACTGGTCCATACTGGTCAGTCCCACAGCTCCCAGTTTCCCCCAGCCAAGGATCTCATCTCCCTCGGGCTGTACTGGGGGCACTGGGCAGGCACTGGGGCCATACTGGGGGCACTGGGCAGGCACTGGGGCCATACTGGGTGTACTGGTCCATACTGGGACACTCCCACAGCTCCCAGTTTCCGCAGGCCAGGTGTACTGGGCCAAGGATCTGTACTGGGGGCACTGGGGCTGCACTGGGGCCATACTGGGTGTACTGGTCCATACTGGGACGCTCCCACAGCTCCCAGTTTCCGCAGGCCAGGTGTACTGGGCCAAGGATCTCATCTTCCTGGTGACCGAGCACGACCTGCTGGGGACACAGGCCTGGCTGGAGGCCTACCACGATGTCAACCTCACTGGTGGGACTGGGAGCACTGGGAGGGACTGGGAGGGACGGTGGGAACCTCACTGGTGGGACTGGGAGCACTGGGAGCACTGGGAGGGACTGGGAGGGACCATGGGAACCTCACTGGTGGCACTGGGAGCACTGGGAGGGCTCAGGGCCCATGCAGGTGACCGTGGCCGGAGCTGGGCACGGACACAGTGACCACAGTGGACACAGGGGGGGGGGGTCCCATGGGGGTCCTGTGGCTCTGGGGGTCTCAGGGCTCCCGTGGCCATTCTGGGGGGGGTCTCAGGGGGTCTCACAGGGGTCTCTGCCCCCAGACATCCACTCGGGGGGCGTCCCAGGCCGGGCAGGGGCCATCCAGGCCGCGCTGGCCCTGGAGCTCAGCTCGGACGTGGTGACCAGCGTGGACGTGGCCGTGGAGGGGCTGAACGGACAGCTGCCCAACCTGGACCTGCTGAACCTCTTCCACTCCTTCTGCCTCAAGAGCGGCCTGCTCTGCACCTTCCAGGGCAAGGTGGGGCTCTGGGGGGCGATTTGGGGGTGCTTTGGGGGGGATTTGGGGGGTCTGGGGGCTGCGCTGCCCAACCTGGACCTGCTGAACCCCTTCCGCTCCTTCCAGGGCAAGGAGGAGTCCGGGGGGTTTGGGGGTCCTGGGGGGCTTCAGGGGGTCTCTCCCAGGTTTCGGGGGCACTGCTGCCCGGGTTGGGGGTGTCAGTGGTCACTCAGGGGTCACTCAGGGGTCACTCAGGGGTCACTCTCCCACAGCTGCCCCCCCCGGAGGGTCCCTCGGGCCCCGCCTATGCCCAGAGCCTGCGCACGCTGGGGCTGATGGTGCTGGGGGGGTCAGTGTCACTCTGGGGGGGTCAGTGGTCACTCAGTGGTCACTCAGTGGTCACTCAGTGGTCACTCAGGGGTCACTCAGGGGTCACTCAGTGGTCACTCAGGGGTCACTCAGGGGTCACTCAGGGGTCAGTCTCTCCCACAGCTGCCCCCCCCGGAGGGCCCCTCTGGCCCCCCCTATGCCCAGAGCCTGCGCACGCTGGGGGGCGTCAGGGGGGCAATGGGGGTTCATTGAGTGGTCAGTGTGGTCAGTGGTCACTCAGTGGTCACTCAATGGTCACTCAGGGGTCACTCTCCCACAGCTGCCCCCCACCAGAGGGCCCCTCGGGCCCCGGCTATGCCCAGAGCCTGCGCACGCTGGGGGGGGCTCAGGGGGGCAATGGGGGTTCATTGAGTGGTCAGTGTGGTCAGTGGTCACTCAGGGGTCACTCAGTGGTCACTCAGTGGTCACTCAGTGGTCACTCAGGGGTCACTCAGTGGTCACTCAGGGGTCAGTCTCTCCCACAGCTGCCCCCCACCAGAGGGCCCCTCTGGCCCCCCCTATGCCCAGAGCCTGCGCACGCTGGGGGGCGTCAGGGGGGCAATGGGGGTTCATTGAGTGGTCAGTGTGGTCAGTGGTCACTCAATGGTCACTCAGTGGTCACTCAGGGGTCACTCAGGGGTCACTCTCCCACAGCTGCCCCCCCCGGAGGGCCCCTCGGGCCCCGGCTATGCCCAGAGCCTGCGCACGCTGGGGGGCGTCAGGGGGGCAATGGGGGTTCATTGAGTGGTCAGTGTGGTCAGTGGTCACTCAGGGGTCACTCAGTGGTCACTCAGTGGTCACTCAGGGGTCACTCAGTGGTCACTCAGGGGTCACTCTCCCACAGCTGCCCCCCCCGGAGGGCCCCTCGGGCCCCGGCTATGCCCAGAGCCTGCGCACGCTGGGGCTGATGGTGCTGGGCCAGGCCGGGGGGGGGCCCGGGGGGGCTCACGGGCTCTTCCTGCGCTTCCGCATCGAGGCCCTGACCCTGCGGGGCATCAACAGCTTCCGGCAGCACAAGTTCGACCTGGGGGTGCTGGGCAGGTGGGTCTGGGGGCCCTGGGGGGCTTTGGGGGGTTTGGGGGGTCCTGGGGGGCTTTGGGGGGATCCTGGGGGTCCCTGACCCTGCGGGGCATCAACAGCTTCCGGCAGCACAAGTTCGACCTGGGGGTGCTGGGCAGGTGGGTCTGGGGGCCCTGGGGGGCTTTGGGGGGTTTGGGGGGTCCCTGGGGGGCTTTGGGGGGATCCTGGGGGTCCCTGACCCTGCGGGGCATCAACAGCTTCCGGCAGCACAAGTTCGACCTGCGGGTGCTGGGCAGGTGGGTCTGGGGGCCCTGGGGGGCTTTGGGGGGTCCTGGGGGGCTTTGGGGGGATCCTGGGGGTCCCTGACCCTGCGGGGCATCAACAGCTTCCGGCAGCACAAGTTCGACCTGGGGGTGCTGGGCAGGTGGGTCTGGGGGCCCTGGGGGGCTTTGGGGAGTCCTGAGTGCATTTGGGGGGTCCTAGGGGAGATTTGAGAGGGTTTTGGGGGTCCTGAAGGGATCCTGGGGGTCCCTGACCCTGCGGAGCATCAACAGCTTCCGGCAGCACAAGTTCGACCTGGGGGTGCTGGGCAGGTGGGTCTGGGGGCTTTGGGGGGTCCTGGAAGGGTCCCGTGGGGATTTGGGGGGCTTTGGGGGGTCCTGGGGGTTTTGGGGGGATTTGGGGGGGTCCCTGGGGGGCTTTGGGAGCCCTGGAGGTCCCTGACCCTGCGGGGCACCAACAGCTTCAGACAGCACAAGTTCGACCTGGGGGTGCTGGGCAGGTGGGTCTGGGGGCTTTGGGGGGTCCTGGAGGGGTTTGGGGGGAGTTCTGAGTTTGGGGCAGCTTTGGGGGTCCCTGGGGGGGTCCCAGAGGGGGTCCTGGGCTGCTTTGGGGTGGTTTGGGGGTATTTGGAGGGTCCTGAGGGGGGTCCTGAGGGTCTTGGGGTGACACTGGGGGACACTGGGGAGGGGTCCCTGGGGTCTCCCCAGGCCCCAATCCCGATCCCATTCCGAGGAGCTCTGCAGGGAACATTCCAGAAGGGGGGATCCTCTGTGGGGCTGGGGGATCCCCGGGGGTCTCTCTCTCTGTATTTGGGGGATCCCCGGGGGTCTCTCTCTGTATTTGGGGGATCCCCGGGGGTCTCTCTCTCTGTATTTGGGGGATCCCCGGGGGTCTCTCTCTCTGTATTTGGGGGGATCCCCGGGGGTCTCTCTCTCTGTATTTGGGGGATCCCCGGGGGTCTCTCTCTGTATTTGGGGGTTCCCTGGGGGTCTCTCTCTCTGTATTTGGGGGTTCCTGGGGGTCTCTCTCTGTATTTGGGGGATCCCCGGGGGTCTCTCTCTGTATTTGGGGGATCCCCGGGGGTCTCTCTCTGTATTTGGGGGATCCCCGGGGGTCTCTCTCTGTATTTGGGGGATCCCCGGGGGTCTCTCTCTGTATTTGGGGGATCCCCGGGGGTCTCTCTCTGTATTTGGGGATCCCCGGGGGTCTCTCTCTCTGTATTTGGGGGATCCCCGGGGGTCTCTCTCTCTGTATTTGGGGGATCCCCGGGGGTCTCTCTCTGTATTTGGGGGATCCCCGGGGGTCTCTCTCTGTATTTGGGGATCCCCGGGGGTCTCTCTCTGTATTTGGGGGTTCCTGGGGGTCTCTCTCTGTATTTGGGGGATCCCCGGGGGTCTCTCTCTCTGTATTTGGGGGATCCCCGGGGGTCTCTCTCTGTATTTGGGGGATCCCCGGGGGTCTCTCTGTATTTGGGGGATCCCCGGGGGTCTCCCCTGACCCCAGACCCCCCGTCGGCCCCCAGGACCCTGGAGGGAATGTTCCGGAAGCTCAACAACCTCCTGGAGCGGCTGCACCAATCCTATTTCCTGTACCTGCTGCCCTCGCTGTCGCGCTTCGTGAGCATCGGCTCCTACGTGCCCGCCCTGGCCCTGCTGCTGCTCGTGCTCGCCCTGCGCATATCCTGGGGTGAAACACCGGGAAATTGGGAAAAAACGGGGAAAAAATGAGGAAAAACGGGAAAAAAAACGGTGAAAAACGGGGAAAAAACGGTGAAAATCCGGTAAAAATGGGGTTAAAAATGGGCTCATCCAGCCCTGCCCTGGCCCTGCTGCTGCTTGTGCTGGCCCTGCGCATATCCTGGGGTGAAACACCGGGAAATTGGGAAAAAACGGGGAAAAATGGTGAAAAAACGGGAAAAAAACGGTGAAAAACGGGGAAAAAACGGTGAAAATCCGGTAAAAATGGGGTTAAAAATGGGCTCCTACGTGCCCGCCCTGGCCCTGCTGCTGCTTGTGCTGGCCCTGCGCATATCCTGGGGTGAAACACCGGGAAATTGGGAAAAATGGGGAAAATCGGGTAAAAAATGGGGCAAAAATCGGGTAAAAAATGGGGCAAAAATGGGTAAAAAATGGGGTAAAAACACAAGGAAAAATGGGGAATGGGCTCATCCAGCCCTGCCCTGGCCCTGCTGCTGCTCGTGCTGGCCCTGCGCATATCCTGGGGTGAAACACCGGGAAATTGGGAAAAAACGGGGAAAAATGGTGAAAAAACGGGAAAAAAACGGTGAAAAACGGGGAAAAAACGGTGAAAATCCGGTAAAAATGGGGTAAAAATGGGCTCCTACGTGCCCGCCCTGGCCCTGCTGCTGCTTGTGCTGGCCCTGCGCATATCCTGGGGTGAAACACCGGGAAATTGGGAAAAAACGGGGAAAAATGGTGAAAAACGGGAAAAAAACGGTGAAAAATGGGGAAAAAACGGTGAAAATCCGGTAAAAATGGGGTTAAAAATGGGCTCATCCAGCCCTGCCCTGGCCCTGCTGCTGCTCGTGCTGGCCCTGCGCATATCCTGGGGTGAAACACCGGGAAATTGGGAAAAAATGGGGAAAAATGGTGAAAAAACGGGAAAAAAACGGGGAAAAAACGGTGAAAAACGGGGAAAAAACAGTGAAAATCCGGTAAAAATGGGGTTAAAAATGGGCTCCTACGTGCCCTGCTGCTCGTGCTGGCCCTGCGCATATCCTGGGGTGAAAAACCGGGAAATTGGAAAAAACGGGGGAAAAATGGGAAAAATGAGGAAAAACGGGAAAAATCGGGTTAAAAATGGGGCAAAAATGGGTAAAAAATGGGGTAAAAACACAAGGAAAAATGGGGAATGGGCTCAACTGTGCCCGCCCTGGGGCTGCTGCTGCTCGTGCTCGCCCTGCGCATATCCTGGGGTGAAAAACCGGGAAATTGGAAAAAACGGGGGAAAAATGGGAAAAATGAGGAAAACCGGGAAAAAACGGTGAAAATCCGGTAAAAATGGGGTTAAAAATGGGCTCCTACGTGCCCGCCCTGGCCCTGCTGCTGCTCGTGCTGGCCCTGCGCATAATCTGGGGTGAAACACCGGGAAATTGGGAAAAACGGGGAAAAAGGAAAAAAATGGGAAAAATCGGGTAAAAAATGGGGCAAAAATGGGTAAAAAATGGGGTAGAAATAAGGGAAAAATGGGGAATGGGCACAACTGTGCCAGCCCTGGGGCTGCTGCTGCTCGTGCTGGCCCTGCGCATATCCTGGGGTGAAACACCGGGAAATTGGGAAAAAACGGGGAAAAAATGGAGAAAAACGGGAAAAAAACGGTGAAAAACGGGGAAAAAACGGTGAAAATCTGGTAAAAATGGGGTTAAAAATGGGCTCATCCAGCCCTGCCCTGGCCCTGCTGCTGCTCGTGCTGGCCCTGCGCATATCCTGGGGTGAAAAATGGGGAAATTGGGAAAAACGGGGAAAATCGGGTAAAAAATGGGGCAAAAATCGGGTAAAAAATGGGGCAAAAATGGGTAAAAAATGGGGTAAAAACACAAGGAAAAATGGGGAATGGGCTCATCCAGCCCTGCCCTGGGGCTGCTGCTGCTCGTGCTGGCCCAGCGCATATCCTGGGGTGAAAAACCGGGAAATTGGGAAAAAACGGGGGAAAAATGGGAAAAATGAGGAAAAACGGGGAAAAAACGGTGAAAATCCGGTAAAAATGGGGTTAAAAATGGGCTCCTACGTGCCCGCCCTGGCCCTGCTGCTGCTCGTGCTGGCCCTGCGCATATCCTGGGGTGAAACACCGGGAAATTGGGAAAAAACGGGGAAAAAATGGAGAAAAACGGGGAAAAAACGGTGAAAAACGGGGAAAAAATGGTGAAAAACGGGGAAAAAACAGTGAAAATCCGGTAAAAATGGGGTTAAAAATGGGCTCCTACGTGCCCTGCTGCTTGTGCTGGCCCTGCGCATATCCTGGGGTGAAACACCGGGAAATTGGGAAAAACGGGGAAAAAATGGAGAAAAACGGGAAAAAAACGGTGAAAAACGGGGAAAAAACGGTGAAAATCCGGTAAAAATGGGGTTAAAAATGGGCTCATCCAGCCCTGCCCTGGCCCTGCTGCTGCTTGTGCTGGCCCTGCGCATATCCTGGGGTGAAACACTGGGAAATTGGGAAAAACGGGGAAAAATGGTGAAAAAACGGGAAAAAAACGGGGAAAAAACGGTGAAAAACGGGGAAAAAACAGTGAAAATCCGGTAAAAATGGGGTTAAAAATGGGCTCCTACGTGCCCACCCTGGCCCTGCTGCTGCTCGTGCTGGCCCTGCGCATATCCTGGGGTGAAACACCGGGAAATTGGGAAAAAACGGGGAAAAAATGGAGAAAAACGGGAAAAAAACGGTGAAAAACGGGGAAAAAACGGTGAAAATCCGGTAAAAATGGGGTTAAAAATGGGCTCCTACGTGCCCGCCCTGGCCCTGCTGCTGCTCGTGCTGGCCCTGCGCATAATCTGGGGTGAAACACCGGGAAATTGGGAAAAACGGGGAAAAATGGAGAAAAATGGGAAAAATCGGGTAAAAAATGGGGCAAAAATGGGTAAAAAATGGGGTAAAAATAAGGGAAAAATGGGGAATGGGCACAACTGTGCCAGCCCTGGGGCTGCTGCTGCTCGTGCTGGCCCTGCGCATATCCTGGGGTGAAACACCGGGAAATTGGGAAAAACGGGGAAAAAATGGAGAAAAACGGGAAAAAAACGGTGAAAAACGGGGAAAAAACGGTGAAAATCCGGTAAAAATGGGGTTAAAAATGGGCTCCTACGTGCCCGCCCTGGCCCTGCTGCTGCTCGTGCTGGCCCTGCGCATATCCTGGGGTAAAAAATGGCAAAAATGGGAAAAAACGGGAAAAAATGAGTAAAAATGGGAAAAAACGGGAAAAAACGGTGAAAAAATGGGGTAAAAAAATAGGAAAAAATGGGGTGAAACAGCAAAATATGGAGAAAAATTGGGGAAATGCAGATAGAAATTGGGGGAAATGAGAAAAATGCGGGGGAAAACCAGGAAAAATGGGGATTTGGAGGAAAAATGGGGAAAGTGCGTGTTTGGGGGGGAAATGGGGTTTTGGGGTGAAAAGGGAATTTGGGGGAGAAATGGGGTTTGGGGGAAAAGGGAGGAATTGGGGCACAAGGTGGCGAATGAGGGATTTTGGGGAGAAAGGGAAATTTGGGGGAGGCAAGAGGGGAAAATGGGGAAAGGAGGGATTGGAGGGAAAATGAGGGATTTTGGGGGTAAAAGCAGGGATTTTGGGGGTAAAAGCAGGGATTTTGGGGTAATGGGGGATTTGGGGAAAGAAGAGATTGGGGGAAAGGGAGGATTTTGGGGAAAAAGAGGGCATTGTAGGGGAAAGTGCGGGATTTTGGGGTTTGGGGGGATTTTGGGGTAAAGGGAGGGATTTTGGGAATAAAAGCAGTGATTTTGGGATTTGGGGGAATTTTTGGGTAAAAGCAGGGATTTTGGGAGAAAAGCAGGGATTTTGGGGTGAAAGGGAGGATTTTGGGGTGAAAAGGGAGGATTTGGGGGGCATTTTGGGGTGAAAAGGGAGGATTTTGGGGTTTTGGGGGGATTTTGGGGTGAAAAGGGAGGATTTTGGGGTATAAAGGGAGGATTTTGGGGTGAAAAGGGAGGATTTTGGGGTTTGGGGGCATTTTGGGGTGAAAAGGGAGGATTTTGGGGGGATTTTGGGGTGAAAAGGGAGGATTAGGATTTTGGGGGTATAAAGGGGGGATTTT
The DNA here is from genome assembly GCF_027579445.1 of Ammospiza nelsoni. Taxonomy (NCBI): domain Eukaryota; kingdom Metazoa; phylum Chordata; class Aves; order Passeriformes; family Passerellidae; genus Ammospiza; species Ammospiza nelsoni. The sequence goes on from NC_080633.1 coordinate 154,667,886, forward strand.
GGGGTGAAAAGGGAGGATTTTGGGGGTATAAAGGGAGGATTTTGGGGTGAAAAGGGAGGATTTTGGGGTTTGGGGGGATTTTGGGGTATAAAGGGAGGATTTTGGGGTGAAAAGGGAGGATTTTGGGGGCATTTTGGGGTGAAAAGGGAGGATTTTGGGGTTTGGGGGCATTTTGGGGTGAAAAGGGAGGATTTTGGGGGCGTTTTGGGGTGAATAGGGAGGATTTTGGGGTTGGGGGGGATTTTGGGGTGAAAAGGGAGGATTTTGGGGTTTGGGGGCATTTTGGGGTGAAAAGGGAGGATTTTGGGGGCATTTTGGGGTCCGGGGCTCCGTCCCTTTCCTTGACCCCTCCCCACGCCCTGGACCTGTGGATGCGGCTGAGCCGGAGCGAGGAGGGGGAGGGGGAGACCCCCCCCGGGGAGGTGAGGAGACCCCAGACCCACCCTGGGACCCTCAGAGAGACCCCAGACCCACCCTGGGACCCTCAGAGAGACCCCAGACCCACCTTGAGACCCCTGACCCACCCTGGGACCCTCAGAGAGACCCCAGACCCACCCTGGGACCCTCAGAGAGACCCCAGAGCCCCCCTGGGACCCCAAAACTGACCTGGGACCCCCACCCTGGCCCCAGAGCCCCCCTGGGCCCCCCAGTCTCATTGCCAGCCCCCCATCCTGACCCCCCACCTCCCCTGGGACCCCCGCCCTGAGCCCAGCCCCTCTTGCTGTCCCTGCTGGGACCCCCTGGCGCCCCCATTTTCCCGTTTCCCCCCATTTTCACCCCATTTTTACCCCACTTTTCCATTGTTCTTACTCCTGTGCCCCCTGCACTGACGCCTGTGACCCCCTGTGCCCCTCACAGTGACGCCTGGCACAGCCCGTGCCCCCCATTCTGACCCCTGTGCCCCCATTTCCCCCCATTTCCCCCCATTTCCCCCAATTTTCCCCTTTTCCCCCCCCGTTTTTACCCCATTTTCCCCTTGTTTTTTACTCTTGTGCCCCCCCATTCTGGCCCCTGGCACCCCCTGTGCCCCCATTATACCCCCTGTGCCCACCTGTGCCCCCATTATACCCCCTGTGCCCCCCCATTATACCCCCTGTGCCCCCCATTATACCCCCTGTACCCCCCCATTATACCCCCTGTGCCCCCCATTATACCCCCTGTGCCCCATTATACCCCCTGTGCCCCCCATTATACCCCCTGTGCCCCCATTATACCCCCTGTGCCCCCCATTATACCCCCTGTGCCCCCATTATACCCCCTGTGCCCACCTGTGCCCACCTGTGCCCCACTCTAACGCCCCCCATTGTGCCCCCCAGGCTCGGGGGTCCCTGCTGTGGCTGGTGCCCCTCGTGCTGGTGTCGTGGGGCGCGGGCACTGCCCTGTACCTGCTGGCACCCCTGTGCCCCATTATACCCCCTGTGCCCACCTGTGCCCCCCATTATACCCCCTGTGCCCACCTGTGCCCCCCCATTATACCCCCTGTGCCCACCTGTGCCCCCCATTATACCCCCTGTGCCCCCCCATTACCCCACACCCTGTGCCCCCCCATTATACCCCCTGTGCTCACCTGTGCCCACCTGTACCCACCCTGTGCCCCACTCTAACGCCCCCCATTGTGCCCCCAGGCTCGGGGGTCCCTGCTGTGGCTGGTGCCCCCCGTGCTGGTGTCGTGGGGCGCGGGCACTGCCCTGTACCTGCTGCCCGTGCGGGGCCAGGCCGTGGCCACCCAGCACTTCCCCGTGGGCGAGGCCGAGGCCGTGGTGCTGGCACTGATTGGCATCTACGTGGCGGGCATGGCGCTGCCCCACAGCACGCACAGGTGAGCCTGGCACCCACAGGTACACACAGGTGCACACAGGTACAGGTGGCACTGCCACAGGGCACACACAGGTGCACACAGGTACACACAGGTGCACACAGGTACCCACAGGTGCAGCTGGCACTGCCCCATGGCACACACAGGTACAGGCACACACAGGTGCACACAGGTACCCACAGGTACAGCTGGCACTGCCCCATGGCACACACAGGTGCACACAGGTACCCACAGGTACAGCTGGCACTGCCACAGGGCACACACAGGTGCACACAGGTACCCACAGGTACAGCCTGGTACCCACAGGTGCACACAGGTACCCACAGGTACACACAGGTACAGCTGGCACTGTCCCAGGGCACACAAGGTGAGCCTGGCACAGGTACCCACAGGTACAGGCATGGGGCTGGCACTGATTGGCATCTACGTGGCGGCCATGGCACTGCCCCAGCACACACAGGTACAGCTGGCACAGGTGCACACAGGTACAGGTGGCACTGCCCCACAGCACGCACAGGTACAGCTGGCACAGGTGCACACAGGTGCAGCTGGCACTGCCCCAGCACACACAGGTACCCACAGGTACACACAGGTACAGGTGTGGGGCTGCTGCTGCCCATGTGTGGCACTGGTGGTGGTGACACCGTGTGACAGGGGTGGTGACACCGTGTCCCTCTGTGTCCCCAGGGCTCTCTCCGGGGGTGGCCAGCGCGGCTGGATGTCCCTCAAGCTGGTGGCACTGTGTGACAGGGATGGTGGCCCTGTGTGACAGGGATGGTGGCACTGTGTCACACCGTGTCACACCGTGTCCGTCTGTCCCCAGAGCCCTGTCCGGGGGTGGCCAGCGCGGCTGGATGTCCCTCAAGCTGGTGGCACTGTGTCACAGGGATGGTGGCCCTGTGTCACAGGGATGGTGGCACTGTGTCACAGGGATGGTGGCCCTGTGTCACACCGTGTCCCTGTGTCCCCAGGGCCCTGTCCGGGGGTGGCCAGCGTGGCTGGATGTCCCTCAAGCTGGTGGCGCTGTGTCACAGGGATGGTGGCACTATGTCACACCGTGTCACACCGTGTCACACCGTGTCCGTCTGTCCCCAGGGCCCTGTCCGGGGGTGGCCAGCGCGGCTGGATGTCCCTCAAGCTGGTGGCACTGTGTGACAGGGGTGGTGGCACTGTGTCACACCGTGTCACACCGTGTCCGTCTGTCCCCAGGGCCCTGTCCGGGGGTGGCCAGCGCGGCTGGATGTCCCTCAAGCTGGTGGCACTGTGTGACAGGGGTGGTGGCACTGTGTCACACCGTGTCACACCGTGTCCGTCTGTCCCCAGGGCCCTGTCCGGGGGTGGCCAGCGCGGCTGGATGTCCCTCAAGCTGGTGGCCCTGCTGGCCCTGGCCCTGCTGCTCTCGTGCCTGGCCCTGCTCAACTTCTCCCTGGGCTTCCTGCTGGGCGCCACCCTGGTGCCACCTGCGGCCGCCGTGCGACCCGGGGGAAACAGGTGAGACACACCTGGGCACAGGTGAGACACACCTGGGGACACCTGGGGACACGGGGTCACCCTGGTGCCACCTGCGGCCGCCGTGCGACCCGGGGGAAACAGGTGAGGGACACCTGGGCACAGGTGGGACACGGAGGGGGGGACAGGTGAGTGCTCTTGGACACAGGTGAGGAGGGGTCCCTAGGGGGCTCTGGGTGTCCCTGTCCCCCCCTGGCCGTGCTCCTGGTGCTGAGCACCCCCGGCCTGTCCCTGTCCCCAGAGCTTCTGGAGGCACGGGGGTCCCGGGGGTCTCAGGGTGGTCCCAGGGGTCTCAGGGTGGTCCCGGGGGTCTCAGGGGGGTCCCAGGGGTCTCAGGGTGGTCCCGGGGGTCTCAGGGGGGTCCCAGGGGTCTCAGGGTGATCCCAGGGGTCTCAGGGTGGTGCCAGGGGTCTCTAACCCATCCATCCCCCCTCCTCGTTCCAGGCTGCCCCTGGCCATCCTGCTGGTGCTGTCCCTGTTCCTAGGGGGCTCTGGCATCCATGGGGGGGTCCCGGGGGTCTCAGGGTGGTTTCCCAGGGGTCTCAAGGTGGTTCCCAGGGGTCTCTAACCCTGTTTTTCCCCCTTTCAGGCTGCCCCTGGCCATCCTGCTGGTGCTGACGACCCCGGGCCTGTCGCTGTTCCTGGGGGGCTCTGGGATCCATGGGGGGGTCCCAGGGGTCTCAGGGTGGTTCCCAGGTGTCTCAGGGTGGTCCCAGGGGTCTCTAACCCTGTTTTTCCCCCCAGGCTGCCCCTGGCCATCCTGCTGGTGCTGAGCACCCCCACCCGGCCTGTCCCTGTTCCTGGGGGGCTCTGGGATCCGTGGGGGGGTCCCAGGGGTCTCTAACCCTGCTTTCCCCCATTCCAGGCTGCCCCTGGCCATCCTGCTGGTGCTGACGACCCCGGGCCTGTCGCTGTTCCTGGGGGTCCCGGGGGTCTCAGGGTGGTTCCCAGGGGTCTCAGGGTGGTTCCCAGGGGTCTCAAGGTGGTTCCCAGGGGTCTCTAACCCTGTTTTTCCCCCTTTCAGGCTGCCCCTGGCCATCCTGCTGGTGCTGACGACCCCGGGCCTGTCGCTGTTCCTGGGGGCCTCTGGGATCCATGGGGGGGTCCCGGGGGTCTCAGGGTGGTCCCAGGGGTCTGTAACCCTGCTTTCCCCCATTCCAGGCTGCCCCTGGCCATCCTGCTGGTGCTGACGACCCCGGGCGTGTCGCTGTTCGCGGCGGTGCTGCTGGAGCGGGAGCTGCTGGAGGCGCCGGCGGGGCTGGGCGAGGCCTGGCAGCGCTTCCTGGGGGCGCTGGGCCAGGGGCTGCTGCAGGAGCACCTGCACGGGGCCCACCTGAGCCCGCTGCTCTGCCTGGGGGCGTACCCGTGCTGGCTGCTGCTCTGGAACGTGCTCTTCTGGAAATAACCAACGGGGACGGACACACGGACGCGGCATGGACACACGGACAGACCCCTCACCTGAGCCCGCTGCTCTGCCTGGGGGCCCATCCCTGCTGGCTGCTGCTGTGGAACGTGCTCTGCTGGAAATGATGGACATGGATGGACACACGGACACGGCATGGACACAGGGACAGACCTACAGCACCTCCAGCACAGGTGTGCTGCCCCCCCTGCTGTCCCCCCTGCTCTGCCTGGGGGCCCATCCCTGCTGGCTGCTGCTCTGGAGCGTGCTCTGCTGGAAATGATGGACATGGATGGACACACGGACACACGGACACGGCATGGACACACGGAGAGACCCCTCACCTGAGCCCGCTGCTCTGCCTGGGGGCCCATCCCTGCTGGCTGCTGCTGTGGAACGTGCTCTGCTGGAAATGATGGACATGGACGGACACACGGACAGGGGATGGACTCACGGACACGGCATGGACGCACGGACATGGGGATGGACGCACGGGATGGACGCACGGACACGGGGATGGACACATGGACAGGGAACAGACACACGGACCGGGGATGGACACACGGACTGGGGATGGACACACGGATGCAGGATGGACACACAGACATGGGGATGGACACATGGACACAGAGATGGACACACGGACCGGGGATGGACACACGGACACAGAGATGGACACATGGACAGGGGATGGACACACGGATGCAGGATGGACACACAGACATGGGGATGGACACATGGACACAGAGATGGACACACGGACAGGGGATGGACACACGGACAGGGGACGGACACACGGACTGGGGATGGACACACGGATGCAGGATGGACACACAGACATGAGGATGGACACATGGACACAGAGATGGACACACGGACAGGGGATGGATGCACGGACAGATCTCCAGCAGGCACAAGCCCACGGACAGTCCCACAGAGGGACCCCAGTGACAGTGACAGCCCTGGATGGACACACGGACAGAGCCCCGGACAGACACATGGACAGACGCACAGACCACGGACAGAGCCCTGGATGGACACACGGACAGACAGAGAGAGCTCAGACCTCCCAGACACACGGACAGAGCCCTGGAGAGACACATGGACAGACGCACAGACTCAGGGACAGAGCCCTGGATGGACACACGGACAGAGCTCTGGACAGAGCCCAGACCCCCCTGGACACACGGACAGACCACTGGAAGGACCCACGGACACGCAGACAGATCCCCAGACCCATGGACAGACACCTGGATGGACACACGGACGGACACACAGCCAGAGCCCAGTGTGCCCCCAGAGCCACGGCCAGAGCCCCAGACGGACACACGGACACACGGACAGTGCCCCAGACAGACCCACAGCCGGAGCCCCAGACGGACACACGGACACACGGACAGTGCCCCAGACGGACCCACAGCCGGAGCCCCAGACGGACACACAGACAGTGCCCCAGACAGACAGACAGATGCCCAGACAGGCCTCAGGTGTGACCCCACTGAGACCCCGCCCACCGGGACGACCCCCACAATGGGGGCCTAAAGGGGCGTGGCTCTTTCAGGGCACGGTTTGTTTGGGGGTGCGGCCTTCTGGGGGCGTGGCTTTTGGTAATGGGCGTGTCTTGTACAAGGACCTGATTTGTTAATGGGCGTGGCTTTTGTCAATGAGCGTGGCTTATGTGCAGGGGTGTGACTCGTTGAGGGGCGTGGCTTTGTTAATGGGCGTGGCTTTTGTCAATGAGCGTGGCTTATGTGCAGGGGTGTGACTCGTTGAGGGGCGTGGCTTTGTTAATGGGCGTGGCTTTGTTAATGGGCGTGTCTCACATAGTGTGTTAATGGGCGTGGCTTTTGTTAATCGGCACGCCTCTGCGCCGAGGCGCGCTTTCTTAAGGGGCGTGGCTTTTTCAGGGGCGCGGTTTTGTTACCAGGCGTGGCGTCCGCTCGGGGGGGCGTGGTTTACCGTGTGGGCGTGGTCTCTCCCTTTGCTCCTCCCCCTCCCTCCTCCAGGGGGCGCCGCAATAAAAAAAAAACCGTTACCGCGTCACGTGCCTCCCGGTGACGTCACTCCCGCCCCTCCCTCCCTCCGACGTCAGTTCCGGGGCGTCGCGGCGCGTCCCCTCGACCTCGGCGATGGCGGCGCTGCGGGGCCTGCGGGGCCTCCCGGGGCTGCGGCTGCTCCCGGGCCCGGCGCGGCCCGGCCCGGCTCCCCCGCGCGCGCTGCTGCGCCCGCACCGCGGCCCCGGCCCCGCCACGGTGAGTGCGGCCCCGCAAGGTCACGGCGCGGCCCGGCCCCTCGCGGGCCCTGCGGCTCACCGGGGAGTGCGTGAGGGACGGCAGCGGCCGTGCCCGGCGCTGGCCGTGCCTGCCCCGGTGTGCCCGGTGCTTCGCAGCCCTGCGCGCTGTCCCCGGTTCCTGCCCCAGGCCCACATGGTGTCCCCGGTGCCGCTCCCGGCCCTTCCCGGTGTCCCCGGTGCCGCTCCCGGCCCTTCCCGGTGTCCCCGGTTCCTGCCCCGGCCCTTCCCGGTGTCCCCGGTTCCGCTCCCGGCCCTTCCCGGTGTCCCCGGTTCCTGCCCCGGCCCTTCCCGGTGTCCCCGGTTCTATTCCCGGCCCCTCCCTTTTCCCGGTGCCCCTGGTTCTGTCTGCGGACCCCCGGTGTGCCCGGTGCTTGCCAGCCCTGCACGGTGCTCCCGGTTCCACTTGGCGGTTCCCGGTGCTCCTCCGTGCCTGCCCCGGTGCCCCCGGTTCCATTCCCGGTGCCCTCGGTTCCTGCCCGAGCCCCTCCCGGTGCCCCTGGTTCCCGGTGCCGGCACGGTTCCGCTCCCAACCCCTCCCGGTTCGTTTGCCCGTCCTGCTCGCCGTTCTCCGTTACCCCTCCCGGTTCCCGGTGCCCGCAGTTCCACTCCCGGCCCTGCCTGGGGGCTGCCGGTGCCTGCCCCGCTGTGCCCGGTGCTCGCTCCCGAGCCCCGCCCGGTGTCCCCGGTTCTCGGGGCCCTCGCTTGTCCCGCTCGCCGCGTGCCCGCGGTGCCCTCTGCCCGCCCTTGGCGCCGCTGCCGCCGGCAATTCCGGTAACCCCGGTAATCCCGTTCCCGCAATTCCGGTATCCCCGGTAATCCCGTTCCCGGCAATTCCGGTAACCCCGGTAATCCCGTTCCCGCAATTCCGGTAACCCCGGTAATCCCGTTCCCGGCAATTCCGGTAAGCCCGCTATTCCTGTTCCCGGCAATTCCGGTATCCCCGGTAATCCCGTTCCCGGCAATTCCGGTATCCCGGCAATTCCGGTAACCCCGGTAATCCCGTTCCCGCAATTCCGGTATCCCCGGTAATCCCGTTCCCGGCAATTCCGGTATCCCCGGTAATCCTGTTCCCGCAATTCCGGTATCCCCGGTAATCCTGTTCCCGGCAATTCCGGTATCCCCGGTAATCCCGTTCCCGCAATTCCGGTATCCCGGCAATTCCGGTATCCCCGGTATTCCTGTTCCCGGCAATTCCGGTATCCCCGGTAATCCCGTTCCCGCAATTCCGGTATCCCCGGTAATCCTGTTCCCGCAATTCCGGTATCCCCGGTAATCCCGTTCCCGGCAATTCCGGTATCCCGGCAATTCCGGTGTCCCCGCTATTCCTGTTCCCGCAATTCCGGTATCCCCGGTAATCCCGTTCCCGGCAATTCCGGTATCCCCGGTAATCCTGTTCCCGCAATTCCGGTATCCCCGGTAATCCTGTTCCCGGCAATTCCGGTATCCCCGGTAATCCCGTTCCCGCAATTCCGGTATCCCCGGTAATCCTGTTCCCGCAATTCCGGTATCCCCGGTAATCCCGTTCCCGGCAATTCCGGTATCCCCGGTAATCCCGTTCCTGCAATTCCGGTATCCCGGCAATTCCGGTGTCCCCGCTATTCCTGTTCCCGCAATTCCGGTATCCCCGGTAATCCTGTTCCGGCAATTCTGGTATCCCCGCTATTCCTGTTCCCGGCAATTCCGGTATCCCCGGTAATCCCGTTCCCGCAATTCCGGTATCCCGGCAATTCCGGTGTCCCCGCTATTCCTGTTCCTGGCAATTCCGGTATCCCCGCTATTCCCGCCATCCCCGGTGTTCCCGCTGTTCCCGTTCCTGCTGTTCCCACCGTTTCTGTTTCCGGCAATTCCGGTGTCCCCGCTGTTCCATTCCCGGTCCCGGTATTCTTGGTAATTCCGGTATCCCCGGTGTTCCCATTCCCGGTATCCCTGCCATTCCCGCTCCCGCTAGTTCCAGCATTCCCGGTGCTCCCGCTGTTCCCGTTCCCGGTAATTCCGGTGTCTCCGCTATTCCATCCCCGCTGTTCCCGCTGTCCCCGGGACCCCCCCCCATTGCTTTTGTCCCCCCCTCCCCGAGCCTTGGGGTCCCCGGTGCCCCTGGATGCCCACGTGTCCCCCCCCCAGGTGTCCCTGTCCCCGTCACCCCCCAGGTGTCCCTGTCACCCCCAGGTGTCCCTGTGATCACCCAGGTGTCCCTGACCCCCCCAGGTGTCCCTGTGTCCCCCCCCAGGTGTCCCTGTGATCACCCAGGTGTCCCTGTCACCCCCCACGTGTCCCTGTCCCCCCCAGGTGTCCCTGTGTCCCCTCCCAGGTGTCCCTGTGTCTCTCCCAGGTGTCCCTGTGTCCCCTCCCAGGTGTCCCTGTGTCCCCCCCCAGGTGTCCCTGTCACCCCCAGGTATCCCTGACCCCCCCACGTGTCCCTGTGTCCCCCCAGGTGTCCCTGTGTCCCCTCCCAGGTGTCCCTGTCTCCCCTGTCCCCACCCTGGTGTCCCCTCCCAGGTGTCCGTGTCCCTCCCAGGTGTCCCTGTCACCTCTGACCCTCCCATCCCCACCCTGATGTCCTTGTGACCTTCTGAGGTGCCCCTAACACCCCTGTCCCCCCCAGGTGTCCCTAACCTGTCCCTGTTCCCCCCAGGTGTCCCTAACCTGTCCCTAACCTGTCCCTGTGTCCCCAATGTCCCTAACCTGTCCCTGTTCCCCCAGGTGTCCCTAACCTGTCCCTTTGTCACTCTCCAGGTGTCCCTGTCGTCGCCGGGCCGTCCCCGCTCCCGGTGGTCCCTAACCTGTCCCTAACCTGTCCCTGTCCCCCCCAGGTGTCCCTAACCTGTCCCTAACTTGTCCCTAATGTGTCCCTGTCCCTCCAGGTGTCCCTAACCTGTCCCTAACCTGTCCCTGTCCCCCCCAGTGTCCCTAACCTGTCCCTAACCTGTCCCTGTCCCCCCCAGTGTCCCTAACCTGTCCCTAACCTGTCCCTAACGTGTCCCTGTGTCCCCAATGTCCTTAACCTGTCCCTAACCTGTCCCTGTCCCCCCCAGGTGTCCCTAACGTGTCCCTGTCCCCCCCAGGTGTCCCTAACGTGTCCCTAACCTGTCCCTGACGTGTCCCTGTGCCCCCCCCAGGTGTCCCTAACCTGTCCCTAACCTGTCCCTAACGTGTCCCTGTCCCCCCAGGTGTCCCTAACCTGTCCCTAACCTGTCCCTAACGTGTCCGTGTCCCCCCCAGGTGTCCCTAACCTGTCCCTAACCTGTCCCTGTGCCCCCCAGGTGTCCCTAACCTGTCCCTAACCTGTCCCTAACCTGTCCCTAACCTGTCCCTAACCTGTCCCTAACCTGTCCCTAACCTGTCCCTGTCCCCCCCAGTGTCCCTAACCTGTCCCTAACCTGTCCCTAACCTGTCCCTAACGTGTCCGTGTCCCCCCCAGGTGTCGCTGTCGTCGTTCCCGGGCCGTCCCCGCTCCCGGTGGTCCCTGGCCGTGCTGGGGGCGCTGGCGGGGGGGGGGTCCCTGGCCGTGGCCCTGTCGCTGTCGCTCGGGGGGGGCCCCGTGAGCGCGGGGGAGCTGGAGCTGCACCCCCCGAACCTGCCCTGGAGCCACGGCGGCTTCCTGTCGGCGCTGGACCACGCCAGGTGTGCGAAACGGGGAAATTGGGGGGCTTTGGGGGGTCCCTGTCGGCGCTGGACCACGCCAGGTGTGAGAAATGGGGAATCTGGGGGGGTCTGGGGGGTCCCTGTCTGTGCTGGACCACGCCAGGTGTGGGAAATGGGGAAATTTGGGGAAATTCGGGGGGTTTGGGGGTCCCTGTCGGCGCTGGACCACGCCAGGTGTGGGAAATGGGGAAATTGGGGGGCTTTGGGGGGTCCCTGTCGGCGCTGGACCACGCCAGGTGTGAGAAATGGGGAATCTGGGGGGGTCTGGGGGGTCCCTGTCTGTGCTGGACCACGCCAGGTGTGGGAAATGGGGAAATTCGGGGGATTTGGGGGGGTTTGGGGGGTCCCTGTCGGCGCTGGACCACGCCAGGTGTGGGAAATGGGGAATTTTGGGGGCGTTTGGGGGTCCCTGTGTGCTCTTGACCATGCCAGGTGTGGGAAACGGGGAATTTGGGGGGTCCTGGGGGGGGGGGTTGGGGGGTCCCTGTCTGCGCTGGACCATGCCAGGTGTGGGAAATGGGGAAATTGGGGGGCTTTGGGGGGTCCCTGTCGGCGCTGGACCACGCCAGGTGTGAGAAATGGGGAATCTGGGGGGGTTTGGGGGTCCCTGTCTGTGCTGGACCACGCCAGGTGTGGGAAATGGGGAAATTCGGGGGGTTTGGGGGGGCTTTGGGGGGTCCCTGTTGGCGCTGGACCACGCCAAGTGTGGGAAATGGGGAAATTGGGGGGTCCTGGGGGGGTTTGGGGGGTCCCTGTCGGCGCTGGACCACGCCAGGTGTGGGAAATGGGGAAATTCGGGGGGTTTGAGGGGGTTTGGGGGGGTCCCTGTCTGCGCTGGACCACGCCAGGTATGGGAAATGGGGGGTCCTGGGGGGGTTTGGGGGGTCTTGGAGGGATTTGGGGGGGTTTGGGGGGTCCCTGTCGGCGCTGGACCACGCCAGGTATGGGAAATGGGGAATTTTGGGGGCGTTTGGGGGTCCCTGTGTGCTCTCGACCATGCCAAGTATGAAAAATTGGGAATTTGGGGGGTCCTGAGGGGGTTTGGGGGTTCCTGTCTGCTCTGGACCACGCCAGGTGTGGGAAATGGGGAATTTGGGGGGTCCTGGGGGGGGGGTTGGGGGGTCCCTGTCTGCGCTGGACCACGCCAGGTGTGGGAAATGGGGAATTTGGGGGTCTCCTGGGGGGGTTTGGGGGTCTCTGTCTGTGCTGGACCACGCCAGGTGTGGGAAACGGGGAATTTGGGGGGTCCTGGGGGGGTTTGAGGGGGTTTGGGGGTTCCTGTCTGCTCTGGACCACGCCAGGTGTGGGAAACGGGGAATTTGGGGGGTCCTGGGGATGCCCGAGGGTCCCTGGACCACGCCAGGTAAAGGAGACTGGGGAGATTTGGGGGGGATTTTGGGGTCTCTGTGGGGATTTGGGGTCCCTGGGGCACAGCAGGTAATGGGTCTGGGGGCATTTGGGGTCTCTGGGGGGGTCCCTGCAGTGTGCGCAGGGGGGTTCCAGGTGTGTTTGAGGTGATTTTGGGGTTTTTTTGGGGTCTCTAACCCCACAGGTGTGCATGGGGGGGGGGGCATTCTTGGTGGTTTTGGGGTGATTTTGGGGTTTTTGGGGTCTCTAACCCCACTGTGTCCCCGCAGGGGGGTTCTGGGTGTGTTTGGGGTGATTTTGGGGCGATTTTGGGGTCGTGAGTCCCCACAGTGTGTGCACGGGGGCGTTCCAGATGTGTTTGGGGTCATTTTGGGGGTTTTGGGGTTATTTTAGGGTCTCTAACCCCGCTGTGACCCCACTGTGTGCACAGGGGGTTCCAGGCAATTTTGGGGTGATTTTGGGGTTTCTGACCTCCCTCATTCATCCCACTGTGCACAGGGGGTTCCAGGTGTGTTTGGGGTCATTTTGGGGTTTTTGGGGTCTCTAACCCCGCAGTGTGCATGGGGGGGGGGGGCATTCTTGGTGGTTTTGGGGTGATTTTGGGGGTTTTTGGGGTCTCTAACCCCGCTGTGTCCCCGCAGTGTGCGCAGGGAGTTCCAGGTGTTTGGGGTCATTTTGGGGTGATTTTGGGGTTTCTGTCCCCGCTGTGTGCGCCGGGGGTTCCGGGTGATTTTGGGGTAATTTTGGGGCTTTTAGGATAATTTTGGGGTTTCTGTCCCCCAGTGTCCGCAGGGGGTTCCAGGTGTACCGCCAGGTGTGTCTGGGATTGTTTTGGGGTGATTTTGGGGTTTTTAGGATAATTTTGGTGTCTGTTTGTCCCCCAGTGTCCGCAGGGGGTTCCAGGTGTACCTCCAGGTGATTTTGGGGTGATTTTGGGGTGATTTTGGTGTCTGTCTCCCGCAGTGTCCGCAGGGGGTTCCAGGTGTACCGCCAGGTGTGTTTGGGGTGATTTTGGGGTGATTTTGGGATAATTTTGGTGTCTGTTTGTCCCGCAGTGTCCGCAGGGGGTTCCAGGTGTACCGCCAGGTGTGTCTGGGATTGTTTTGGGGTGATTCTGGGGTTTTTAGGATAATTTTGGTGTCTGTCTCCCCCAGTGTCTGCAGGGGGTTCCAGGTGTACCGCCAGGTGTGTTTGGGGTGATTTTGGGGTGATTTTGGGGTGATTTTGGTGTCTGTCTCCCGCAGTGTCCGCAGGGGGTTCCAGGTGTACCGCCAGGTGTGTTTGGGGTGATTTTGGGGTGATTTTGGTGTCTGTTTGTCCCGCAGTGTCCGCAGGGGGTTCCAGGTGTACCGCCAGGTGTGCTCCGCCTGTCACTCCATGGAGTATTTGGCTTTCCGGAACCTCATCGGCGTCACCCACACCGAGGCCGAGGCCAAGGCGCTGGCGGAGGAGGTGACACCGCGACCCCTGTGCCACCCCCTGTCACCCTGTGCCACCCCCTGTGCCACCCCCCGTCACCCTGTGTCGCTGCTGCCACCCCCCGTGCCACCCTGTGCCACCCCCGGTGTCACTGCTGCCACCTGCACTGTCCCAGTGTCCCTGTCCTGCTGTCCCCCGTGTCCCTGTGCTGCCACCTGCAGTGTCCCAGTGTCCCCAGTTTGCTGTCCCCAATATCTCTGTGTCCCCTGCCCTGTCCCCAGTGTCCCAGTGTCCCCAGTCTGCTGTCCCCAATTTCCCAGTGCCTCTGGGTGCCACCCAGGCTGTCCCCTGTGTCCCCAGTGTCCCTGTGCTGCTCTCCCCAGTGTCCCCCTGCCCTGTCCCCAGTGTCCCTGTGCTGCCACCCCTGCTGTCCCACAGTCCGTGTCCTGCTGTCCCCAATGTTCCAGTGTCCCTGTGCTGCCACCCCTGCTGTCCCCACTGTCCGTGTCCTGCTGTCCCCAAGGTTCCAGTGTCACTGCTGCCACCCCTGCTGTCCCCACTGTCCTGCTGGCTCCATCCCAGTGTCCCAGTGCCCTGCTGTCCCTGTGCTGCCACCCCTGCTGTCCTGGTGCCACTCTGCTGCCATCCCCAGTGTCCCCACCCTGCTGTCCCTGACGTGTCATTGTCCCTGTGCTGCCACCCCTGCTGGCCTGGTGCCACTCTGCTGCCACCTACAGTGTCCCCACCCTGCTGTCCCCAATATTCTGCTGTCCCTGTCCTGCCACTCCCAGTGTCCCCAGTGACCTTGCTGTCCCTGACGTGTCATTGTCACTGTCCTGCTGTCCTTGGTGTCCTGCTGGCTCCATCCCAGTGTCCCACTGTCCCTGTCCTGCCATCCCCAGTGTCCCCACCTTGCTGTCCCTGACGTGTCATTGTCCCTGTGCTGCCACCCCTGCTGTCCTGGTGCCACTCTGCTGCCATCCCCAGTGTCCCCACCCTGCTGTCCCCAGTGTTCTGATGTCCCTGTCCTGCCACCACCCCTGGTGTCCTGCTGGCTCCGTCCCACTGTCCCAACGTCCCTGTCCTGCCATTCGCCGTGTCCTGCTGTCCCTGTCCCTGCTGTCCCTGTGTGTCACCTGTCCATGTGTGTCACCTGTCCATGTCTCACCTGTCCCTGTGTGTCACCTGTCCGTGTCTCACCTGTATCTCACCTGTCCGTGTCTCACCTGTGCAGGTGGAGGTGCAGGACGGCCCCGATGAGAACGGGGAGATGTTCATGGGGACCCTGCTGTCCCTGTGTGTCACCTGTCCCTGTGTCTCACCTGTCCATGTCTCACCTGTCCGTGTCTCACCTGTCTGTGTCTCACCTGTGCAGGTGGAGGTGCAGGACGGCCCGGATGAGAACGGGGAGATGTTCATGCGTCCCGGGAAGATCTCGGATCATTTCCCCAAGCCCTACCCCAACCCCGAGGCTGCGCGGGCGGCCAACAACGGGGCCCTGCCCCCGGACCTGAGCTACATCGTCAACGCCAGGTGAGGAGGGGCTCTGGGGGGCTCTGGGGGGCTTTGGGGGGCTTTGGGGGGCTCTGGGGGGCTCTGGGGGGTTTTGGGGTCACCCCAACAACGGGGCCCTGCCCCCGGACCTGAGTTACTCATCAATGCCAGGTGAGACAAGGGACAGGCAGGTGAGGGGACGGGGTTTGGGGCTTTGGGGGTCCTGGGGGGCTTTGGGGTCACCCCACAATGCATTGACCCCACTGATGCCATTGATCCCATTCTCAATGACCCCATTGATCTGTCATTGATCTGTCATTGATCTGTCATTGATCCTGTCATTGATCCGTCATTGATCCGTTATTGATCTGTCATTGATCCTGTCATTGATCTGTCATTGATCTGTCATTGATCCTGTCATTGATCTGTCATCGATCTGTCATTGATCCTGTCATTGATCCGTCATTGATCCGTCATTGATCCTGTCATTGATCCTGTCATTGATCTGTCATTGATCCTGTCATTGATCTGTCACTGATCCTGTCATTGATCTGTCATTGATCCGTTATTGATCTGTCATTGATCCGTCATTGATCCGTCATTGATCTGTCATTGATCTGTCATTGATCCTGTCATTGATCCTGTCATTGATCTGTCACTGATCCTGTCATTGATCTGTCATTGATCCTGTCATTGATCTGTCATTGATCCGTTATTGATCTGTCATTGATCCGTCATTGATCTGTCATTGATCTGTCATTGATCCTGTCATTGATCCTGTCATTGATCTGTCATTGATCCGTCATTGATCTGTCATTGATCCTGTCATTGATCCTGTCATTGATCTGTCATTGATCCGTCATTGATCCCGTTAACCCTTCAGGCAAGGGTGTGAGGACTGCATGTTCACCCTGCTGACTGTGGGGCACTGTGACGCGGTTATTGATCCGTTATTGATCCGTTATTGATCTGTTATTAACCCTTCAGGCACGGGGGCGAGGGTTACGTGTTCACCCTGCTCACAGGGCACTGCGACCCCATTATTGATCCGTTATTGATCCGTTATTGATCTGTTATTGATCTGTTATTGATCTGTTATTGATCTGTTATTAACCCTTTAGGCATGGGGCGAGGATTACGTGTTCGCCCTGCTCACGGGATACTGTGACTCCATTATTGATCCGTTATTGATCCGTTATTGATCTGTTATCGATTCCATTAACCCTTTAGGCACGGGGGCGAGGGTTACGTGTTCGCCCTGCTCACGGGGTACTGTGACCCCATTATTGATCCGTTATTGATCCGTTATTGATCTGTTATTAACCCTTCAGGCACGGGGGCGAGGGTTACGTGTTCGCCCTGCTCACGGGGTACTGTGACCCCATTATTGATCCGTTATTGATCCGTTATTGATCTGTTATTAACCCTTCAGGCACGGGGGCGAGGGTTACGTGTTCGCCCTGCTCACAGGGCACTGTGACCCCATTATTGATCCGTTATTGATCCATTATTGATCCGTTATTGATCTGTTATTAACCCTTCAGGCACAGGGGCGAGGATTACGTGTTCGCCCTGCTCACCGGGTGCTGTGACTCCATTATTGATCAGTTATTGATCCGTTATTGATCTGTTATTGATTCCATTAACCCTTCAGGCACGGGGGCGAGGATTACGTGTTCGCCCTGCTCACGGGGTAATGTGACCCCATTATTGATCCGTTATTGATCCGTTATTGATCTGTTATTGATCTGTTATTGATCTGTTATTAACCCTTTAGGCACGGAGGCGAGGATTATGTGTTCACCCTGCTCACGGGGTACTGTGACCCCATTATTGATCCGTTATTGATCTGTTATTAACCCTTTAGGCACGGGGGCGAGGATTACATGTTTGCCCTGCTCACCGGGTACTGTGACCCCATTATTGATCCATTATTGATCTGTTATTGATCTGTTATTGATCTGTTATTGATCTGTTATTAACCCTTTAGGCACGGGGGCGAGGATTACGTGTTCGCCCTGCTCACGGGGTACTGTGACGCCCCCGGGGGGGTCTCTCTGAGGGAGGGGCTCCATTACAACCCCTACTTCCCCGGCCAGGCCATCGGCATGGCCCCCCCCCATCTACGACGAGGTGCTCGAGTACGAGGACGGTACGGGGGGCTTGAAGGGGGGGCTTAAAGGGGTCCTGGGGGGGATTAAAGGGGCCTTGGGGGGGTCCTGCTGGGGCTGGGGGGGTCCTGGAGGGGTCTGAGGGGAAGCTGGGGGTCCTGGGAGGGGTCTGCAGGGGATTTGGGGGGGTCGTGCTGGGGGTGGGAAGGGGAAGGGATTGGAGGGGGCTGGGGGGGGGGTCTGGGGGTGCCCTGGGGGGGTTTGGGGAGGTCCTGGGGGGCTCTGACCACACCAGGTATTGGGGTGGTCCTGGGCTCTGGGGGTCCCAGTGGGATCTGTGGGGTTCAGAGGGTCTCTGTGGGGTCTCTGGGGGTCTCGGGGGTCCCATTGGGGGTCTCACTGCCCTGTCCCCCCCCCCCAGGCACCCCGGCCACCATGTCCCAGATTGCCAAGGACGTTTGCACCTTCCTGCGCTGGGCGGCCGAGCCCGAGCACGACCACCGCAAAAAGATGGGGCTCAAGGTGGGGCTGGGGGCTCAAGGTGGGGCTGGGGGCTCAAGGTGGGGCTGGGGGCTTCACTGGGGGGCTGGGGGCTTTGGGGGGGCTGCTGGGCGGGGCTTCAGGGGGGCTCATGGTGGGGCTGGGGGGCCTGAAGGTGGGGCTGGGGCCTAAGGGGGGTCAGGGGGCCTCAAGATGGGGTAGGGGGGCTCAGGGTGGGGCTGGGGGCTTCAAGATAGGGCTGGGGATGAGGGGTCTTGAGGGGGCCTCAGGGTAGGGCTGGGGTCTCTTGGGGGGCTCGGGGGCTCTCAAGGTGGGGCTGGGGTTTCAGAGGGGCCTCAAGATGGCTCAGGGGGGCTCAGGAGTACTCAGGGGGGTCCCAAGGTGGGATTGGGGGGCTCGGGGGGTCTCAGGGTGGTTTGGGGGGGTTCTCAGGGGGCTCTCAGGTTTGCTCAGGGGGGTCCCAAGGAGGGATTGGGGTTTCTGGGGGTCTCAGGGTGGTTTGGGGGCTCTCAGGGGTCCCAAGGAGGGACTGGGGGTCTCGGGGGGTCTCAGGGTGGTTTGGGGGGTCTCAGGGGGTCCCGGTGTTGCTGAGCCCCCGTGTCCCCCCCAGCTGCTGCTGATCTCGGGGCTGCTGACGCCGCTGCTGTACTACATGAAGCGCCACAAGTGGGCCGTGCTCAAGAGCAGGAAGCTGCTGTACCGGCCCCCCAAGTAGGGCCCGGCCCCCGACTCCGCCCCGGGGGGGGTCCCCGAGCCCCCGGCCCCCCCCGCGGCACCGGGGGAGCCCCCCAGGAGGGGCTTTGGGGGTCCCCACGTCCCCCCCCCCCCCCCCCAACCTCGTGTTCGACCCCGGCCTCGGCCCCCGCGGGGCTGCGGGGGGAATAAAGGCTGGGATTACACAGAACGGAAATGTGTCTGTCTGTCTGTCTGTGTGTCTGTGTGTCTGTGTGTCTGTGTGTGTGTCTGTGTGTCTGTCCTGGGCTGCGGGGGGAATAAAGGCTGGGATTACACAGAACGGAAATGTGTCTGTGTGTCTGTCTGTGTGTCTGTCTGTCTGTGTGTCTGTCTGTGTGTCTGTCTGTCTCTCTGGGGCTCTCTGTCCTGGGCTGCGGGGGGAATAAAGGCTGGGATTACACAGAACGGAAATGTGTCTGTCTGTCTGTGTGTCTGTCTGTGTGTCTGTCTGTCCTGGGCTGCGGGGGGAATAAAGGCTGGGATTACACAGAACGGAAATGTGTCTGTCTGTCTGTGTGTCTGTCTGGGCTGTCTGTCCTGGGCTGCGGGGGGAGTAAAGGCTGGGACTACACAGAATGGAAATGTGTGACTGGGGTCTGTCTGTCTGTCTGTCTGTGTGTCGGGCTGGGCTGCGGGGGGAATAAAGGCTGGGATTACACAGAGAAACACGAGTGGGGTCAGTCTGTCTGTCTGTCTGTCTGTGTGTCTGTCTGGGTTGCGGGGGGGAATAAAGGCTGGGGTTCCACAGAATGGAAACACGAGTGGGTCTGAGTCTGTCCTGGCTCTGTCCTTCCTGTGGGGCTGTTCTGGCGCTGGGTGTGTGGCTCTGTCTGTCCTGGTCGTGGGGCTGGGTCTGTCCGTCTGTCCTTGGTGTGGAGCGGGTGCGATGTGGGGCTGGGTCTGTTCTGGGGCTGTCTGGGATGTGGGTCCAGCCGTGCCCAGCCCAGGCTGTGGTGGTGCCATGGGTCAGTCTGTGGGTCCAGCCGTGCCCAGGCCGTGCCCAGCCCAGGCTGTGGTGGTGCCATGGGTCAGTCTGTGGGTCCAGCCGTGCCCAGCCCAGGCTGTGGTGGTGCCATGGGTCAGTCTGTGGGTCCAGCCGTGCCCAGGCCGTGCCGGTGCCGTGTCCCCCCCCCCAGCCCCCGCTGGCTTTGGGGTCTCGTTCAGCGCCAGCTGCCCCTGACCCATCCCGGGAGTGACCCCTGACCCCTCAGTGTCCCTGTCACTGTCATTGTCCCCATCCCGGGAGTGACCCCTGACCCCTCACTGTCCCAGGGAGTGACCCCTGACCCTGTCCCTGTCCCCATCCTCAGGGGTGTCCCCATGCTGGAGTGTCCTTGTCCCCACACCGGTGGCAGTGCCAGGGCTGACCTCCGTGTCCCTGTCCCCACACTGGTGGCCATGCCAGGAGTGTCCCTGTCCCCACACCAGGTGTGTCTCCATTTCGCTGTCTCCAGTCGGGTGGCGGTGCCAGGGCTGTCCCCGTGTCCCTGTCCCCATGTCCCTGTCCCCGTGCCCCTGTCCCCCGCGGGTGGCAGTGCCAGCCTGTGACACTCAGTGGCTTTATTGGGGTCCCGGGGCCCCCCGGCCCCTCCACGCCCCGAGGCCGTCCCAGTGTCCATCCTGGCTCTGTCCGTGTGTCCATCTCGGCTCTGTCCGTGTGTCCATCCTGTCCGTGTGTCCACCTGTCCGTGTGTCCCTGTGTCCTCACTCTCCATCCCCGCTGGACGTGGCCCCTCCCGGAGCCCTCGGGTGTCTCTGGCCCGGTGCCAGCTCTGTCCGTTTGTCCGTCTGTCCCTCGGCGTCCCCGGGGGGGGTCAGTGGCAGTTCTGGCACCGGGGGTGGCACCTCTGCCCGTTGACGTTGCAGCGACAGCCGCCACTGGTGTCACCGGGGCCCTGCGGGGACAGGGCAGGGACAGCTGGGGTCACTCTGTGTCCCCTGGGGTCACCTTGGGGTCACCCTGTGTCCCCTGGGGTCACCCTGGGGTCACCCTGGGGTCACCCTGTGTCCCCTGGGGTCACCCTGGGGTCACCCTGTGTCCCCTGGGGTCACCCTGGGGTCACCCTGGGGTCACCCTGTGTCCCCTCCCCACCCTGGGGTCACTCTGTGTCCCTCCCTCACCCTGGTGTCCCCAACCACCCCAAGACCCCCAGCACAGCCCTTGGTGACCCCTCCTCATCTCAGGACCTGCTCGAGATCCCCCCGGATCCCTGCTCACCCCAAACCCCCAGGACCCCCCCAAGGACCCCCCCAAGGACCCCCCCCGGACCCCCCTCACCCCCGGCCCCCATCGGGGTCCCTTGGTGACCCAGCAGATCTCGGTCTGGCACACGGTGCAGCGGATCCAGTCGCAGCCGTCCTTCTTCTGCACCACGATGCGGCACGTGGGGCAGTGCATGGCCTCGCCGCGCTGCACCAGCGTCTGGGGAGGGGTCCGCAGGGGGGTCAGGGCGGCGGGGACCCCCCCAATGCCCCCCAGTGCCCCCCAGACCCACCTGCAGCGTGTCCCGGACCCCCCAAAGCCCCCAGACCCACCTGCAGCGTGTCCCGGACCCCCCAAAGCCCCCAGACCCACCTGCAGCATGTCCCGGACCCCCCAAAGCCCCCAGACCCACCTGCAGCATGTCCCGGACCCCCCAAAGCCCCCAGACCCACCTGCAGCGTGTCCCGGACCCCCCAAAGCCCCCAGACCCACCTGCAGCATGTCCCGGACCCCTCAGTGCCCCCAGACCCACCTGCAGCATGTCCCGGACCCCCCCGTGCCCCCCAAAGCCCCCAGACCCACCTGCAGCGTGTCCCGGACCCCCCAGTGCCCCCAGACCCACCTGCAGCATGTCCCGGACCCCCCAAAGCCCCCAGACCCACCTGCAGCATGTCCCGGAGCCCCCCGTGCCCCCCAAAGCCCCCAGACCCACCTGCAGCATGTCCCGGATCCCCCAATGCCCCCAGACCCACCTGCAGCATGTCCCGGACCCCCCAAAGCCCCCAGACCCACCTGCAGCGTGTCCCGGACCCCCCCGTGCCCCCCAAAGCCCCCAGACCCACCTGCAGCGTGTCCCGGACCCCCCAAAGCCCCCAGACCCACCTGCAGCATGTCCCGCGTCTGGCGAGCGGCCGCGTCGTGCAGCGCCCGCAGCTGCAGCTCGTCCTGGTACTGCCGGCAGTTCTGCCCCTCGTGGATGGCCTGGGGGGGCCGGGGGTGAGCCTGGGACCCCCGGAACCCCCCGGAACCCCCCGGAACCCCCCCAGGGACGCCCCCGGTCTGACCTTGCACAGGAGGCAGTTGAGGGCCCCGCACACCGGGCACGGGAACTCGTTCACCGCGTCCTCGTAGAAGCACCAGCCCGGGCAGTCCCGGCCCCGGCAGTGGAAACTGTTCCGGCTGCGGCGCTCGGCCAGCGCCAGCCCGCGGGCCAGGAAGCGCGCGTGCTCCTCGGGGGACAGCAGCTGGGGACATCGGGGACATTGGGGGGATGGCATTGGGACCCCTGAGCCAGCGCCAGCCCGCGGGCCAGGAACCGCGCGTGCTCCTCGGGGGACAGCAGCTGGGGACATTGGGGACATCGGGGACATTGGGGGGATGGCATTGGGATCATTGGAACCCCTGAGCCAGGGCCAGCCCGCGGGCCAGGAACCGTGCGTGCTCCTCGGGGGACAGCAGCTGGGGACATCGGGGACATTGGGGACATTGGGGGGATGGCATTGGGACCCCTGAGTCACTGTCACCCATCCCAGGCCAGAGCCAGCCCGCGGGCCAGGAAGCGCGCGTGCTCCTCCGGGGACAGCAGCTGGGGACATTGGGGACATCGGGGACATTGGGGACACTGGGGACATGGGGGACACTGGGGACATTGGGGACATTGGGGACATGGGGGACACTGGGGACATTGGGGACATTGGGGACACTGGGGGGATGGCAT
Organism: Ammospiza nelsoni; assembly: GCF_027579445.1. NCBI lineage: Eukaryota > Metazoa > Chordata > Aves > Passeriformes > Passerellidae > Ammospiza > Ammospiza nelsoni. The sequence continues at coordinate 154,690,096 of NC_080633.1, forward strand.
TGGGATTCCTGAGTCAGCGCCAGCCCGCGGGCCAGGAACCGCGCGTGCTCCTCGGGGGACAGCAGCTGGGGACATTGGGGACATCGGGGACATTGGGGACACTGGGGACATTGGGGACATTGGGGACATTGGGGGGATGGCATTGGGACCCCTGAGTCACTGTCACCCATCCCAGGCCAGAGCCAGCCCGCGGGCCAGGAAGCGCGCGTGCTCCTCGGGGGACAGCAGCTGGGGACATTGGGGACATCGGGGACATTGGGGACACTGGGGACATGGGAGACACTGGGGACATTGGGGACATTGGGGACATTGGGGGGATGGCATTGGGATCATTGGAACCCCTGAGCCAGGGCCAGCCCGCGGGCCAGGAACCGCGCGTGCTCCTCAGGGGACAGCAGCTGGGGACATTGGGGACATTGGGGGGATGGCAGTGGGACCCCTGAGTCACTGTCACCCACCCATGGGGACCCTCGTGTCACCAACTCCCACGCCAGGGGTGGCAGGTCCATGTTGGGACCCCCTGAGTCACTGTCAGCCGCCCTTGGGGACCCTCGTGTCACCAACTCCCACACCAGGGGTGGCATTGGGACCCCTGAGTCACTGTCACCCGCCGTCACCCACCCATGGGGACCCCAACCCTACCCACGGGGACAGCCTGGTCCCCTGGGAGCCCCCTGCGCGGGGGTGGCTGTGACCCTGTCCCTGTCCCCTGTCCCCCCCGGTGTCCCCCCCGGTGCTCACAGCGCGGATCTCGCGCTCCTGCAGGTGGCTGTGAGCCCCCAGTGTCCCCTGTCCCCCCCGGTGTCCCCTCGGTGTCCCCCGTCCCCCCCGGTGCTCACGGCGCGGATCTCGCGCTCCTGCAGGTGGCTGCCACAGGCGTAGGTGACATCGCGGAAGGGACAGGCCACCACCGGCTCCTCGCTGAAGTTGATCACCTGCCGCAGGCACTCCCTGGGGACAGTGGGGACATTGGGCAGGGGTCAGGGACACTGGGGGGGTCAGGGACACCGGGGGGGGTCACTGGGGGTCACTGGGGGGTCAGGGACACGGTGACATCGCGGAAGGGACAGGCCACCACCGGCTCCTCGCTGAAGTTGATCACCTGCCGCAGGCACTCCCTGGGGACAGTGGGGACATTGCGGGGGGCTCAGGGACACCGGGGGGACACTGGGCCAGCTGAGGGACACTGGGGGAAGCTAAGGGACACTGGGCTGTCAGGGGTGGTCACCGGGATGGTCACCGGGATGGTCACTGGGGTGGTCACTGGGTGGTCACTGGTGTGGTCAGTGGGTATGGTGTGGGGGTGGTCACTGGGTGGTCACTGGGTGGTCACTGGGTGGTCACTGGTGTGGTCAGTGGGGATGGTGTGGGGGTGGTCACTGGGGTGCTGTGGGGGTGTCAGGGATGGTCACTGGGGTGGTTGCTGGGTGGTCACTAGGGTGGTCAGTGGGATGGTCACTGGGATGGTGTGGGGGTGTCAGGGGTGGTCACTGAGATTGTCACTGGGATGGTCACTGGAGGGGTCACTGGGATGGAGTGGGGGTGTCAGGGATGGTCACTGGGTGGTCACTGGATGGTCACTGGGGTGGTCACTGGGGTGGTCACTGGGATGGTCACTGGATGGTCACTGGAGTGGTCACTGGGGTGGTGTGGGGGTGTCAGGGGTGGTCACTGGGTGGTCACTGGATGGTCACTGGAGTGGTCACTGGTGTGGTCACTGGGATGGTCACTGAGATGGTCACCAGGATGGTCACCGGGATGGTCACTGGGGTGGTCACTGGGGTGCTGTGGGGGTGTCAGGGATGGTCACTGAGATTGTCACTGGGATGGTCACTGGGATGGTCACTGGAGGGGTCACTAGGATGGTATGGGGGTGGTCACTGGAGTGGTCACTGGAGTGGTCACTGGGATGCAGTGGGGGTGTCAGGGGTGGTCACTGGGGTGGTCACTGGGTGGTCACTGGAGTGGTCACTGGCGTGGTGTGGGGGTGTCAGGGATGGTCACTGGGATGGTCACTGGGTGGTCACTGGAGTGGTGTGGGGGTGTCAGGGATGGTCACTGGGATGGTCACTGGGTGGTCACTGGGGTGGTCACTGGGGTGGTCACTGGATGGTCACTGGGGTGGTGTGGGGGTGTCAGGGGTGGTCACTGGGATGGTCACTGGGATGGTCACTGGGGTGGTCACTGGATGGTCACTGGGGTGGTGTGGGGGTGGTCACTGGAGTGGTCACTGGGATGGTCACTGGGATGGTCACTGGGGTGCTGTGGGGGTGTCAGGGGTGGTCACTGGATGGTCACTGGAGTGGTCACTGCGGTGCTGTGGGGGTGTCAGGGGTGGTCACTGGATGGTCACTGGGGTGGTCACTGGGGTCGTCACTGGAGTGGTCACTGGGGTGGTGTGGGGGGCTCGGGGCGGCTTCTGGGGCCGGTCACTCCAAGGGGGGGTGGTCAGTGGTCACTCTGGGGCCGGGGGATGCTGGGACCGCTCATGGCAATGGGTGGGGGGGTCCCAGGGCCGGGTCACTCCAAAGGTGGGTGGGGGGTCCTGGCGTGGGGTCAGTGATGCTGGGGGGGTCACTGGGGTGGTCCTGGGGGTGTCCTGCTGCATCCCAGGTGTATCCCAGGTGTATCCCAGGTATATCCCAGGTGTGCCCAGGTGTATCCCAGGTGTATTCCCATGTATCCTAGGTGTACCCAGGTCTATCCCAGGTGCGCCCAGGTGTATCCCAGTCCATGCCAGGTGTATCCCAGGTGTATCCCACGTGTACCCAGGTGTATCCGGGTTGTATCCCAGGCGTATCCCAAGTGTGCCCAAGTCTATACCAGTCCATCCCAGGTGTGTCTCGGTGTATCCCAGGTGTGCCCAGGTGTGGCCAGGTGTATCCCGGTGTATTCAAGTCTATCCCAGCTGTATCCCATTCTATCCCAGCTGTGCCCAGGTGTATCCCAGGTGTACCCAGGTCTATCCCAGCTGTATCCCATTCTATCCCAGGTGTATCCTGGTGTATCCCAGCTGTATCCCAGGTGTATCCCTGTGTCCTCCAGGTGTGCTCAGGTGCACCCAGGTGTATCCCATGTCCATCCCAGGTGTATCCCAGGTGTGCGGTACCGGCAGAAGCTGTGCAGGCAGTCGCGCAGCAGCACGGCCTGGCCCACCAGGTCTATCCCAGGTGTATCCTCGTGTGCCCAGGTGTGCCCAGGTGTGCCCCAGGTGTGCCCAGGTGTATCCCAGGTGTGCGGTACCGGCAGAAGCTGTGCAGGCAGTCGCGCAGCAGCACGGCCCGGCCCACCGGGTCTATCCCAGTCTATCCCAGGTGTATCCCCGTGTGCCCAGGTGTGCCCCAGGTGTATCCCAGGTGTGCCCCGGCCCCGGTACCGGCAGAAGCTGTGCAGGCAGTCGCGCAGCAGCACGGCCCGGCCCGCCGGCACCTCCTGCAGGCAGATCCCGCACTCGAGCGGCTCCGGGTTCAGCACCAGCCCCGCCTCCTCCGCCTGCAGCAGCTGCGCCAGGTTCCGCTGCCGCTCCGCCTCCAGCGCCTGGGAACGGGGACAAAAAGGGAGAAAATGGGAAAAACTGAAAGAAAATGGGAAAACCAGGAAAAAATTGGGAAAAACGGAGAAAAAAAAACCCCGGGGAAAATGGGGAAAAAACTCAGGAAAAACAGGAAAATGGGAGCAGCAGCCACTGACCCCATAGCCCCCATACCTGCTGGCACTGCCGCGTCCCGTCGCGCTGATCCCATATCCCATTGATTGATCCCTAGATCCCATTGATTGATCCCATGGATCCCATTGATTGATCCCATTGATCCCATTGATTGATCCCATTGATCCCACAGTACCTGCTGGCACTGCCGCGTCCTGTCGCGCTGATCCCATATCCCATTGATTGATCCCATATCCCATTGATTGATCCCATTGATCCCATTGATTGATCCCATGGATCCCATTGATTGATCCCATTGATCCCACAGTACCTGCTGGCACTGCCGGGTCCCGTCGCGCTGATCCCATATCCCATTGATTGATCCCACTGATCCCATTGATTGGATCCCATTGATCCCATTGATTGATCCCACTGATCCCATTGATTGATCCCATTGATCCCACAGTACCTGCTGGCACTGCCGGGTCCTGTCGCACTGATCCCATATCCCATTGATTGATCCCATGGATCCCATTGATTGATCCCATTGATCCCATTGATTGATCCCATAGATCCCATTGATTGATCCCACAGTACCTGCTGGCACTGCCGCGTCCCGTCGCGCTGATCCCATATCCCATTGATTGATCCCACTGATCCCATTGATTGATCCCATTGATCCCTCAGTACCTGCTGGCACTGCCGGGTCCCGTCGCGCTGATCCCATATCCCATTGATTGATCCCATTGATCCCATTGATTGATCCCATGGATCCCATTGATTGATCCCATTGATCCCACAGTACCTGCTGGCACTGCCGCGTCCCGTCACGCTGATCCCATATCCCATTGATTGATCCCACTGATCCCATTGATTGATCCCATTGATCCCACAGTACCTGCTGGCACTGCCGCGTCCTGTCGCGCTGATCCCATATCCCATTGATTGATCCCATTGATCCCATTGATTGATCCCTAGATCCCATTGATTGATTCCATTGATCCCACAGTACCTGCTGGCACTGCCGCGTCCCGTCACGCTGATCCCATATCCCATTGATTGATCCCATTGATCCCATTGATTGATCCCATTGATCCTGTACCTGCTGGCACTGCTGGGTCCCGTCATGCTGATCCCATATCCCATTGATTGATCCCATAGATCCCATTGATTGATGCCATAGATGCCATTGATTGATCCCATTGATCCCACAGTACCTGCTGGCACTGCCGGGTCCCGTCACGCTGATCCCATAGATCCCATTGATTGATCCCATAGATCCCATTGATTGATCCCATTGATCCCATACCTGCTGGCACTGCCGCGTCCCGTCGCGCTCCCTCTGCAGCCGCCGCAGCTCGGCGGGGTCGGGGCGGTGCCCCCCGGGCACTTGGTACCCCTCGGGCCGGGGGGCGCTGCACATCTCACAGCCCGGGCGGGTGGGCTTGTTCAGGAATGTGCACTGGGGGCACGGCCAGCCCTGCAACGGGATTATTGGGAATTATTGGGATTATTGGGATTGGGATTGGGAATGATTGGGATTGGCATTGGGATTGGTATTGGGAACAGGGCACATCTCACAGCCCGGGAGGGTGGGCTTGTTCAGGAACATGCACTGCGGGCATGGCCAGCCTTGCAACGGCATTGGGAATTATTTGGATTGGGATTGGAATTGGGAATTATTGGGATTGGGATTGGGATTGGGAATTATTGGGATTGGGAGCGGGGCACATCTCACAGCCTGGCTGGGTGGGCTTGTTCAGGAACGTGCACCGCGGGCACGGCCAGCCCTGCAACAGGATTATTGGGATTGGGAATTATTGGGATTGGGAACGGGGCACATCTCACAGCCAGGGCAGGTGGGCTTGTTCAGGAACGTGCACTGGGGACATGGCCAGCCCTGGGAATGGGATTGGGATTGGGAATTATTGGGATTGGGAACGGGGCACATCTCACAGCCTGGCCAGGTGGGGGTGGGCAGTGCTCAGGGGCTGTGTCCACGCTGAAACACTGGGACTGGGATCAGGGATTGGGATCAGAATCAGGGATTGGAATTGAGATCAGGATCATGGATCAGGATCAGGCCAGGACCCCCCGTACCCGCTCAGGTGAGGGTGCATGGGGCTCAGGGGCAGTGGGATTGGGATCAGGGATGGGGATCAGGACCAGGATCAGGGATGGGGGTCAGGAATTGGGATTAGGATCAAGGATCAGGGATAGGGATCAGGATCAGGGATTGGGATGAGGTATCCCCACACCTGCTCAGGTGAGGGAGGGGGGGCTCAGGGGCTGTGGGATTGGGATCAGGGATCAGGACCAGGATAAGGGATTGGGATTGAGATCAGGCATTTGGATCAGGATCAGGGATCAGGAATTGGGATTAGGATCAAGGATCAGAGATAGGGATCAGGATCAGGGATGAAAATCAGAATCAGAGATGGGGATCAGATACCCTCATACCTGCTCAGGTGATGAAGGACAGGGCTCAGGGGCTGTGGGACTGGGATCAGGGAAGGACCCCCCACCTCGCCCCGTACCTGCTCAGGTGAGGGTGGGCGGGGCTCAGGGCCCGTGGGATGGGGATCAGGGATGGGGATCAGGGATGGAGATCAGGGATGATAATCAGGATTAGGGATGGGGATCAAGTACCCCCGTACCTGTTCAGGTGAGGGTGGGTGGGGCTCAGGGCCCGTGGGCGGGGTCCCGGCGCTGTCCCAGAGCTGCAGCGAGTCCAGGTGATCCCGGATGTCCCCGATGTCCATCCGCTCCGGGGGCTCCTCAGGGACACGGCCTGGGGACAGACGGACACGGCACGGGCTGGCACCGACCCGCAACGGGACCAGGAACAGGACAGGGACCAGGAGGGACAGGGAGAGGGAACGGGAATGGGAATGGGACTGGGAATGGGACTGGGAATGGGAATGGGACTGGGAATGGGAACAGGAGAGGCAGGGAGAGGGAATGGGACTGGGAATGGGACTGGGAACGGGACTGGGAATGGGAACGGGACTGGGAATGGGAATGGGAACGGGAGAGACAGGGAGAGGGAATGGGATGGGGAATAGGAAGGACTGGAGAGAGATGGGAGAGGGAATGGGAGGAAGGAGATGGAGGAGAAGAGGAGAAGGAAGGAGAAGGAAAGAACAGGAGCTGGAGGAGGAGGAGGAGGATGATGAAGAAGGAACAGGATGATGAAAAACAAGCAGGAACAGTGTGAGGATGAGGAGGAAGAGCAGGATGAGGAAGCAAGAGGAGCAAGAGTAGGATGAGGGTGAGAAGGAAGGAACAGGCTGGTGATGATGAAGAAGGCTCTGTCAGCCATACCTGAGCCAGGTGAGGAAAGTGCAGGAGCAGCAGGATGAGAAACAAGCAGGAGCAGGAGTAGCAGGAATGAGGATGATGAAGAAGAAGCAAGAGCAAGAGCAGCATGAAGAGAAATAAGCAAGAGCAGGAAGATAAAGGAGCAGGATGAGGAAGGAGCAGGAGCAGCAGGATGAGAATGATGAGGAAGGAGCAGTCTGAGGATGATGAGGAAGGAGCAGGAGCAGAAGCAGCAGAAATGAGGATGATGAAGAAAGAGCAGCAGCAAGAGCAGGATGATGAAGGAGCAAGATGAAGAAGGAGCAGGAGCAGCAGACTGAGGATGGTGAGGAAGGAGCAGACTGAGAACGGTGAGGATGATGAGGAAGGAACAGGAGCAGCAGCAGCAGCCTGATGATGATGATGAGGAAGGGGCAGGCTGAGAATGATGATGAGAAAGGAGAAGGCTGACGATGCTGAAGAAGGAGCAGGATGAGGATGCTGAGGAAGCAGCAGGAGCAGCAGCAAGCTGAAGATGGTGAAGAAGGAGCAGGAGGATGAGGATGAAAGAGCAGGATGAGGATGAGGATGAGGATGAAAATGAGGATGAAGGAGAAGGAGCAGCAGCAGGCTGAGGATGGTGAGGAAGGAGCAAGCTGAGAATGATGAGAATGATGAGGAAAGAACAGGAGCAGCACCAGGCTGAGGATAGCTGAGGATGGTGAGGAAAGAGCAGGCTGAGGATGATGGTGAGCATGAAGACTGATGATGCTGAGGATGGAGCAGGAGTAGCAGCAAGCTGAAGATGGTGGAGAAGGAGCAGGATGAGGATGAGGATGAAGAAGAAGGAGAAGGAGCAGCAGCAGGCTGAGGATGGTGAGGAAGGGGCAGGATGATGAGGAAGGAGGAGGAGCAGGAGGAGGCTGGGAATGATGCTGAGGAAGAAGCAGGCCGAGGCTGCTGCTGATGAAGGCTCCATCCCCGTACCTGCCCCAGGTGCTCCATCCCCGTGTCCATCCCCGTACCTGCCCCAGGTGCTCCGTCCCCGTGTCCATCCCCGTACCTGCCCCAGGTGCTCCATCCCCATACCTGCCCCAGGTGCTCCATCCCCGTACCTGCCCCAGGTGCTCCATCCCCGTACCTGCCCCAGGTGCTCCGTCCCCGTGTCCATCCCCGTCCCCGTGCAGCCCCGCGGCGCGCAGCAGCTCCTGTGCCTGCAGCTCCCGCTGCCGCTCGGGGCCCGCCGGGGCCGGGGCCGGGGCCGGGGCCGCTCCCACCGCTGCTCCCGCTCCCGGTGCCGGTTCCAGCGCCGCCCGTGCCGAGAGGAGGAAGAGGAAGGCGGGGTCGCCGTCGCGGCGGATGCCGTAGGAGGCCAGGCTGCGCCCGTCCCGGCACAGGCTCTGCCCGATGATCCAGCGCTGGGCTGAAGGGGGAAAGCCGTACTCGCGGAACACCTGTGGGAACAGGGGGATCCTGTGGGATCTGGGGGATCAGGGGGATCAGGGGGATCCTGGGGATTGAGGGGATCCTATGGGGTCAGGGGGATCCTATAGGATTGGGGGGATTGGGGGGATCAGGGGAACCCGTACTCGCGGAACACCTGCGGGAACAGGGGGATCCTGTGGGATCTGGGGGATCCAGGGGATCAGGGGGATCCTATAGGATTGGGGGGATCAGGGGAACCCGTACTCGCGGAACACCTGCGGGGAAAAGGGGGGATCATATGGGATCGGGGGGATCAGGGGGATTGGGGGAATCCTATGGGATATGGGGGACCTTATACTCCCAGAACACCTGCGGGAACAGGGGGGATCATATGGGATCTGGGGGATCCAGGGGATTGAGGGAATCCTATAGGACTGGGGGGATTGGGGGGGATCAGGGGAACCCGTACTCGCGGAACACCTGCGGGAACAGGGGGATCCTGTGGGATCCGGGGGATCCAGGGGATTGAGGGGATCCTATAGGATTGGGGGGATCAGGGGAACCCGTACTCGCGGAACACCTGCGGGGAAAAGGGGGGATCATATGGGATCGGGGGGATCAGGGGGATTGGGGGAATCCTATGGGATATGGGGGACCTTATACTCCCAGAACACCTGCGGGAACAGGGGGGATCATATGGGATCTGGGGGATCCAGGGGATTGAGGGAATCCTATAGGACTGGGGGGATTGGGGGGGATCAGGGGAACCCGTACTCGCGGAACACCTGCGGGAACAGGGGGATCCTGTGGGATCCGGGGGATCCAGGGGATTGAGGGGATCCTATAGGATTGGGGGGATCAGGGGAACCCGTACTCGTGGAACACCTGCGGGAACAGGGGGCATCCTGTGGGATCTGGGGGATCCAGGGGATCAGGGGGATCCTATAGGATTGGGGGGATTGGGGGGATCAGGGGAACCCGTACTCGTGGAACACCTGCGGGGAAAGGGGGGATCATATGGGATCTGGGGGATCAGGGGGATTGGGGGAATCCTATGGGATATGGGGGACCTTATACTCCCAGAACACCTGGGGGATCAGGGGGGATCACATGGGATTGTGGGAATCCTATGGGATCAGGGGTAAGCTGTACTGGTGGAACACCTGTGGGGACAGGGGGGATCGGGGGGATCCAGGGAGACCAGGGGAATCACATGGGATTGGGGGAATCGAGGGGAAAGCTGTACTCGCAGAACACCTGCAGGGACAGGGGGGATCATATGGGATCAGGGGGATCCTATGGGATCAGGGGGAACCCGTACACCCAGAACACCTAAGGGGACGTGACCCTATGGGACTGGGGGCACAGGGGGAATCTGTACACCCGGAACACCTGGGGATCAGGGGGCAACCTATGGGATCAGGGAGGATCAAGGGGGAACCCGTAGTTATGGAACATCTGGGGGATCAGGGATGTCCATGATCACAAGGCAGGGATCTCATGTGAGATCCTGAGGGAACCTGGAGAAATCCTGGGAGATCCCAGGGAGATCCTGGGGAAGCCCTGGGCAGATACTGGGGGAGATCCTGGGAAGAGCCTGGGGAGAGCCTGGGGGAAATCCCAGGGGACATCCTGAGGAGATCCCAGGTGAGCCCCCAGGCAAAAACCCCAGGGGAGATCCCAGGGGAACTCCAGGTGAGCCTCAGGTGGGTCCTGGGTAAGATCCACGGGAGATCTCAGATGGGATCCCAGGTAAAACCCCAGGTGAGCCCTGGGTTATATCTGGGGGAGATCCCAGATGGGATCCCAGGTAAAACCCCAGGTGAGATCCTGGGAGAGATCCCAGGTGAGATCCCAGGTGAGATCTCAGGTGAGCTCTGGGTCAGATCCCAGGGGAGATCCCAGGTGGGATCCCAGGTAAAACCCCAGGTGAGATTCCAGGTAAAATCCCAGGTGACTCCCAGGGATCCTGGTCCCACAGAGCAGCGGCTGGCCCGACACCCAGGTGACCCCATTCCCCCCAGGTGACCCCAGATGTCCCCAGCTGACCCCAGGTGGCCCTGGATGTCCCCAGGTGTCCGTACCTGCTCCTTGAGGGTGCTGATGGTGACGTGGGGCTGCACTCGCAGGGTGATGCTGGCCGAGGACGTGGCGTCCTCCACCCCCACGGCCATGCTGGGAAACGGGGAAAGATAACGGGACATATGGGACATATGGGATATAGGGGATATATGGGATAGATGGGATATATCGGATAGAAGGGATCTATGGGATAGGGATTGGGGCTTGGGATTGGGATATGGGGTGTGGGATATGGGATTGGGGTCTGGGGTGTGGGCACGGCATGCTGGGAACCAGGGGGAGAGACAGTGGGATAGATGGGGCAGATGGGATATGTGGGATATTTGGGGTATATGGGATATATGGGATAGATGGGATAGATGGGGTATATGAGATAGATGGGAAGCATGGCATATATGGGATATAGGGGATAGAGGATATTTGGGATATATGGGATTGGGGTTTGGGATGTAGGATATGGGGCGTGGGGCACGGCATGCTGGGAGCCAGGGGGAGAGACAGTGGGATAGATGGGGCAGATGGGATATGTGGGATATTTGGGGTATATGAGATATATGGAGTGTGCAGGATACATGGGATATATGGGATAGATGAAATAGATGGGGTATATGGGATATATGGGATATGTGGGATATTTGGGGTATATGGGATATATGGAGTGTACAGGATATATGGGATAGATGGGATAGATGGAGTATATGGGATATATGGAAAGTATGGCATATATGGGGATAGGGGACATACGGGATATATGGGATTGGGGTTTGGGATGTAGGATATGGGGCGTGGGGTACAACCTGCTGGGAACCAGGGGGAGAGACAGTGGGATAGATGGGGCAGATGGGATATGTGGGATATTTGGGGTATATGGGATACATGGAGTGTACAGGATATATGGGATATATGGGATAGATGGAATAGATGGGGTATATGGGATAGATGGGAGGTATGGCATATATGGGGATATATGGGATTGGGGTTTGGGATGTAGGATATGGGGCGTGGGGTACGACATGCTGGGAATGGGGGAGAGATAATGGGATATTTGGGATAGATGGGATATATGGGGTATATGGGATAGATGGGATATTTGGGATAGATGGGATATATGGGGTATATGGGATAGATGGGATATATGAGGTATATGGCAGAGATGGGATAGATGGGATATATGGGGTATATGGGATAGATGGGATATATAGGAAGTATGGCATATATGGGGGTAGGGGATATATGGGATTGGGGTTTGGGGTTTGTGGTGTGGGTATGGCATGCTAGGAACCAGGGGGAGAGACGGTGGGACATATGGGATAGATGGGATAGATGGGATGTACGGGATATATGAGATTGGGGTTTGGGGTGTGGGGTTTGGGGTGTGGGGTGCAGCATGCTGGGAATGGGGAGAGACATAATGGGATATATGGGACACATGGGATTTGGGGTGTGGGGACTGGGGTTTGGGGTGTGGGGTTTGGGGTGTGGGGTACAGCATGCTGGGAACCAGGGGGAGACATAATGGGATATATGGGACACATGGGATTTGGGGCGTGGGAACTGGGGTTTGGGGTGTGGGGTTTGGGGTACAGCATGCTGGGAATGGGGAGAGACATAATGGGATTGGGATTGGGGTTGGGATGTAGGATATGGGGTGTGGGGTTTGGGGTGTGGGGTACAGCATGCTGGGAACCAGAGGAAGACATAATGGGATATATGGGACACATGGGATTTGGGGTGTGAGGACTGGGGTTTGGGGTGTGGGGTTTGGGGTGTGGGGTACAGAATGCTGGGAATGGGGAGATATTATGAGATGTGGGGTTTGGGATTGGGGATTGGGGTATGGCATGCTGGGAATGGGCAGAGATAATGGGATTGGGATTGGGATTGGGATGTAGGATATGGGGTTTGGGGTGTGGGGTACAGCATGCTGGGAATGGGGAGAGACATAATGGGATTGGGATTGGGGTTGGGATTGGGGTTTGGGATGTAGGATATGGGGCGTGGGGTTTGGGGTGCGGGGTGCAGCATGCTGGGAATGGGGAGATATTATGGGATGTGGGGTTTGGGATTGGGGATTGGGGTTGGGGTATGGCATGCTGGGAATGGGCAGAGATAATGGGATTGGGATTGGGGTTTGGGGATTGAGGGTTGGGATTGGGGGTTGGGATTGGGGTTTGGCATGCCAGGAACAAGGGAGGTAATGGGATGATGTTGATGAGGAAGGCAGGGGCAGAGGATGAGGATGAAGATGATAACAGGGGTGATGATGATGAGGATGAGAATGGCAGTGGATGGGGATGAGGATGATGATGCTGCTGGGGAAGGCAGAGGATGGGAATGACGAGGAAGGCAGGGGCAGAGAATGGGGACAAGGATGAGGATGATGAGGGTGATGATGAGGAGGAAGACAGAGAATAGGGATGAGGGTGACAATGATGAAGATGATGAGGATGAGAAAGGCAGAGGCAGAAGACAGGGATGAAGATGACAATGATGAGGATGATGATGAGGATGAGAAAGGCAGAGTATGGGGATGAGGGCGATGAGGATGATGAGGATGAGGAAGGCAGAGGCAGAGGATGGGGGTGAGGATGACAACGATGAAGATGATGATGAGGGTGAGAAAGGCAGAGAACGGGGATGAGGGTGACAAGGATGAGGAAGGCAGGGGCAGAGGACAGGGATGAGGATGACAATGATGAGGATGATGATGATGAGGAAGGCAGAGGATGAGGAAGGTGAGGAAGGCAGAGCATGGGGATGAGGGTGATGAGAAAAGCAGAGGACGGGGATGAGGATGACAATGACAAGGATGATGATGATGAGGAAGGCAGAGGATGGAGACGAGGGTGACAATGAGGATGACGATGACAACGATGAAGGCAGGCTGCCCACCTGATGTGGCCCCCGGGGTCCCGGTGGCGCAGGCTCACGCTCAGCTCCGCGTGCCGCCGGGCCAGCGCCACCGCGCTCTGCGCCGCCACCGCCGCGTCCCCAAAGGTGATGGCCTCGGCCAGCCGCAGGGCCAGCTCCTCTGGGGACATGGGGACACACAGGGACACGGGGATGGCACCCAGAGTGGGCATGGGGACACACAGGGACACACAGGGACACACAGTGACACACAGGGACACGGGGATGGCACCCAGAGCGCTGCCACCGCCTTGTCCCCAAAGGTGATGGCCTCGGCCAGCCGCAGGGCCAGCTCCTCTGGGGACACACAGGGACACACAGGGACACACAGTGACACACAGGGACACGGGGATGGCACCCAGAGACAGCCACCGCGCTCTGCGCCACCACCACCTCGTCCCCAAAGGTGATGGCCTCAGCCAGCCACAGGGCCAGCTCCTCTGGGGACACACAGGGACACACAGGGACACGGGGATGGCACCCAGAGTGGGCATGGGGACACACAGGGACACACAGGGACACACAGGGACACGGGGATGGCACCCAGAGCGCCGCCACCGCCTCGTCCCCAAAGGTGATGGCCTCAGCCAGCCGCAGGGCCAGCTCCTCTGGGGACACATGGGGACACACAGGGACACACAGTGACACACAGTGACACACAGGGACACGGGGATGGCACCCAGAGCAAGTATGGGGACACACAGGGGACACTGGGGGTGACACCCACAACCCCTCAGAGTGGGAATGGGGACACCAGGGGGACACCGCTGGGTGGCACCCCCAGCCCCAGGGACACCATGGGGACACCGTGGGGACGCTGTGGGGACAGGAGGTGACCCTGCGGGAGGTTCTGGGGGGATTTCAGGGAATGTTCCCCTGGGAAGGGCTGTCCCCACCCCCAACCCTGTGCGGGTGGCACTTGGGGACAGGCTCAGGTGGCCCCGGTGTGTCCCAGACTCCAGGACAGGCCGGGGTGGCCCTGGTGTGTCCCACCCAGGGTCCCCGTGTCACCTGTCTGGGCCAGCTCCAGGACCTGCGCCTCCTCTGCGTCCTGCTCGTGCCCCTCGGCGGGTGGCACCAGGGATGTCCCTGTGGGTGGTGGCACCAGGGATGTCCCTGCAGGTGGCACCAGGGACGTCCCCGTGGGTGGCGCCAGAGATGTTCCCGCAGGTGGCACCAGGGATGTCCCCGTGTCACCCTCGGCAGCTATGGGAGCACAGGGGGGATGGGGCTGTCACTGCTGTCACCGCTGTTCCCACTGTTCCTGCTGTCACTGCTGTCCCCCATGTCCCCATTGTCCCCAATGTCCCCCCAGTGTCCCCAGTATCCCCATGTCCCCAAGGTCCCACCTCCCTGTGCCTCCCTGACGGAGATGCACAGCACTGCGTCCCAAATGTCCCCCAGTGTCCCCAATATCCCCATGTACCCCCAGTGTCCCCAATGACCCCAGTGTCACCAATGTCCCCAGTGTCCCCAGTCCCCCCAGTCCCCTCAATGTCCCCAGTGTCCCCATATCCCTGTCCCACCTCTCCGTGCCTCCCTGAGGGAGCTGCTCAGCACCATGTCCCCACTGTCCCCAGTGTCCCCGATGTCCCCAGTGTCCCCAATCCTCCCAATGTCCCCAATGTCCCTGCAATGTCCCCAATGTCCCCACAGTGTCCCACCTCTGCGTGCCTCCCTGAGGGAGCTGCTCAGCACCATGTCCCCAATGTCCCCAATGTCCCCCCAATGTCCCCAATGTCCTCTCAATGTCCCCAATGTCCCCAATGTCCCCTCAATGTCCCCAATGTCCCTGCAGTGTCCCCAATGTCCCCTCAGTGTCCCACCTCTGCGTGCCTCCCTGAGGGAGCTGCTCAGCACTGTGTCCCCAATGTCCCCTCAATGTCCCCAATGTCCCCAATGTCCCTGCAGTGTCCCCTCAGTGTCCCACCTCTGCGTGCCCCCCTGAGGGAGCTGCTCAGCACTGTGTCCCCAATGTCCCCAATGTCCTCTCAATGTCCCCAATGTCCCTGCAGTGTCCCCAGTGTCCCCTCAGTGTCCCACCTCTGCGCGCCTCCCTGAGGGAGCTGCTCAGCACTGTGTCCCCAATATCCCCCCAATGTCCCCAATGTCCTCTCAATGTCCCCAATGTCTCCAATGTCCTCTCAATGTCCCCAATGTCCCTGCAGTGTCCCCAGTGTCCCCAATGTCCCCTCAGTGTCCCACCTCTGCGTGCCTCCCTGAGGGAGCTGCTCAGCACCGTGTCCCCAATGTCCCCCCAATGTCCCCAATGTCTCCAATGTCCCCTCAATGTCCCCAATGTCCCCAATGTCCCCTCAATGTCCCCAATGTCCCCTCAGTGTCCCACCTCTGCGTGCCTCCCTGAGGGAGCTGCTCAGCACTGTGTCCCCAATGTCCCCAATGTCCCCCCAATGTCCCCAATGTCCCTGCAGTGTCCCCAGTGTCCCCTCAGTGTCCCACCTCTGTGCGCCTCCCTGAGGGAGCTGCTCAGCACTGTGTCCCCAATATCCCCCCAATGTCCCCAATGTCCTCTCAATGTCCCCAATGTCTCCAGTGTCCCCTCAATGTCCCCAATGTCTCCAATGTCCTCTCAATGTCCCCAATGTCCCTGCAGTGTCCCCAGTGTCCCCAATGTCCCCTCAGTGTCCCACCTATGCGTGCCTCCCTGAGGGAGCTGCTCAGCACCGTGTCCCCAATGTCCCCCCAATGTCCCCAATGTCTCCAATGTCCCCTCAATGTCCCCAATGTCCCCAATGCCCCCCCAATGTCCCTGCAGTGTCCCCAGTGTCCCCTCAGTGTCCCACCTCTGCGTGCCTCCCTGAGGGAGCTGCTCAGCACCGTCCACCACTGCTGGGCCTCGCGCTCCTCGGGGAACCGCAGCGCCACCGCCTCCTGTGCCGCTGTCCCCGATGATGTCCCCAGTGTCCCTGATGGTGTCCCTGCTGTCCCCGACGGTGTCCCCGGCGCTGGCAGCTGCAGCTCGTGGCTGGCGGGGCCGCACACGCGGTAGGACACGTCCCGAAGGTCACACTCTGCCAGGGGCTGGGGACAACAGGGACACGGGAGACAGGGACAGGGATGGGGACAGGAGGGCACAGGGATGGGACGGGGATGGGGACAGGGATGGGGACAGGAGGGGACAGGGACACAGGGGATAGGGAGAGAGATGGGGACAGAGACGGGGACAGGAAGGGACAGGGATGGAGGGAACAGGGATGGGACAAGGACAAGGATGGGACAGGGATGGGGGAGAGGAACAGGGACAGTGGGGACAGGGACAGGGGGGACAGGGACACAGAGGTCAGGGAGAGGGATGGGGACAGGAGGGGACAGGGATGGGGATGGGTCAAGAATGGGACAGGCATAGGGACAGTGATGGGACAGGGACAGTGACAAGGCATGGACAGGGATGGGGACAGGGATGAGGATGGGACAGGGCCAGAGACAGGAGGGGACAGAGATGGGACAGGTCTGGGGTCACCATGTGGTCACCACAGGCTCGGGACCCACTGGGACAGCCTGGTCACCCCTGGGGTCCCCTGGTCACCCTTGGGACACTTTGGGTACCCCTGGCCGCTTTGGAAGTGCTCTGCTCACTTTTGGGGTGCCCTGAGCCCCTCACTGTCCCTTGTCCCTTATCCCTGCCTGCGGGTGACACGGGACAATCCCGGGAGTTCCCATCCTTCCCAAACCTCCAGGGACCTCCCAGGGACCCCGCCGGGCTCCTCAGGGGAGACAATCCCGGGGGACATTCCCAGGGGGGACAATCCCGGGTCACTCCTATGGGGACAATCCCGGGGGACAATCTCGGTTCCCCCCGGTCCCCTCCGGTCTCTCGGGCCTCACCCCCGTTCCCCCCCCATTTCCCCGCCCCCTCCCCTCCCCCCGACCCCCGGGGCGCCCCCCGGGCCCCTCCCCCGCCCCCTCCCCTTCCCCTCACCGCGCCGCCCCCCGCCTCCGCCCGCCGCAGCGCCAGGCGGAAGCGGCGCCGCCCTTCGGCTCCCGGCGTGACGCTGAGCTGCAGGCGGAGCGCGGCGCCGGCGGCGGCGGCGGGCAGCAGGCGGCAGGGCGCGGCCAGCTCGGCCCGGGCCGCCATCAGCACCGTGCCAAAGGCGGCGGCGGCCGGGCCGGGCCCGGGCGCTCCGGGCGCCGCCATGGCGGCCCCGCCACTTCCGGCCTCCCGCCCGCGCGGTCCTGCCGCCAATGGGGTCCCCTCCGGGGGAGCGGGCGGGAAACGCGGCAGAGCACGCGGGGGTTCCGGGGGAGGAGCGTTCCGCCCTGGCCACGCCCCGTGGCCGCGCCCTCCGGGCCCCGCCCCGCTGTGATTGACAGGCGCTCCCCCCGTCTTTGTCCGCGCCAGCCAATGGGAGCGCCGAGCGCCCCCGCGGTGGGCGGGGCCGCGGGCTCTGCGCGGATTGATGTTGGTGTCAGCCAATAAAAGGCCGGCGGGGCGTTGATTGATGGGTGTTATCGCCAATGGGATCGCGGGCCGCGGGCGCCTCTCGGGCGGGGCGGGCGCGGGCGGGGCGGTGCCGCCGCTGTTGCCGTCCGGTGCCGCAGGAGAAGGTCGCCCGCTCGCTCGCTCGCTCCGGGGGACTCCCAGGAACTCGCTCAGCCGCTCGCACCGTCCCGAGCACTCGGGGACATGTCGAGGTGGGCGGAGGCCCGGTGGGCCGGCGCCAGACGGCGGACGGCGGCCGCGGCACACTCGCCCTCCTCGAGCTTTCCCCGGAGACGCCTCCCTTTACACGCACCCCGAGCCTGAAGGCGCTGCCACGGCGAAGAGGCACCGATAAGGAGCAGGACGCGCCGGTAAGCCCGCTCGGCCCGCCGCCCCTTCCTCTGCGCGCCCACAAGCCGCGCGGACTACAGCTCCCGGCGTACCCCGCGCCGCCCAGGCGTGGCGTAGCACCGCGCGCAGCCGCGGGGCAGGATGGGAGCAGTAGTCCAGCGATGGCGAGGATGGGGCCGTTCGCGCGGGGGATGCCGGGAGCCGTAGTCCGCCAATAGATCGGGGCTATGCGCTGCGCCGTGCATGCCGGGAGCTGTAGTCCGTTTCTCTCGCGGCTGTGTTTCGCGCGGGGCATGTCGGGAGCTGTAGTCCAGCGCGCGGGGCATGCCGGGACTCCACTTCCTGTGGCGCCGCCCGGGACCGGGGGAGATTTTTCCGCGCCCTTTTCCCGCTTTTTTTTCCTCCTTTTTTGTCTCCTTTTCCTCCTTTTTTTCCTCCTCTTGTTCTTCCTCCTCCCCCTCTGCCTCTGCCCCTCCGCCTGTCACCGTCTCCCCCTTTGCGGTGCCGCTGCCAGCTCCGCTTGAAGCTCCTCTTCCTCCTCCTCCGCTTCCTCTTCCTGTTTCTTTCGTTTTCCCTTTCTTTTGTTTTTTCATTTTTCCCTTTCCCGTTCCCATTTCTGCATTTTCCTTCTTTTCCCCTTTCCCGTTTCTTCAGTTTTTCCCTCTTTCCCCTTTCCTTTTCCCATTTCCACTCCCATTTTTGCATTTTCCCTTTCCGCTTTCCCTTTCCTGTTTATGAGCCCTTTCCTATTTATGAATTTTCCCCTTTCCTTGTTTGTTTTCCCCATTCCCGTTTCTGCATTTTTCCCATTCTCATTCTCATTTCTTCATTTTCTCTCTTTCCCTTTCCCATTCCTGTATTTTCTTTTTTCCTTTTCCCATCCCCATTTTTTCATTTCCTCTCTTTCCCCATTCCTGCGTTTTCCCTCTCCCCAGTTCCCCCCCGGTGTTCCCATTCCCAGAAATTCACGTTCCCCCATTCCCTCCCCTCGTCTCTCCCCGGGGCTCAGCTGCCGCACCGGGGGAGCTGCCCCGGGAATTTTCCCGGGAATCTCGGGGGTTTCCCGGGAATTTCCCCGCCCGCCCCGGGGGAGGATGAAGCTGCTGGAGAACTCGAGCTTCGAGGCCATCAACTCCCAGCTCACCGTGGAGACCGGGGACGCCCACATCATCGGCAGGTACGGGGCACGGGATGCCACCGGGAATCTGGGAATGCTGGGCCATGAAACCCGGGAGTGCTGTCCTTGAGAATCTGGGAGTGCTGGCCCCTGAAACCCGGGAATCTGGGAATGCTGGGCCATGAAACCCGGGAGTGCTGTCCTTGAGAATCTGGGAGTGCTGGCCCCTGAAACCCGGGAATCTGGGAATGCTGCCCTGGAAAAGCTCTGGGAATTCTGTCCTTGGGAATCTGGGAGTGCTGGCCCCTGAAACCCGGCAATCTGGGAATGCTGCCCTGGAAAAGCTCTGGGAATTCTGTCCTTGGGAATCTGGGGATGCTGGCCCCTGAAACCCGGGAATCTGGGAATGCTGCCCTGGAAAAGCTCTGGGAATTCTGTCCTTGAGAATCTGGGGATGCTGGCCCCTGAAACCCGGGAATCTGGGAATGCTGCCCTGGAAAAGCTCTGGGAATGCTGCCCTGGAAAAGCTCTGGGAATTCTGTCCTTGGGAATCTGGGGATGCTGGTCCCTGAAACCCGGGAATCTGGGAATGCTGCCCTGGAAAAGCTCTGGGAATTCTGTCCTTGGGCATCTGGGAGTGCTGGCCCCTGAAACCCGGCAATCTGGGAATGCTGCCCCTGGAATCTGGGAATGCTGCCCTGGAAAAGCTCTGGGAGTTCTGTCCTTGGGAATCTGGGAATGCTGGCCCTGGAATCTGGGAATTCTGTCCTCATGAAACCTGGGAACACCAGGAATGCTGCCCAGGGAATCTGGGAATTCTATCCTTGAGAATCTGGGAATTCTATCCCGGGAACACTGGGAATGCTGTCTCTAGAAAAATTCTGTGAATCTGGGAATTCTGTCCTTGAGAATCTGGGAATTCCGTCTCGGGAACACTGGGAATGCTGTCCCTAGAAAAGTTCTGGGGATCTGGGAATTCTGTCTCCAGGAATCTGTGAATCCTGCCCCTGGAAACCTGGGAGTGCTGCTCGGGGAACACTGGGAATGCTGCCCCTGGGAATCTGGGAATTCTATCCTTGAGAATCTGAGAATTCTATCCTGGGAACACTGGGAATGCTGTCTCTGGAAAAGCTCTGGGAATCTGGGAGTTTTGTCCTTGACAATCTGGGAATTCTGTCCTTGAGAATCTGGGAATTCTATCCCGGGAACACTGGGAATGCTGTCCCTAGAAAAGTTCTGGGAATCTAGGAATTCTGTCCTTGAGAACCTGGAAAGTCTGTCCTGGGAATCTGGGAATTCTGCCCCTGGAAAAGCTCTGGGAATTCTGTCCCTGGGAATCTGGAAATGCTGGCCCTGGAATCTGGGAATTCTGTCCTCATGAAACCTGGGAACACCAGGAATGCTGCCCTGGGAATCTGGGAATTCTGTCCCCGGGAATCTGGAAATGCTGGCCCTGGAATCTGGGAATTCTGTTCTTGAAAAAGCCCTGGGAATCTGGGAATTCTGTCCTCATGAAACCTGGGAACACCAGGAATGCTGCCCTGGGAATCTGGGAACGTTGGCCCTGGAATCTGGGAATTCTGTCCCTGAAAAAGCTCTGGGAATCTGGGAACGCTGCCCTGGAAGGGCTCCGGGAATCTGGGAATTCTGTCCTTGGGAATCTTGTGAATGCTGTCCCTGGGATCTGGGAATTTTGTCCCCAGGAATCTCGGAATTCTGCCCCATGAAACCTGGGAATTCTGTCCTGGGAATCCGGGAATTCTGTCCCCATGAAACCCGGTAGCAGCAGGAATGCAGCCCCAGGAATCTGGAAATTCTGTCCCTGGAAGGGCTCCAGGAATCTGGGAATGCTGCCCCCTGAAACCCAGGAATCTGGGAATGCTGCCCTGGGAATCTGGGAATTCTGTCCTTGAGAATCTGGGAATACTACTCCTTTGAAACTCAGGAATCTGGGAATGCTGTCCCTAGAAGAGCTCCAGGAATCTGGGAGTGCTGCCCCGTGAATCTGGGGATTCTGTCCTGGGAAAAGCTCTGGGAACTCTGCCCTGGGAATCTGGGAATTCTGCTCCTTTGAAACCTGGGAATTTGAGAATGCTGACCCATGAATCTGGGAGTTCTGCCCCAGGAAAAGCTCTGGGAACCTCGTAATGCTGCCCCAGGAAACCTGGGAGCGCCGTTCCTTTGAACCCAGGAATCTGGGAATGCTGGGAGAGCTCCTGCTATTCCAGGGATCCTGGGGCAGCCCCAGATTCTCTGGGAATTCCATTCCAAAATGCCAGATTTTCCGTGGCAAGCCATTCCCTGTTTTCCCATCCTTCCAGCCTTTACCCCAAAGCCCTCTGCAGCCCTCCCGGAAAAACCCTGGGAAAGGCCCTGGCATCTCATGGATCCCCCTGGGAGTGTTTGTGGGATCTCTGGGATCCCCTGAGCGGGTTTTTGGGATCCCCTGAGCGGGTTTTTGGGATCCCCTGAGCGGGTTTTTGGGATCCCCTGAGCGGGTTTTTGGGATCTCTATCCCCTGGGAGGGTCTGCGGGATCTCTGGGGTTTCTGGGTGGGTTTCTGGGATCCCCTGATTGGTTTTTTTGGGATCTCTGGGATCCTACAGAATTGAGAGCTAGTCATGCAAGCTGGCGGGGATCGACATGGATCCCCCTGGGAGGGTTTTTTGGGATCTCTGGGATCTTTGGGAAGGTTTCTGGGATCCCCCTGGGAGGGACTCTGGGGTCTCTGAGCTTCCCTGGGAGGGTTCCTGGGATCTCTGTGAGGGTTTTTGGGATTTCTGGGATCTCTGGGTGGGTTTCTGGGATCTCTGAGCTCTCCTGGGAGGGTGTCTGGGATCTCTGTGAGGGTTTTTGGGATTTCTGGGATCTCTGGGTGGGTTTCTGGGATCTCTGAGCTCCCCTGGGAGGGTTCCTGGGATCTCTGTGAGGGTTTTGAGGATCTCTGGGTGGGTTTTTAGGATCTCTGGGATCCACCAGGATCGAGGGCTACTTGTGAAAGCCGACTGGGATGGACAGGGATCCCTTGGAAGGGTTCCTGGCATCTCTGGGAGGGTTTTTAGGATCAGTCCAGCCCTGGATCCCAGAGGATCGAGAGCTACTTCATCCAAGCTGGCTGGGATCAACAGGGTTTGGTTTCTGGGCTCCCCTAGGCGGGTTCCTGGGATCTCTGGGAGGGGTTTTGGGGATCTCTGGGATCTCTGGGAGGGTTTTTAGGATCTCTGTGATCCCCTGGCACAATCAAGAGCTCCTCGTGCAAGCTGGCCAGGATTGACAGGGATCCCCTGGGTGGGTTTTTGGGATCTCTGAGCGGGTTTCTGGGATCTCTGATGGATTTTGGGGTCCCCCAGGATTGAGAGCTACTCATGCAAGTTGGCTGGCATTGACAGGGATCCCCTGGAAGGGTTTTTGGGATCTCTGGGATCCCCAGGATTGAGAGCTCCTTGTTTGTGCAAGCTGGCTGGGATTGACAGAGATCCCCCTGGGAGGGTCTCTGGGATCTCTGTGAGGGTTTTTGGGATTTCTGGGATCTCTGGGATCCCTCGGGTGTGTTCCTGGGATCCCTCGGGTGTGTTCCTGGGATCTCTGGGAGGGTTTTTGGGATCTCTGGGAGGGTTTCTGGGATCTCTGATGGGTTTTTTGGGGATCCCCAGGATCGAGAGCTACTCGTGCAAGTTGGCTGGCATCGACAAGCAGCTCTTCAAGCAGTTCTGCCAGGAGGGGCAGCCCCACGCGCTGGAGGCGCTGAGCCCCCCCCAGAGCTCCGGCCTGAGCCCCGGCAGGTGAGAACTGGGAACACTGGGAATGCTGGGACTGGAGGGACTGGGGACACTGGGAATGCTGGGAACACTGGGACTGGGGAAACTGGGAACACTGGGGGCCCTGAGCCCTCCCCCCAGAGCTCCAGCCTGAGCCCTGGCAGGTACGAACTGGGAGCACTGGGAACACTGGGAATGGGGGAACTGGGGACACTGGGAACAGTGGGGCGCTGAGCCCCCCCCAGAGCTCCGGCCTGAGCCCCGGCAGGTGAGAACTGGGAGCACTGGGAACACTGGGAATGCTGGGACTGGGGGAACTGGGGACACTGGGATGGGCACTGGGGGCACTGGGAATGCTGCTAACACTGGGACTGGGGGAACTGGGAACACTGGGAGCAGTGGGGGCACTGAGCTCACCCCAGAGCTCCGGCCTGAGCCCCGGCAGGTGAGAACTGGGGGCACTGGGGACACTGGGATGGGCACTGGGGGCACTGGGAATGCTGGGAACACTGGGATTGGGGGAACTGGGAACACTGGGAACAGTGGGGGGCACTGAGCTCACCCCAGAGATCCAGCCTCAGCGCTGGCAGGTGAGAACTGGGAACACTGGGAGCACTGGGATGGGCACTGGGAGCACTGGGAATGCTGGGATTGGGGGCACTGGAAACAGTGGGGGCACTGAGCCCCTCCCCAGAGCTCCGGCCTGAGCCCTGGCAGGTGAGAACTGGCAGCACTGGGAACACTGGGAATGCTGGGACTGGGGGAACTGGGGACACTGGGAACACGGAACAGTGGGGCCCTGAGCCCCTCCCCAGAGCTCTGGCCTGAGCCCTGGCAGGTGAGAACTGGGAGCACTGGGAACACTGGGATGGGCACTGGGGGCACTGGGACTGCTGGGAACACTGGGACTGGGGGAACTGGGAACACTGGGAGCACTGGGGGCTCTGAGCTCATCCCAGAGCTCCGGCCTGAGCCCCAGCAGGTGAGAACTGGGAGCACTGGGATGGGCACTGGGAACGCTGGGAACACTGGGCTGTTCACTGGGGGCAGGGATGGACACTGGGGGCACTGGGAGCACTGGATTGGGGAAACGGAACACTGGAGGCCCTGAGCCCTCCCCCCAGAGCTCCGGCCTCAGCCCCGGCATGTGCGAACTGGGGGCACTGGGAACACCGGGATGGACACTAGGGACTCTGGGGGCACTGGGAACACTGGGACTGGGTGAACTGGGAACACTGGGAGACTGAGAGGGGCACTGCGAAGCTGCAATGGGTACTGGGAAACTGGGGTGGGAGCTGTAGTGGGAAACCGGGATAGGCATTGGGATCGTGGGGTGGGCATTGGGATCGTGGGGTGGGCATTGGGATCGTGGGGTGGGCATTGGGATCGTGGGGTGGGCATTGGGATCGTGGGGTCGTTGCTGGGATCAGCCCCAGGATTAACCTGGGATCTCTCTGGGATCAGCTCTGAGAGTTTGGAATCAGCCCCAGGATTAGCCTGGGATTTCTGGGGTCAGCTCTGGGAGTTTGGGATCAACCCCAGGATGAGGACAGGATCTCTGGGGTCAGCTCTGGGATCCCTGGGATCAGCCCCAGGATGAGCACAGGATCTCTGGGATCAGCACTGGGAGTTTGGGATCAGCCCCAGGGGCAACTCTGGAATTTTGGGATTGGCCCCAGGAGCGCTGTCCCCCCGGTGTGCCTGCTGTCCCTGTGGTTGGTGACACTGGTGACATTGCCAGGCTGGGGACAGGGCCATCACTCATTGACAGCGATGATACTGTGGTGACACTGGTGACACCATTGTTGTCCCCAGGCAGGGGGAGTGCCCTCTCAGCGACACGGTGTCCCTGTGGTGACGCTGGTGACACAGCTGTCACTCTCAGACAGGGGAGGGCCCGCTGAGTGACACGTGCGGCTGCAAGACGCTGTTCTACCTGATCGGTGTCCCTGTGGTGACACTGGTGTCCCTGTGGTGACACCATGGTGACACTGTTGTCACTCTCAGACAGGGGGAGGGCCCGCTGAGTGACACGTGTTGCCGCAAGACGCTGTTCTACCTGATTGGTGTCCCTGTGGTGACACTGGTGACCCTGTGGTGACACTGATGTCCCTGTGGTGACACCGTGGTGACCCTGGCGACATTCCTGTCCCTCCAGGCAGGGGGAGGGCCCGCTCAGCGACACGTGCAGCCGCAAGACGCTGTTCTACCTGATCGCCACCCTGAACGAGGCCTTCCGGCCCGACTACGACTTCAGCGCCGCCAAGAGCCACGAGTTCAGCCGCGAGCCCAGCCTCAACTGGGTACGGACTGGGAGGGACTGGGATGGGACTGGGAGGGACTGGGATGGGACTGGGAGAGCCACGAGTTCAGCCGCGAGCCCAGCCTCAACTGGGTACGGACTGGGAGGGACTGGGATGGGACTGGGAGAGCCACGAGTTCAGCCGCGAGCCCAGCCTCAACTGGGTACGGACTGGGAGGGACTGGGATGGGATTGGGAGCACTGGGAGGGACTGGGATGGGACTGGGAGAGCCACGAGTTTAGCCGCGAGCCCAGCCTCAACTGGGTACGGACTGGGAGGGACTGGGATGGGACTGGGAGGGACTGGGATGGGACTGGGAAGGACTGGGAGAGCCATGAGTTCAGCCATGAGCCCAGCCTGAACTCGGTACGGACTGGGAGGGACTGAGATGGGACTGGGATGGACTAGGATGAGACTGGGAGAGCCACGAGTTCAGCCGGGAGCCCAGCCTGAACTGGGTACTGGGGGCACTGGGAGGGACTGGGATGGGACTTGGATGGGACTGGGATGGACTGGGATGGGACTGGGAGCACTGGGAGGGACTGGGATTGACTGGGAGAGCCATGAGTTCAGCCGCGAGCCCAGCCTGAACTGGGTACGGATTGGGAGGGACTGGGATGGGAGAGCCACAGGTTCACCTGTGAGCCCAGTCTGCACTGAGAGGGATTGGGATGGGACTGGGAGGAGCTGGGAGAGCCACAGGTTCCCCTGTGAGCGCAGCCTGGGCAGGGTACGGAGCATGGAATGGGGTGAGATCACCTGGACTCACCTGGGGGAGCGGGAGCAGGACGGGCTTGGAGCAGGAGGAACCTTCAAACTCCAAACTCCACCAACCTGGCTTTGGACACGGCCAGGGGTGGGGCAGCTGCAGCTTCTCTGAGAGTCTTTTCCATCCCTTCCCTCCTCCCAGAGCCAGGAATTGCCGATCCATATCCCCCCATCCTCCATGTCCCCCCATCCCCAATCCTGCATTCCCTGTCCCTGGGGGTCACTCTGTGCCCGTGCCCATTCCCCTGGAGCCTCTTCAGGCATGGGAGGCTCCGTCCAACCCGGCCTTGGACGCTTCTGGGAGCGAAGAATCCGCAGCCTCTCTGGGCAGCGCGGTCCTGGGCCAGCCCCATTCCTGTGTCCCCCATTCCTGGGCCAGCCCCATTCGTGTGTCCCCCATTCCTGGGCCAGCCCCATTCTTGTGTCCCCCATTCCTGGGCCAGCCCCATTCGTGTGTCCCCCATTCCTGGGCCAGCCCCATTCGTGTGTCCCCCGTTCCTGGGCCAGCCCCATTCGTGTGTCCCCCATTCCTGGGCCAGCCCCATTCCTGTGTCCCCTGTTCCCGTGCTAGCCCCGTTCCTGTGTCCCCCGTTCCTGGGCCAGCCCCGTTCCCATGTCCGCGGTTCCCGTGCCAGCCCCGTTCCCATTCCCATGTCCATCGTCCCCGTTCCCAGGCCAGTCCCATTCCCATGTCCCTCGTCCCCCATTCCCATTCCCGAACCAGCCCCATTCCTGTTCCCATGTTCCACATCCCCATTCCCCTGTCCCCCATTCCTGTTCCTGTGTCCCCATACTCATTCCTGTGTTCCTCATTCCTGTTCTCGTGTCCCACGTCCCTGTTCCCATGTCCCTCATCCCCCTTCCCATCTCTCATGTCCCTGTTCCCGTGTTCCCGTTCCTGTGTCCCACACCTCTGTTCCCATGTCCTCCATCCCGAGTCCCCATTCCATGTCCCTTGTCCCTGATCCCATGTCCCCCTTCCTCATTCTGTGTCCCCCTGTCCTCATTCCCGTGTCCCTCATCCCTGATCCCGTCTCCCTTGTCCCCATTCCCGTGTCCCTCGTCCCCATCCCAGGTGGTGAATGCCGTGAACTGCAGCCTCTTCTTGGCCGTGTGTGACGGTTTCATCCCTGTTCTACGTCCCCTGTCCCCATTCCATGTCCCTTGTCCCAATCCCGTGTCCCCTGCCCCCATTCCATGTCCCCAATCCCATGTCCCCTGTTCCCATTCCAGGTGGTGAATGCTGTGAACTGCAGCCTCTTCTTGGTCGTGCGTGAGGATTTCGTCCGTGTTCCCTGTCCCCTGTCCCCATTCCATGTTCCCTGTCCCGATTCCGTGTCCCTTGTCCCAATCCCGTGTCCCCTGTTCCCATTCCATGTCCCCTGTTCCCATTCCAGGTTGTGAATGCTGTGAACTGCAGCCTTTTCTTGGCTGTGTGCAAGGATTTCATCCCCAGTCCATGTCCCCTGTTCCCATTCCCCAATATCCCCTGTTCCCATTCCCCAATGCCCCCTATCCCCATTCCACAATGTCCCCGTCCCCATTCCATGTCTCTGTTCTCAATCCCGTATCCCCTGTCTCCATTTCAATGTCCCCTGTCCCCATTCTGTGTCACAGGTGGTGAATGCTGTGAACTGCAGCCTCTTCTTGGTCGTGCGTGAGGATTTCATCCCCGTTCCCACATCCCCTGCCCCCAGTCCCGTGTCCCCTGTCCCTAATCCTGTGTCCCACATCCCCAATCTCATGTCCCCTGTCCCCATTCAGTGTCCCCTGTCCCCATTCCAGGTGGTGAATGCTGTGAACTGCAGCCTCTTCTTGGTCGTGCGTGAGGATTTCGTCCGTGTTCCCTGTCCCCTGTCCCCATTCCATGTCCCCATTCCACGTCCCCTGTCCCCATTTCATGTCCCCATTCTGTGTCACAGGTGGTGAATGCTGTGAACTGCAGCCTGTTCTCGGCCGTGCGCGAGGATTTCATCCCCGTTCCCACATCCCCTGCCCCCAGTCCCGTGTCCCCTGTCCCTAATCCCGTGTCCTACATCCCCAATCTCATGTCCCCTGTCCCCATTCAGTGTCCCCTGTCCCCATTCCAGGTGGTGAATGCTGTGAACTGCAGCCTGTTCTCGGCCGTGTGTGAGGATTTCATCCCCATTCCCATGTCCCCTGTCCCCATTCCCATGTACCCATTCCCTGTCCCCAGTCCCATATCTCTTGTCCCCATTGCAGGTGGTGAATGCTGTGAACTGCAGCCTGTTCTCGGCCGTGCGCGAGGATTTCATCCCCATTCCATGTCCCCTGTCCCCATTTCATGTGCTCTGTCCCCATTCTGTGTCACAGGTGGTGAATGCCGTGAACTGCAGCCTGTTCTCGGCCGTGCGCGAGGATTTCAAGGCGCTGAAGCCGCTGCTGTGGGACGCGGTGGATGAGGAGATCTGCCTGGCCGAGTGTGACATCTACAGGTACGGGGGCACCTGGGGCTGGCCGTGCCTGATCCTGGGGGATCCCGGCCCTTCCTGATCCCAGGGATCTCAGCTCTACCTGATCCCAGGGGGATCCCAGCCCTTCCTGATCCTGAGGGATTCCAGCCCTTCCTGATCCTGAGGGATTCCAGCCCTTCCTGATCTCAAGGGATCCCGGCCCTTCCTGATCCCAGGGATCCCAGCCCTTCCTGAGGGATCCCAGCTCTGTTCCCATCCATCCAGGCCTTTCCCAGTTTTCCTGTTCCCAATCCTGAGCCTTTTCTACTTTTCCTGTCCTCTATCCCGTTCAGGCATTTCCCACTTTTCCTGTCCCCAGTCCCATGACATTCCCACTTCTCCATTCCCCTATCCCCTAGCTTCCCCACTTTTCTATTCCCCCATCCCATGACTTCCTCACTTTTCGTGTCCCAAATCCCGAGCCTTTCCCACTTTTCCTGTCTCCAATCCTGTGACATTCCCACTTCTCTTGCTGCCATCCCTTGACATTCCCACTTTCCCCAGTCCTGTGACATTCCCACTTTTCCTGCTCCCGATCCCATGACATTCCCACTTTTCCATTCCCCAATCCCGTGACATTCCCACTTTTCCCAATCCTGTGGCATTCCCACTTTTGCTGTCCCTAGTCCTGTGACATCCCTGCTTTTCCTGTTCCCGTGACATTCCCACTTTTCCCAATCCCATGACATTCCCACTTTTCCTGTCCCCAGTCCTGTGACATCCCCGCTTTTCCCATTCCCGTGACGTTCCCACTTTTCCCAATCCCGTGACATTCCCACTTTTTCTGTCCCCAATCCTGTGACATTCCCACATTTCCCAATCCCGTGACATTCCCACTTTTCCGGTTCCCAGCTACAACCCGGACCTGGACTCGGATCCCTTCGGGGAGGACGGCAGCCTCTGGTCCTTCAATTACTTCTTCTACAACAAGAGGCTGAAGAGGATCGTCTTCTTCACCTGCCGCTCCATCAGGTCAGGGCGGCATTCCCGAAATTCCAGGGGCCATTCCCCAGGGCATTCCCTGAAATTCCAGAGAGCATTCCCTGGGGGATTCCCTGAAATTCCGGGGGCATTCCCCAGAGGATTCCCCAAATTCTGGGGAGCATTTCCCAGGGGATTCCCCAAATTCTGGGGAGCATTTCCCAGGGGATTCCCCGAAATTCCAGAGGACCTTCCCCAGGTAATTCCTCCAATTCCGTGAGGCATTCATTCCCCAGGGGATTCCCTGAATTCCAGAGGGGCATTCCCCTGGGGATTCCCTGAATTCTGAGGGCCATTCCCAGGGAGATTCCAGGGTCCGTTCCCATGAAGATTCCACACAGTTCCCTGTAGAGGGTTCCCCAGAATTTCAGGAGCCATTCCCAAGGGGATTCCTCAGAATTCCCGGGGCCATTGCCGAGGGGATTCCTGTAATTCCAGAGGGCATTCCCAAGGGGATTTCCCCACAGTTCTTTGGGGGATTCCCGAGGGAGTTCCCTGCAATTCCAGGGGTCCTTCCTGAGGGGATTACCCAGAATGTTCCCGGGGGGATTCTCCGAAATTCCAGGAGCAGTTCCCAACGGTATTGCTCAGAATTCCAGGAGCTGTTCCCAAGGGGATTCCTCAGAATTCCAGGGACCATTCCCAGGGGGATTCTCTAGAATTCCAGGGGCCATTCCAAGGGGCATTCCTGGAATTCCAGGGGCCATTCCAAGGGGCATTCCTGGAATTCCAGGGGCCATTCCCAGGGGCATTCCCCAGAATTCCAGGGGCCATTCCCAGGGGCATTCCCCAGAATTCCAGGAGCCATTCCCAAGGGGATTCCTGGAATTCGAGGGATCATTCCCAAGAGGTTCCCCAGAATTCCAGGAGCCATTCGCCAGGGAATTCCCTGAAATTCCAGAGGGCCTTCCCCAGGGCATTCCTGGAATTCCAGGAGGCATTCCCCAGGGGATTCCCAAATTGCAGGGGGCATTCCTGAGGAGATTCCAGGGGTCCTTCCCAAGGGGGTTCCAGGGGGCCCTTCCTGAGGGGATTTCCCAGAATTCCAGGGGTCATGAGGATTTCCAGAATTCCAGGGGATGTTCCCCAGGGGGTTCTGTGGAATTCCTGGGGTCATTCCCGAGGAGATTCCCTGGAATTCTGAGGACCATTCCCAGGAGGATTCCATGGTCCATTCCCATGGGGATTCCACACAGTTCTCTGTAGAGGGTTCCCCAGAATTTCAGGAGCCATTCCCAAGGGCATTCCTCAGAATTCCAGGAACCGTTCCCAAGGGGATTCCCTGGAATTCCAGGAACCGTTCCCAAGGGGATTCCCTGGAATTCCAGGGGCCATTCCCAAGGGTATTCCCCAGAATTCCAGGGGCCATTCCTGAGAGGATTCCCTGGAATTCTGGCCTTTGCCTCCCACAGTGGCTGTGCCTACACTCGGCCGGACACCGGCACCGAGCTGGACATGGACCTGGGCGAGGGGGACACCGAGAAGGGCGACAGCGGCGACCCCGAGGGCGGCGCCATCGAGGAGGACAGGTGGGTGGGGCGGGGCAGGGGGGCGTGGCCGCAGGTGAGGCAGGGTGGGGCAGCAGGCGTGGCCGCAGGTGGGCGGGGCAGGGTGGAGGCAGGGGGTGTGGCCCCAGGCGAGGCAGGTGACCCTCCCTGTTCCCTGTCCTCGTTGCAGGCTGCAGGTGATGTGCATGTGAGATTCCTGGTGGGATCCGAGACACCAGGAACGGAACAGGCAAAGGGAACGGAACCAGCAATGGGACTGGAAATGGACTGGGAACCAAACCAGCGCCAGGAACGGGACTGGGAACGGAACCGGGACTGGGAATGGGACTGGGAACGGAACCAGGAATGGAAGTGGGAACAGAACCAGCACTGAGAACGGAACCAGCACTGAGAACAGAACCAGGACTGGAACCGGGACTGGGAACAGAGCCAGGACCGGAACCAGGACTGGGAATGGAACCGGACCTGGGAATGGAACCAGGGCTGGGAAAGGAACCAGGACTGGGAAAGGAACTGGGAATGGAACCAGGAATGTAACCAGCACTGGGAGTGGCACCAGGAAAGGAACCAGGAATGGAACCAGAACCAGGAATGGAACCAGGAGCAGAACTGGCACCAGGAAAGGAACCAAGAACAGAACCAGGAATGCAACCAGAAGCAGGAACGGAATCAGAACTGGCACCAGGAAAGGAACCAGGAACGGAACCAGGACTGGCAACCAGACCAGCATTGGCACCGGGAATGGAGCCAGGAACAGAACCGGGAAAGGACCTGGCCCTGTCGTGGCGCCGCTGGTCCTTCCTGAGCCATGTCCCCCCTGTCCCGGTGTCACGGTGTCCCCATGTCCCCCCCTGGACACTGGAGCCCCCCAGGAATCCCGGAGCCCCAGAAGCTTCGCTGCACTTTATGGCTCCTGCCCTCGGCTGCACTGATCCCCGTCCCACCTGCCCAGGCTCCTGACGGGCTCCATCCGTCCATGCCGGCCCTGCCCGGGGCAAAACCCCAAATCCCACCCCAGGAACTGCCCCCCTGCCCCCCCTCCCGAGTCCGTGTGTTTCAAGAGTTTGGCTTTGCTCTGTGTCTGCTCCAGCTCTGCTTTTCCTGCTGGGAGCTCACCTGGGTGAGATCCAGGTGAGCCCCATGCCTGAGGCTGGCTGGGCCCAGCTGCACCTCCCTGGGATCTGGGATCTGGATCAGGGGGATCCCACCTGCACCTCCCACCTCTCACCTGGGTGAGATCCAGGTGAGCCCCATGCCTGAGGCTGGCTGGGCCCAGCTGCACCTCCTTTGGGCTCTGGGTCTGGATTGGGGGATCTGGATCTGGGGTCTGGATCAGGGGGATCTGGGATATGGATTAGAGGATCTGGGATCTGGATCAGGGATCCCACCTGCACCTCCCACTTCTCACCTGGGTGAGATCCAGGTGAGCCCCATGCCTGAGGCTGGCTGGGCCCAGCTGCGCCTCCCTGGGATCTGGGTCTGGACTGGGGGATCTGGGGTATGGATTGGGGATCCCATATGCACCCCCCTTGGGATCTGGGTCTGGATCAGGGGGATCTGGATCTGGCATCTGGATTGAGGGGATCTGGATCTGGGATATGGATCTGGGTGGGGATCCCACCTGCACCTCCCTGGAGATCTGGAACTGGGGAGGGTCCCACCTGCACCTCCCTTGGGATCTGGGTCTGGATCAGGGGGATCTGGGGTATGGATTGGGGATCCCACCTGCACCACCCTTGGGATCTGGGTCTGGATCAAGGGGGATCTGGATCTGAAATATGGATTGGGGATCCCACCTGCACCTCCCCCTGGGATCCAGAGCTGGGATCTCACCTGGGCCAGGTGAGCCCCGTGCCTGAGGCTGGTGGGGCCCAGCTGCGCCTCCCTGGGATCTGGATCTGGACTGGGGATCCCACCTTCACCTCCCTGGGGATCTGGGTCTGGGTCAGGGATATCTGGATCTGAGATACGGATCTCGGGATCCCACCTGCACCTCCCTTGGAATCTGGGTCTGGATCAGGGGGATCTGGATCTGGCATATGGATTGGGGATCCCATCTGCACCTCTCTTGGGACCTGGGATACGGATCAGGGGGTCTCACCTGCACCTCCCTTGTGATGCAGAGCAGGGGGATCCAACCTGCACCTCCCTTGGGACCTGAGATCTGGATCAGGGGGTTCCACCTACACCTCCCCTGGCATCTGGATCTGGGGGTCCTACCTGAGCCCTCTGTGGGAAGCGAATTCTGGTGGAATTCTAGGGTAGAGGGGTCCCACCTCCCTTGGGATCTGGGATCTGGATCAGGGGGTCCCTCCTGCGCCCTCCATGTGAAACGAATTCCAGTGGAGTTCTAGAATAGGGGGGTCCCATCTCCTTTGGGATCTGGGATCTGGAACATGGGGGAGTCCTGCCTGCACCTCCCTTGGGGTCTGGGATCTGGAGTGAGGGGTCCCATCTGCAGCCTCCGTGGGAATTGAATTCCAGTGGAATTTGGGAGCAGGGGAGTTCCACTCTCATCCTGAAGGGTATCTGGATCAGGGGAGTCCCTGACCTCCCCAACCTCTCCAGGTGTAGATTTCAGGGTCTGATTCTGGCTCTGTTCCCTCTCCAGGTCCAGGGTCCAGCTGGCCACGCAAAAGGAGGGGCCACTGAGGCCCCCCAAAGCCCCTCCTGCCCCCCCAGTTGGGGGCATTTCTGTGGGGATCCTGTTGTTGTCACCAGCAGCTCTCCCAGCCCCATGGGAGTCAGTTTGTGCTCCCCCAGATTCCCCGGGGGGATCGACCCAGCTCCTTCATTCCCCCTAAACTCCCCCTGGAAATTTGGAATTCTACACTTTTGCAGTGTCCTGCCAATAAAAGATTTCTGGGATTTTCCTGGGGGGTTTCCCTGGGATGTCGCTGTTACCACGAGGAGGGTCCTGGCCCAGAATGGGGTTGGGCACCTCATGGGTTGAGGTCCAAGGGGTGCCTCAGCCCCCGCTTTATCCTCTTCTTAATTCCTTTGTACTGTTTTAACATCATTTCTCTCCTCTTAACACTTTATTTCCCATTTTCACGGAATTCCAGGGTGGTTTGGGTTTGGAGGGACATGAAGAATCATGTTGTTCATCAGCCAATGGGCAGGGCCACCTTCCACTATCCCAGGCTGCTCCAAGCCCTGTCCAACCTGGCCTTGGACACTCCCAGGCATGGGACAGCCTCAGCAGGAATTCCTTCCCAAGATCCCGTCCATCCCTGCCCTCTGGCAGTGGGAAGCCGTTCTGCCTTGTGCTGTCACTCCAGGCCCTTGTTCGAAGTCACCAGAACAGGATCAGGTGGGGGAAAATGAGAATGAAACTCCTGGGTTTGGCTAAATCTGGTTTAATAATTTAACAATTGTAGACCCTTCACCTCCACTGGAGTAGAACAGCAATTCCAGGTTTTTACTCTCACTACTGGATGTGGATGTTCGAATTTCAAGCTCTAAAGTGACAACTGAGAGTCAGAGCCCAGGCAGTTCTATGGATTTTGGAGGATAACAGTGGGTGCCAGGGGTGGAGGAGCCAAGGGGGTCTTGCTGGACTTTGTAGGGTGTCATTGAAAGATAAAATGTCTGCCAAGCCTCGCTGTAGCCCCTGACACAGTGCAAAGCACCAAGACTCCATCAGAAGGGTGCACAAGAGAGATTCATTATAACAACATATTGCCTTTACAGTTTTTCTAGATATTTACATTTAATTAGCAGACACATTCACTGCCCGTTGGTCATAAGAAAGAAGCAAAGTTCTCAGTAGGTGATCAAGGAGCCACATCATTGTGTGAGCCAGCTAAAGTCTGTGTCTTTGAACTTCCTCTCCTTCCATCACGTGGTCATGAGGATAGCCTTGGTGCCTTCCTTGAGAGAGACACGGGGCTTTCCTTATCTTCAGGAAGCCTTTGCTGGCTCACAAGAACAGCACAGAATGTCTTTCCTACATAGCCACGATCGTCTGCTGGCTCGACTGGGCTGAGCTGGGCCACGCCGTGACACTTGATGAGGTTTCTATCACTCAATACACAAATGGATCACCTGAGAACTGTTCTTCTCTTTTCACCCTTTCCTCTTAAGCCTCGTATTGGGCCCCAAGAAGTGTCTTTGTTTAAGTGACAAATGCCCAGGAAGGCAGGAACCTTCCTGGAGTGGGAGGAGAAGATCCCTCTCTTCAAATCAGTGTAACTCCAAAAACTACATGGCTTTCAGGCAAAAAGGTAGGAAAAGGGATAACAATTTTTTACTATAAAATATAAAACCCAGAAGAGAACAAACAACACCACACGAGCAGGCGTTTCCCACCAGCTCAGCACTGGTTTCTGTTCAGGTGGGGTGGGGACCATGGCCAGCTGGGGGCGCTGCAGTGACACACAGCCAACAGGAGGCGCTGTGGTGATGGACTTGTGGCCAGCAGGAGGCGCTGTAGTAACACACCCGTAGCCAGCAGGAGGCGCTGTAGTAACACACCCGTAGCCAGCAGGAGGCGCTAAGGTGAACGACTCGTGACCAGCAGGAGGCGCTGTAGTGACACACCCACAGTCAGCAGGGGGCACTGTGGAGAAAGACCCATGGCCAGCAGGGGACATTCTGGTGACAGATCTGCTGCCAGCAGGGGATGCTGGGGTGGCTCTTCTGAGGGGACAGAACAGAATGGGTGTGGCGATCCCCATAACGGGGGTGGTGATCCCCATGGTGGGTGTGGCAATCGCCATAATGTGTGTGGTGATCCCCACGGTGAGTGTGACAATCCCCACGGTGGATGTGGTGATCCCTAGGTGTGTGTGGTGATCCCCATGGTGGGTGTGGCAATCCCCATAAGGGGTGTGGTGATCCCCATGGTGGGTGTGGCAATCGCCATAATGTGTGTGGTGATCCCCACGGTGAGTGTGACAATCCCCACGGTGGATGTGGTGATCCCTAAGTGTGTGTGGTGATTCCCAGGGCTGGTGCCAGGAACGGAGGAAGGAAATTGCTCTTCTTGCGAAGCTCATGGACAGCGTTTGATGTCAGAATGATGTCTTGCAGTGGCTGCCTAGAACAGAGGCAAGACAAGAGGCAGGAGCATAAAGTGGTTACTTATCAAAGGCCTTCAAAAATACACTCTGAGCTGCCCAAAGCCTCACAGAGGCTACACCCAAAGTGGGCAATGGTCACGAGTTTTTCAGACAGATAAAAGTTTTGTCCGTTTGCATATCAGGGGTTAATTCTTCAATTACCGCTTCAGGTAATGAGGTCATATTCCCTCAGTTTTCTCCCCCTGCCCTGATTCATTTTTGTTTATACTTTCTGGAGCCTGAGGCAGAGGGTGTTCTTGGTTCTCAGGCCTGGAAGGATTGCTTTGTCTGACCAAAACATGAAGTGATCTTACTAACACTTTACATGGAGTTCCGAGTTATACACTAATGCAGTACAAGATCTGAAAAATACAAAAGCTAAAAGCTTAAGGCACTACCAAACAGTGGGCAGTAGAAGCAGGAAAAGCAGGCAGATTCCATCAGAGTGCCAAACGGCTGTGTACCAAAGGTCCCAGACCAGTAATGTACAACTCCTGCAGTGTGCAGCCGCTGTCCTTGGTCCTACAAACAGCAGGAAGGAAACCAGCCCCCACTGCCCAGCCAAGTCTCTGGTGTTGCCCAGAGCTGCAACATCTCTCCTGTCAATCCTACACCACAATTCCCAAATAATCCCCAGCAGGGGAGCTCACCCCCCAGGTGGGACTCCCAAGTGCCAAAATGACTTCATGGGAATGCCAGAGCCAGTCAGCCACATTCCTTTGTGTCTTAATAGCTGTCTGTTCATCTATAAATCCATCCCCACACCCCAGCATCTTTCCAACAAAAATTGGAAGAAATTCATTTGAGAAATGTAACCACCAGCAGAGAAAGTAGCCGGGGGGACTCAAGGATGACCCTTGGGGTTCTGGAACCAGGGCTACAGAGGCTCTGAAGCCAACTTCACCCCAACAGAGGAGTAAATCCTGGCTGCCTGTGAAGGAGTTCAGGCTGCCTCAGAGGTGATTGGCACAGAAGAACAACTGGCACCCCGATTACCAGTGCTGGGGTGGATGTTCAAAGGCAAGGTTCCTTCCACTCACCATGCCACCAGTGCCACATGGAGCAAATGGATTGCTCTCATCACTCAGCGCGCCCGTATAGGTAAACTGAATCGCCCTGGGATTTTGGAGGTAATTACAAACAGGCCCGAAGGTGAAAATTTTGGTGTCACAGGTGGAGAACAGGAACCACTGACATGGGCTGAAGAGGCTCCTCCATATAACCAACTGCCCCCAGAGGAAACACAGTATGCTGTTTTCACTGACGGTTCCTGTTGCATTGTAGGGATGAACTGGAAGTGGAAAGCAGCCGTATGGAGCCCCACACAGCAGGATAAGCTTCCAAAGGATGAGGTGGATAAAATCAACTTGCTGAACTCAAAGCTGTTCAGCTGGCCCTGGACATTGTTGAGAAAGAGAAGTGGCCAAAGCTCTACCTCTATACTGATTCACGGATGGCAGCCAATGCTCTGTGGGGATGGCTGGAGAGGTGGAAAGAGGCCAACTGGCAGCATAAGGGAAAACTGATCTGGGCTGCTGATGAGTGGAAAGACATTGCTACCAGGGTAGGGAGGCTACCTGTGAAGGTCCGCCATGTTGATGCCCATGTCCCCAAGAGTTGGGCTAATGAGGAACACTGAAACAACAAACAGGTAGATCAGGCAGCAAAGATAGGGGTGTCAAAGATAGACTTAGATTGGAAACATAAGGGAGAATTGTTTCTTGATGGGCCCATGATGCCTCAGGCCATCAGGGCAGGGATGCCGCCTATAAGTGGGCACGAGACTGAGGGGTGGATTTAACCATGGACAGTATTTCTCAGGTTATCCATGACTGTGAGACGTGTGCTGCCATCAAGCAGGCCAAGCAAGTGAAGCCCCTGTGGTACGGTGGGCGGTGGTCCAAGTACAAGTATGGGGAGGCCTGGCAGATTGACTCCATCACACTGCCCCAGACACGCCAGGGCAAGCGCTATGTGCTGACCATGGTGGAAGCCACCACTGGATGGTTGGAAACCTACCCTGTGTCTCATGCTACTGCCTGGAACACCATCCCGGGCCTTGAAAAGCAAATTCTGTGGAGACATGGCACCCCTGAGAGAACTGAGTCGGACAATGTGACCCGTTTCAAGAATGGCCTTATCAACACCTGGGCCAGGGAACATGGTATTGAATGGATATATTATATTCCCTATCATGCACCAGCTGCCTGGAAAGTTGAATGGTGCAGTGGACTACTTAAGACTACCTTGAAGGCACTTGGAGGGGGAATTTTTAGAAATTGAAAAATGAACTTAGCAAAAGCCGCCTGGATGGTCAACACCCAAGGGTCCATCAATCAGGCTGGTCCTGCCCAGTCTGAACCCTTGCACACAGTGGATGGAAATAAAGTCCCTGTTGTACACATGAAAGGTATTTTAGGAAAGACTGTTTGGATTACTCCCACCTCAGGCAAAGACAAACCCATCTGTGGGATTGTATTTGCTCAAGGACCTGGTTACAATTGGTGGGTAATGCAGAAAGATGGAGAAACCCATTGTGTACCACAGGAAAACTTAGTCTTAAGTGAGAACTGTGTGTAAGGTTTCTTTGTGATGCAGATGGAAACAGAATAGGGGTTGGAAATGTCCTGGATTGCCAAGCAAATTGTATTCCATTTGCCATCTATATGGCAGTTGTCTTCTGTTAAGTGGGCAGTTTTCCTTATCTCTTCCACAACTGCGGGGACATCTGCTGATAATAGGCTATTGAATGTCACTGCATGACTGATAAGCACTACAGCATCCCATTGTGAGATGCTCTGCCCAGAGGGAGGAGCCAAGCATTCCTACCCAGATATAATCTGGAGATTCTGGAACACCAGCACTGCTTCTGCACAGGTTTTTCCCAGAGGAACAGCAGCTGCCTCTTCCACTGGATCTTCAGAGAAAAAATTACACCCTTCTACAAGATCCCTGCTCCAAAAGAACCACACCTGACACTCCAGGAGGGCTGCAGCCACAATTCCAATTGGACTGCTACAACTCCCTGACCCACAGGGTGTCAGGTTGTGTTCTGACTGTCAGTGTTGGTTTAGTTTACTGCATTGTTTATTTTATTTTTTTTAATTTTCTTCCCTATTAAAGAACTGTTATTTCCTGCTCCCATATTTTTTGCCTGAGAGCCCTTTAATGTCAAATTTATAGCAATTCAGAGAAGGGAGGAGGAGATTTACAATTTCCATTTGAAGAGAGGCTCCTGCCTTCCTTAGCAGACACCTGTCTTTCCAAACCAAAAGAGTAGCTTAGGGAGTTATTCTAGCCAAGGGTTAATACACAGACTATTGTTCTATTTGTCCTTACTTTCTACTTCTCATATATTTTTCTGCTGACAAATCTTATTGCTACCGCTTAGCTCTAACCGCAGTTCTGCTGTCTCTGAGGCCTGCCTCTTGCAGCTTTCCCAAAACCCTCTGATTTTATGGATTCCCACACCCTCCCACTGCCATAACCAATAAATCAGTTTTAAATGTCTGCTGTAAAGGTGACATTTTTGGAGTCAAAGCCAGCTGCAATTCCGTAGGTTCCGTTGGCCCTTCACCGACACACATTTGGTCTGTGAGCCATGAAACACACACCCAGCTGTGCAGGACCAGTCCTTGTGCCGTTCCCAACACTGGCTGACAGACTGAGGGCTCTGTGCTGCTTTAAAGGTGAACTGGGGAGAAATGGAACCCACAGAATAAAACTTGGCCCCCTTTTTGTCAGGGTGATGGTCGCGCTCAGTGAGCAGCTGGGAGTGGGACTGGGGGGCACTGGGGGGATGTGGGACTGTGGGACCGTGGGATTGGGGTTCTGGGGGGTGAGAAATAAGAGAGAGAATAGAAAGTTTCAGTTCTCCTGAAGATACTGGATAGGGCTTAAAGATGAGCTAGCAGAAGTCCACAGAAGGATGTAAAAGTGTGGACACAGCAGGGCAAACATGGCTGGAACCCGTGAAGGAACAGAAAAGGGGAACTCCAGTGAGGGATTTTTGACAAGTTCTGTAACACAGAAGGGGCAGTGCCTGCCCAAAACGAAAGTTTGAAGTGAGGTTATCTGGCATATTGGGGCACTCAGTGAAAACAAAACCGAGAAACCTCATATTTAGGACTCTCCAGTACCATAAAAGGATTTCCAGAAAGAGGCGGAGCCATGCAACTCTTTTCTAGGAAAAGTGAAGATTCTGTACTTGGTAAGGGACACATTTTCATGAATATTTATAATTAGGATGGATAAATACCCCATGGCAAAGTCCCCTGTGACCTGCAGGACCAGGAGAGATCCACTGTGAGTCTGAGCTGATAAAGAATTCTGACTTTCTGATAACTGCAGTTCCATCAGGGAGTTCACTCCAGCTGATTTCAGTATTGGGGCTGGAGGGACCCCTGGGGACTCTCGGGGGATCACGGGACTGAGGGATTGGGATTGCAAACATGGGGGGACACTGGGGGAGTCATAGGACTGGGATTGGGGGGCTCTGGGGGAAAATGAGGGGGGACATGGGATGGTGGGGGTGGGATTGGGGTGATGGGGGAGGCTAGGACACACTGTGGGGGCAGGGAGTGATGGCTGGATTTGGGTTGATGTCCTGGGGTGACACAAAAGAAATTTGGGACTGGGAGTAGGATTCGGGTCTGGAGATGGGCTGAGGGGGACATTGGGGGTCTCGGAGTGACCCCAGGATTTTGGTCGGGATCCTGCTGCGGCTGAGAGGACTTGTAGACATGGGATTAGGATTGGGCTTCTGGGGGGGCAGGAGGACACAGTACTGTGGGATTGGGATTGGGGTCCCTGGGGGGCTGGGCGACTTTGGGGAGGCATAAATAACCCCAGAATTTGGGATCAGGGACCCCAGACATGACCATGGGTTCTGCTGGCCAGGAGTGCCTCCCTTCCCCCTGGGCTGACCCCATTTCCCTCCCCAGTCCCTCACTGATGAACCCTCTCTGTGTCTCCCCCATGTCCCCTCTGTGTCCCCCAGTGTCCCACACTGGTCCTGGTGGCCTCTCATCTCCATGGCCACCCTGGCTCAGACCCTGGCACTGCTGGCAATGGCCATGGCCACCATGGCTGTTGATGTGATGCCCCTGGACATGGCCCCGGACTCCTTCGATGATCAGTACCATGACTGTGGCACTAAAATGATGGTGGAATTGCCGGCTCTCAACAACTCCGAGTTCCAGCAGAATCCTCTTTTTGCCCAGGCCTGGCTTAATGCCACAGCCAAGTGGCAGAGTCGGGGGTCCCCTGTGTCCCCTCTGTCATCTCCAGCCCAGGCCATCGCCCTCATGGCCTACACGATGGATGAGCTGTACAGAGAGTTCAACGCAGCCGTGCGTACAGCCGGGCGCTCCAGCCAGGAATACCGGGACAACTTCCACTTCAAAACACTGCATTTCCTGCTGACCCAGGCCCTGGTGACACTGAGACAGGCTCAGAATGGGCAGTGTCACAACGTGTACCGGGGGGTGCGCATGTACAGGTTCAAGGCAAAGCCTGGTGACATCGTCCGGTTTGGTCAATTCTCTTCGGCGTCAGAGAGTGAAAAAACTGCCAAGCGCTTTGGGAGTGCCACGGTGTTCCAGGTGTACACATGCCATGGTGCAGCAATCTGGAATTTCTCCAAGTATCCTAACGAGAAGGAGGTGCTGATCCCACCATATGAGACCTTCCAGGTCATCAATGTCAGCCAGGAAGGAGAAAGGGCTACGATCCAGCTCCGCTCCAATGGGACCTTCAGCAACTACACCTGCGAGTGGCTGCAAGGTGACACCACAGGTGACAACCTGGGGGGATGGGGACACCCACTGTGGCCATGGGGGCACCAACGGTGGACAGGGCACACCCATGACCGGGCACAGAGGGTGGGGACACTCACTCAGAGTTTGGGGACAGGGAGAGGCCATGCTGGGGACACCAAGTCTGGGGACACCCATTCTGGGCACGGAGACAGGGCACAGAGATGGAGATCCCTGCTTGTGGGAGGGAAAAGGGAAAGGAAGACCCATGCCAGGGGACAAGAGGGACAGGGACAGAGACATGGGCCCCGACCCCGTTCCGACCCTGTTACTCCCCACCAAAGGCAGTGCTGTGGGGATGGGCCCTGTGTGATGAACGTGGGTGGGCTGGGACCCCTCATGGCACATCCTGAACCTCTGTCACCACCTGTCACCCACCATGGCACTTCCTGACTCCACCTGACCCCTGTCACCTCCAAGCCCACCATGACAGCCCTGACCTCCACGGCCCCTGTATCCCTCCATCCCTTCCCCAACACCCTCTCACCTGTCAACTCATGGTCCCCATCTCTCCTGTCACCTCTAACCTGCCTGTATGCTTGTCCCCTACTCCCTCCCTCCCCACATGGTCCCCTCTGACCCCTCTCTCTGTCCCCCAGGTGGGAGCATCCCCAGCGCCCCCTTCCACCTTGGAGGACTCCTCCTGGCCACCACAACCTTGGCAGTGGCTACAGGGATCCTCTGAGTCAGGAGGCCGCCAATGCCACTGAGGTCACTCTGGTCACTGTGGCCACCATGATCACCAAAACCTCCCGGACCCTCAGAGGAACGAGACCACGAAGGCTACCAAGGCCACCCCTGACACTCTGGCCACCTTGGCAGCTACTGCCACCATGAGGTCACTGCAGCCATCAGAGGCACTCTGGACACCATGGTCTGTATAACCGCAAGGCCGCTGTGAACACCAAGACTCCCTGAGCCACCAGAGCCACTCTGACCACTGCGCACATCAGGGCAATGGTGCAAAGCAATCCTATTAAAATTTTCTATCAAAACAATTTCATTGAATAATTCTGTCAAAGCCAGCAAATAGAGACAATTCCTAAACAGGGCTCAATGTCTTTCCCCACACCAACAATCATGGGAATGTCTCTTTCTCTCAGCCTCAAGGAGCATCCCTAGGGAGCATTTCCTTCCCAAGGGAGGATTCTCACACGCATTTCATTCCAAGTAGAGTAAGGGAGAGGAATCTCTGTCTCAGAGGGGAATCAATATTCCCAGTGTGAGCTGATGGATGGCCAGGCCATGCTCTGATGCTTCATCCTCAGTTGTCAATTCAGTGTTGGTGATTTGGACTGGTTTTAGCCCAATTCAGCACCAAAATCAGCACAAGACCCCTCTCAGTGCAGCCTTGATGGCCACCAATGGGGCATTGTCCCTGGGGCACGTTCCAGGCAGAGCATCCTGCCAAATTCTGCAGTTCAGGGGGACCTTAAAGGCAGGAAATTGGGATGTTCAAGAGGGCAAGGGCGGGTCCTGTCCCTGGGGAGGGACAGTCCCCAGTGCCCGTCCTGGCTGGTTGGCCTGCTGGAGCATCTCTGGAGAAGGATCTGTGGTGCTGGTGGGTGACCAGTGGAGCTGGCTGTGTGGCCTCAGGCCAGGAGAGACCCAGGGGATTTTGGAAAGAGTGGGGTCAATATGCCAGGGTGGCTCCATCCTAAACAATTGCAGAGCCCCTGGGGCCGGGATGGGGCGGGGCGGGCGCTCAGCACCCCCAGCAGCTCGTGCTGCCGCCTGCTGTTGGCAGCCAGAACTGCAGCTGGGAGCAGCGCATGCGCAGTGGGTGCTGATTTCCCGCGCTCGCTGCTGCCCTCCTGTGGACAATTCCCAAAGCACAGCTCCAGGAGATGAGCGGGTAAAGTGGGAAAATTCCCTGCTTTGAAAGAAAAAAGATTTTCCTGAGCGAAACATCAGGGGGT
Source organism: Ammospiza nelsoni (assembly GCF_027579445.1). Classification (NCBI taxonomy): domain Eukaryota; kingdom Metazoa; phylum Chordata; class Aves; order Passeriformes; family Passerellidae; genus Ammospiza; species Ammospiza nelsoni. Next base: position 154,733,958 of record NC_080633.1, read on the forward strand.
TTTTCCTTCAATAAATGGGTGGTGCGGCCTCTGGTCCCATGTCTCTATTTTATTTTTTATCCTTCTTCAATCTGTTTGTTTTTCTTTTTTTCCTCCCAATGCTTCTTCTGAAGTATTTCCTCAAATCAGGAACTTTGGAACTGGGCCCAGACTGATTGTTCGTCCTTTTAAAATTGCACTCAAAAGCCCCGCCAGCTCCCTCAGCCCTTCCTGGTGCTCCAGACCCTTCCACAGCTCCATCACTTCTCTGGACGCTCTCCAGCCCCTCCAGGTCCTTTCTGAGGGTCTCCCGTGAAAAAGGGAAACATTTCCCTCTTCAGGAAAAAGGGAGGAATATTTCTCCATCACCTGTTTGAAGACCAAGCCTTGAAAAATAAAGCTTTCAGTGGTCTCTAAAGAAAACTCCAGGAACTGCTTTATTTTAGGAAATGAGGCATTCTGCAGGAAAGGTGTTAAAGGAGCTGTAGGGGATACATCAGGTGAGCCAGCAGCAAATTTTGGCAAACTTTTGATACACCCAGCAAGCAAGGATCAGGGTTTTATTCATTTCTTATACAGCAAGTTAGCAAGCAGCAATTTATTGCTACACCAGGCAAGGCAGCCAAGGAGCACTAGGAGGTGGCCGTGACATTGCCACTCCCCAACCCCTCTGTCCAGAAGTGCCCAAGTGGCCCCAGGTGCTGCCCAATCTCTGCTGTCCGTGCTGTCCTGTGCTGTCCTGGCAGCTCCAGCCCCCTCGTGCTGGTCATGCTGACCTGGCATCATTCCCTCACTGGGCACCGCTTGGAGGGGCTTTTCCAGGATGGACACCATGGTACAGTGACCATGGTGGCCACAGTGGCTGTGGTGGCCACGGTGACCTTGGTTGTCTTGATAGCCATGGTGTCAATGGTGGTCTCAGAAGTTGCAGTGAACACAGTAGTCACAGCGTGCATGGTGACATCATGGGTCACTGTGGGCACAATGGCCATGCTGACGATGGTGGTTCCAATGCCCAGAGTGGCCCGAGTGGTCGTAGAGACCAAAGTTGCCACAGTGGCCGTAGTAACAATAACGACCACAGTGGTCACAGTGGGAAAAAGGGACCATAGCGGTCATAAGGTCCTGTGTAGCTTTGGTGGCTTCATTTATCTGGGGGTCCCGGTGTCCTTCGTCCTGGTGGCTTTCCACAGTTGCCTCCACAACCACCACGATTTTGGTGGCCTTGTGACTTAGAGAGTTCCAGTGGCCACTGCCATGGCCACGGTAGCAAGGAGAAGCCCCCCAAGATTGGGAGAGTTCCTGGGGAGGCTCCCACCTGTGGGGACAAAGAAAGGGGTCAGGGGATCCTGGGGTGAGAGGGCCAGGCGAGCATCAGGAGGGCCATGGGGAGAGGGACAGAGGTGGTGGGGGGCCCTGAGGATGTGGTGTCAGAGGGGGCCATAATGAGGTCCATATCCCCTTGTACCCAGCCATGTACCATGTACCTTGTCCCTCCAACCCCAGCACTGGATGCCCCTGTCCCCCTCACCTGACACTGGGTGTCCCTATTTCCTGCACCGAAGCAATGTTGTCCCTGACCATGTCTCGACCTCTGCGTGTCTTGTCTCCCAGCCACAGTGTGTGTCTCTGTTCCCTCTGGGTCATGGGTGTCCTCAGCAGCATGTCTTCTTGTCCCCAGCCCTCTCTGAGTGTCCCCATCCCCCCAGGTTGTTCCCATGATGTCACCTCACAACCACTGGCAGTTGTAGTTGCTGAAGTTCCCAGTTGAGCGAAGCGCAATCTGCACCTTCTTCCCTTCTCTGGTGACTTTGGTGACCTCAAAGGGTGGGATCAGCACCTCCTTCTCACTTTGATTGTAGGAGAACTTCTCAATGTGCGCTCCTAGACACGTGCGCACCTCGAACATCGTGTCTGTCCCATAATATTCCGCCACCGTTTTATTCAGTGACGACGAAGTGAATTGACTAAGGCGGACTTTATCACCATATTTCACAATGAACTGTGTCTTTTTCACTCCCCGGGACACGTCCAGACACTTATTATGGCATTTCAGCTTCTGGAGGGCTTGGGTCAGCAGGAAATGCAGCGTTTTGAAGTGGAAGTTGTACCGGTATTCCTGGCAGGACCGTTCAGCCGAACTCACATCTTCATTGAACTCCCTAAACACATCATTCATTGTGTAGACCATGAGGGCAATGGCCTGGTCTTTGGTCAGAAAGGATGAATAGGAACCTCGTTTCTGCCACTCGGCTGTGGCCTTCTCCCAGGCCTGGGAAAACTTCTTGTTCTCCCGGAAGTCGGAGCGCTTGAGGGCTGGCAAGGCCGCAGTCATGGCAGGGCCACAGTTCACGTACTGGCCATCAAAGGAGTTGTGGGCCATGTCCAGGGGCACCATCGTGATGGCCACAGTGGCCACAGTCATTGTCAGCAGTGCCAGGGTGTGAGCCAGGGGGGCCATGGAGAAGAGAGTCCACAGGGACCAGTGTGGGACACTGTGGGACACAGAGGGAACACAGAGGACAGATGGTGTGACACAGGGAGAACACTGGCGCATACCAGGGGATTCTAAGGGGACACTGATGGGACAGAGGGGACTCTGAGGGACATGGTGGGACATGGGGAGGCTTCTGTGGTGAGGGGCTGGCGAGTGACAGTGGGGTCAGCCTAGGGAGAGTGGGGGCTGCCCCAGCCAGAAGACCCCTGGACATGTACTGGAACCTGAACCCAAATCCTGTGATCATTCCAGGATGCCCCATTGTTCCCCAGACTCTCAATCCCACTCCCAGCTCTGTGTCCCCCCTCCCGGTCTTTCCCAGTGCCTCCATTACCCCAATCCCTCTCCCAATCCCTTGTACCCCTCCCAGTGACCCCATGTCCCCCAGGACCCTGGCCCAAGGTTTGGGGTCCCCAATGGGTCCCACTTGTCTCTGTCCCCTCCCCCCCTTACCCGAACCCCACTCTCAGTCCCATGACCTCCCTGGGGACCCCTGGACCCTGATCCAGTCCCATGTGCCCCCCAAGTGTCCCCCAGTGCCCCACTGCCACTCCCATGGTCCTGTGTCTCTCATCGCTGGTCCCCTGGATCACCCCAGGACTTCAGTCCCTGTCCTGTGAAACCCTCAGTGCCCCCCCAGACCCCAATCCCTCAGTCCCATGTCCCCCCCCAAGGGTGCCCAGTCCCTGTTTCCAAAATTGACCAGAGTGAAGCTCCCTGATAGAACTGGAGGTATCAGAAAGCCAGAATTCTTGATCAACTTGGACTCACAGCAGATCTCTCCTGGTCCTGCATGTCAGGGTATTGGGTATTTATGCATCATAATTATAAATATGCATGAAATTGTGTTCTTTATCTAATACAGAAACCAGCATTTTTCCCATAAATAGTTTGCATGGCTCTGCCTCTTTTAGGAAATAATTTTTATTTTGCTGCAGAGTCATAAAAATTAATTTTCTCAGTGTGATTTTCACTGAGTGCCCCAATATCCCAGATGACCATGCCTCAAAATTTTGCTTTAGGCAGCCGCTGCTCCTTCTGTGTTATAGAACTTGCCAAAAACCCCTCACTGGAGCTCCCTTTATCTCTTTCTCCACAGGTTCCAGCAACCTTTGCCCTGCTGCGTCCACACTTCTACATCCTTTTATTGTTTTTCACCTGTTCATCTTTAAACTCGACCAAGCACCATTAAGGGATCTAAAACTTTCTATTCTCTTTCTTACTGCTCACCCCCCAGGACCCAAATCCCACTGTCCCATTTCCCCCCAGGTTCCCCCCAGTCCTACTCCCCACTGCTCACTGAGTTGCACTCACACCTCAGATACCAGTTGGGGTATCCTATCAGGTGACATCTGCGGAGGATCAGAAATGGAACATGAAGCCATGATCAATATGATCAAGTGAAGTCAAATTTATTATAACTCTGTTCTACTGTTCACGCTCCTCAAGCTACTCCATGATTGGTTCAGCCTATCTGTGCATGCGTCTCAAGCCTTCAGCTGATTGGTTAGTCTTCTTTCTTCATGCCTCTCACTGTGGTTTATTGTCTTGCCTTCACACGCTCCACTGTGGTTTTTTGCTCTGTCTTCTTAGCGTGACTCCCATCCTGTATTTGTGTTTCTTCTGAGTAGGCTCTTCCTGTTTTCGAGGTATGGGGGACAATGTGAAATTCTACTCAGACCCCATAGAGGTTGGCTTGGGCACTGTGTCCATTTTCCTGCAAAAATCCCTCAACAGAAATCCCTGTAGGCACCTTGAGCCTGGGGTTGATCTCTTGAGGGATTACCTGGGAGACTGAGTTGAGCTGCCCAAAGAAGTGGCTGTAATACAATCCAGGGCAAATCATCATGGGGATCGACAAATCCCTGTGGGAAATAGACTTGCATAAAAGCTGCACAAGAGGTTTCTTTGAATTCCAAGCCATCACCTCCAGGAATCACTGAAAGAGGAAACACTCCTGGGGATAACTGGCAAATGGATTTTCTGAGCTACCACGCCAACATGGGCTCAGGTATCTCCTGGTGGTTGTGGACCCCCTCTTGGATGTCCAGATCTTCTCCTGCCTCACCAACAAGGCCAGGGAAGTCACCCTGACACTCCTCCAAGAGATCATCCACAGGCTCAAGGTGCCTACAGGGATGTCATCTGGTAGGGGACCCCAATCGGTATCTGAGATAAGGCATCACCTCAGTGAGCAGTGGGAAGCAGGACTGGGTGGAACTGAGGGGACATGGGACCTTGGGATTGGGTTCCTGGGGGGTGAGCAATAAGAGAGAGAACAGAGAGTTTCAGATCCCTTAATGGTGCTGGATAGTGCTTAAAGAAGAACTAGCAGAAAACCAATAAAAGGATGTAAATGTGTGTACACAGAAGAACAAAGGGGCTGGAACGTGTGGAGAAAGAGATAAAGGGAACTCCAGTGAGGGGTGTTTGGCAAATTTTGTAACACAGAACAAGCAGTGTCTGTCAAAAGTGAAAGCTCAAGCTGAGGTCATCTGGCATACTGAGGCATGCACTGAAAACCGCACTGAGAAAACTCATTTTTAGGACTCCCCAGTACCATAAAAGGATTTTCAGACAGAGGTGCAGCCATGCAAATTATTGCTAGGAAAGGTGAAGTTGCTGTACTAGGTGAGGGACACATTTTAATGAATATTTATAATTAGGATGGATAAATACCCCTTGGCAAAGTCCCCCCTGAAGTGCAGGATCAGGAGAGATCTGTTGTGAGTCCAAGCTGATAAAGAATTCTGGCTTTCTGATACCTCCAGTTCCATCAGGGAGTTCACTCCGGCTGATTTTGGTATCGGGGCTGGGGGGACTCCAGGGGTACTTTTGGGGGGAAGATGGGACTGAGGGATTGGGATTGCGGACATGGGCAGGCCCTGGGGAGTCACAGGTCTGGGATTGGGGTAATGGGGGGCTCTGGGGGTAATGAGGTGGGACACGGGATGGTGGGAGAGGGATTGGGGTCTTGGTGGGGGGGGCTGGGAGACTCTTTGGGGGCAGGGGGTGATGCCTGGATTTGGTGGAGGTCCTGGGGTGACACGAAAGAAATTGGTGACTGGGTATGGGATTGGGGCCTGGGAATGGGCTGAGGGGGACACTGGGGGCTCACAGGGTGACCCCACCCCAGGATTTGGATCGGGACCCTGTTGGGGATGAGGGACTTGTAGTCATGGGATTAGGATTGGGCTTCTGGGGGCCTTGGTATTGTGGGATTGGGATCCCTGGGGCTGGGGCACATTGGGGAGGCATAAGTAACCCCGGGATTTGGGATCAAGGACCCCAGACATGCCCTGGGGTCTGCTGGCCAGGAATGCCTCTCCTTCCCCTGGGCTGCCCCCACTCCCCTGCCCAGTCCCTCCCTGAGGAACCCTCCCTGTGTCTCCTCTGTGTCCTCTCTGTGTCCCTCAGTGTCCACACTGGTCCCTGTGTCCTCTCCTCTCAATGGCCCCTCTGGCACAGACCCTGGCACTGCTGGCAATGGCCATGGCTACTGTGGCCGATGAGATGAAGCCCCTGGACATGGCCCTGAACTCCTTCGATGACCAGTACCGGGGCTGTGGCCCTGACATGATCGCTGCATTGCCGGCCCTCAACCGCTCCGAGTTTGAGCAGAACAAGAAGTTTGCCGAGGTCTGGGTAAAGGCTACAGCTGAGTGGCAGAGGCAGGGACCCCCTGAGTCCCCTCTGTCCCCAGACCAGATCATCGCCACCATGGCCTTCACAATGGATGGCCTCCACAGCGTGTTCAATGATGCTGTGCGGGTGGCTGGGCGTTCCCAGCAGGAATACCGGGACAACTTCCACTTCAAAACGCTGCATTTCCTGCTGACCCAGGCCCTGGCAACAACGAGGGTCGGTCTTCAAGGGCAGTGTTATGACATGGTCCAGCACCTGTGTGGGATCTGGTTCAAGGCACATTATGGTGCTATAGTCCGATTTGGTCACTTCATGCCAATATGGATGAGAGATGAGCCTGCACAGTGCTCTGGGAAGGAGACGGAGTTCCAGGTGCACACATGCGAGGGCGCGAGTGTCGGCATAAAAATCGGAGATTCCCCAATTCAGTTCATTCTGATCCCACCATTTGAGACCTTTGAGGTCATCAACGTCACCCAGATAGGGGACAAGGCAAAAATCCAGCTCCGCTCCACCGGGACCTACAGCAAATACAACTGCGAGTGGCTGCAAGGTGATGGCACAGAGGGCAGCCTGGGGTGATGGGGACACTCACTGTGGCCATGGGGACACCCATGATAAGGCACAGGGCACCAGGAAATTCACTGGGGATCGTGCAGGGACACCCACTGTGTGGGGGAAGACAAGGACGCCCCGTGCTGGAGACCCCAAATCTGGGGACACCCATTGTAGGGACAGGAATGCCCATTACAGGGCACAGGGATGGGGATCCCCACTTCTGGGAGGGAAAATGGACAGGGACACCCGTGTCATGGGACAACAGGGACAGGGAAAGAGATGGGGACCCTCTGTACCTACCCTGTCCTGCGCTGCCAAAGGCCATGCTGTGGGGATGGGCCCTGTGTGCTGGATATGGGTGGGTCACGGACACTCCCTGGCACTCCCAGAACCCCTGCCCCCCCCTCAAGGCACCTCTGACTCCTCCTGACCCCTGTCACTCCTAAGACCACTATGACCCCCAACCTCCCTGGCCTTTGTACCCCCCATGCCCCCCCAACACCCTGTCACCTGTCAACTCATGGACCCCATCTCTCCTGTAACACTGAAGCCTCCATTATTGCCATCCCTGACCCCATTCACTCGCCTTATGGTCCCCCTGATGCTCATCTTTTTCCCTCAGGTGGGAGTGTCCCCAGTGCCCCCTTCCATGGTGGAGGACTCCTCCTGGCCACCACAGCCCTGACACTGGCCACTGGAATCCTCTGAGCCATGAGGCCACTGAGGTAACTGTGGTGACTGTGGCAACCAAGGTCACTGTTGTCACTGTGGCCACCACGATCACCAAGACCATCAGGACCCCCAGAGAAAAAAGACCACCAGGGCTACCAAGGCCACCACTGCCACTAGGGACACCCTGGCAGCTATTGCCACCATGAGGTAACTGGGGCCACCACTGTCACTGTTGCCACTGCAGCCACCACAGCCTCTCTAGCCACTATGGTCACAATCACCACTAAGGCCACTTTGGCCACCATGATCACCAAGACTCCTTGAGCCATGAGGATACCACAGACACTGTGACCACTGTGGCCACCAAAGCCATTGTGCAAACAGTTCTATAAAATAATTCAGTCAAAATGATTCCATTAAATAAATCTGTAACAGCCAGCCAAAAGTGACAATTCTTAAGCAAGGCTCAATGTCAATCCCCACACCAACACTTGTGGGAATGTCTCTTTCTCCCAGCTTCGAGGAGGATCCTTGAGGAGCATCCCTTTCCCAAGAGAAGAACTTCCCACACATTGCATTCCAAGCAGGAATAGGGGAGAGGAATCTCTGTCTCAGAGAGGACTGGACATTCCCAGGGTCAGCTGATGGATGGCCAGGCCCAGCTCTGGTGATTTACCCTCAGTTGTCAATTCAGAGTTGGTTTTAGCCCAATTCAGCACCAAAATCAGCTCGAGATCTCTCTCAGTGCAGCCTTGATGGCCACAAATGGGGCATTGTCCTTTGGGCACATTTCAGGCAAAGCCTCCTGACATATCCTGCACTTCAGGGGGACCCTAATGGCTAGAAATTGTGAGATTCAAGAGAGCCAGGGCAGGTTGGGTCACTGGGGAGGAACAGTCCCCAGTGCCATCCCTGGCTGGGGGCACCTGTTGGAGCAGCTCTGGAGAAGGACCTGGGAGTGCTGGTGGGTGACCAGTGGAGCTGGCTCTGTGGTCTGGGACCAGGAGGGATCCAGGGGGCATTGAGAAGAGCAGAGCCAGGAAGTCAGGGAGTATTCGGGACCCTCTGCCCTTCCCAGGGAGGCACATCAGGAGTGCTGTGTCCAGCTCTGCCCAGTGCCATGTCCTGTTCTGGGCTGCTCTGGACTCAATCCTGTGCTCAGGGATGACGCTGCCTGAGCTGGGAAGTTGGGCCAGGTGCCCACTCTGCGTCCTTCCAGCTTCACCCATTCTGGGATTTGGGGGTTCTGGCAGTTGTGGTTCAGGAATTGTCCACGGGAGAGCAGCAGCGAGCGCGGGAAATCAGCAGCACTGCGCATTCGCCGCCCCCAGCTGCAGTTCCGTGTGCCAACAGCAGGCGGCAGCACGAGCTGCTGGCGCTGCTGAGCGCCTGCCCGGCCCCATCGCGGCCCCGGGGACTCTGCAATGGTTTGGGATGGAGCAACCTTAAAGCCCGTCCGGTGCCATGGGCAGGGACTTCTTCCCCTGGGCTGGGCTGTTCTTGGCACTGCCCAACCTGGCCTTGAACTGTTCCAGGAGTGGGGCAGCCACAGCTTTGTTTTAGATGGCTAATATGGTGATTGACTCTGAAAATTAAGGGATGAATATTGTGTTTATGTTAAGGGAAATTTTGTTGATGTATGGTTATGTTATTTAGTTTGTTGTTTTGACACTCTGTGTTCTCCACATTGCCCCCTTTCCCCCACCTGTATTGTTGTACAGGACAGCTGTGGTTGTCAGGATTGTCAGGGACATGTACCTGTGCCCCTTGCATGGGGTGGTTGGGAATGGGGAAAGCCTGTTGCTGCGGGGAGGCGTGGCATGGCAACATCTCACCTCCTACCACGCTGCAGGAAGGTCTCCTCCAATGGACAGCATGGAACAGTTAACTGGCGGGCGGTGAGAGGGGCCAGGGATTAAGAAGGAAAATGTTTGAATATGTGTGACTGCTTATGAATATGTATTTGGCTGATGCAACACCAGGGATATAAAGGACAGAGCTGCCATTTTGTGGATGAGACTCTGACTGCAGCTGAGCATATCGCGTAGGATTCAAGTGGAACATTTGTGCTATCTACCTTTTGAGTAGAAAAATTCACCTTGCCAGAGATTTACTTGCAGAAAGGAGACAGAAGTGCCCTGTAATTTTATTCGTGATCAAATGAAGAGGCCATGGGGAATTTCCCCATGGGGTGTCTCAAATTGCTGGAACATGCAGCCTCCTTTTTACCCCAATTTCCCACCCGTATCTCCCACTTCCTTTCCCCATTGGCTGAGGTAGTTGGAAGGTGCAGACCTCTCAATCCACCTACTGAACGTCTCCCTTGCTATGCACCCCACCCTTCTGTAACACTAACCCATGACCATTAAAATGAGCTTTAACGTCACCCTGGGCAGAGTAATTAATATTCATAAGCCTGTAAAAGCTTTGTTCTTCTTCTTGTGGTTCAGGAATTTTGCAGGATCTTGTCTATGCAGCAGTCCATGTCAATGAAGAATATTTTCTTAAACTGACAGTTTCTCAGGTAACTTCCCTATCTGCAAGTCCCAGGCTCTATCTACCATCAGATTCCCACAATCTATTTTTGAAGAAACATTCCTCTTTTTCCTTTCTAGGTTGAATTAATTGGGATGCGGAAATTGAGTTTGCTTGGTTTTAAATCCTGAATATGTAGGGATTCACAGAATTTGGCCAAGAACGAAAATAAATGAATTTTCAAAGAAGTAAAGGGCAGTTAATGAAATGTTGTGGGTGGGGAGTAGGTAGAATTTTCTTTTTCTCTTCTCTTCCCTTCCTCTTTTTTCCCTTTTTTCTGCCCAGGGAAAATGGCAGTGGTGGCCTTGGTAGCCTTGGTTGCCTCTTTTCTCTGGCAGTCATGGTGGCTTTGGTGATTATGGAGACCACGGTGACCTTCATTACCTCATGGCTCAGACAATCCTGGTGGCCACTGCCAGGGCTGTAGTGGCCAGGAGGAGCCCTCTGAGGTGAGAGGGGGCCCTGGGGATGCTCCCACCTGGAGGGAAAAAGAGGAGGATGAGTGGTCCATGGAGTTCAACAGGTTGAGGCGGGTCATAGAGGGGTCAGGAATTTCAGGGGTACAAGGAGGGGAGTGAGGGGAGTTCAGGTGGGATGGAATACCATGGGGGTGGGGATCAGGGTAGTCAGGAGGGCCATGGGGGCTGTCTGGGGTTCAGAGGGGGCCATAACACGGGGTGAGTAAAGATGGGGGTCATGGGCAGTGGGAAGGTTGTTGGTGACCAGTGGCTGGTGTGCAGCAGGGAGGTTTGTGGTCAAGGGGCCATGGGGGCTTTAGGGATGATGGGGTGTCAGAGGGGCAGTGGGGTAATACAGGGAGCAAGGGGTTTCAGGGGGACCATGATGGCCTTTGGGGCTGACAGGTGTTGGGGGAGATAGGGGGTGCCATGAGGGGTGTCAGGGTGGGTGGGAGAGGTTCAGGGGAGGTCAGGATGGTCCTGGCCCACCAACGACCAGCTCACAGGGCTGGTCCCCAGAGAGCTGGTCTGCAGAGGGGAGGGACAGAGACAGCAGAGGAGGGTTCCTATCTCTGTCCATTTCTCTGTCCCTGTATCTGACATTCCCTGGAAGGGGTGTCCGTGTCCCCTCCCTGCACCCTGCAATGTGTGTCTCTGTCCCTGTCCCCCATCACCTGTGGATGTCATTGTCCCCTGTGCCTTTCTCATGGGTGTCCCCATACCCACAGTGTGTTTCCCCGTCTTCCAGGTTTTCCCCATGATGTCACGTCGCAGCCACTCACAGCTGTATCTGCTGAAGGTCCCACTGGAGCGGAGCTGGATCAATGCCCTGTCTCCTTCCTGGGTGACACTGGTGACCTCAAAGGTCTCAAAGGGTGGGATCAGCACCTCCTTCTCACTAGGATTGGAGGAAAATTTTTGGATATCCACTCCGTAACATGACTGCACCTGGAACATCATGTCTGTCCCAAATTGCTGAGCAATCTGTTTATGAAGCGATGTTGATGTGAATCGACCAAACCGGATGGTGTCACCACGCCGTGCTTTGAACCGGATACCACGCACCCCCTGAAACACATGGTGACATCGTGGTCCCCAATTGTCCCTCAGTGTCACCAGAGCATTGGTCAGCAGGAAATGCAGTGTTTTGAAGTGGAAGTTGTCCCGGTATTCCTGATGGGAGCGGCCGGCCACATGCACGGCAGCATTGAACTCCTTGTACACGTCCTTCATTGTGTAGGTCATGAGGGCGATGGCCTGGGCTGGGGACAGAGGGGTCACAGGGGGCCCCCGCCTCCACCACTCATCTGCAGCCTTCACCCAGGTCTGGGCAAACAGAGGATTCTGCTGCAACTCAAAGTGGTTGAGGGCTGGTAACAACTCAGTCATGGTGTGTCGGCAGCCCTGGGTACCGGCCATCAAAGGAGTTCCAGGCCATGTCCAGGGGACAACTGTGAAGCCTGTGTTGGCCATGGTCATTGCCAGCAGTGCCAGGGTCCTAACCAGGGAGTCCAGAGAAGGGAGAGGCCACCAGGACTGTTGTGAAACACTGGGGGACACTGGGAAACTGAGGGGGCACTGTGGGACACGGGGAACACTGAGGAACATGGCAGGACACCGATGGGACGCTGAGGGGACGCTGAGAGGATGCTGAGGGGACGTGGGGGGACCATGGGACACAGAGAAGATCTTTCCATCAGGGGCTGGGGAAGGAGGATGGAGTCAGCCCGAGGACAGGGAGGGCAGCCTTGAGGGCCAAGAGACGTTTATACACATCCTGAGAGCCTGATCCCAAATCGTGGGGTAACTCCTGGGTGACCCAGTGTCCTCCAGTCTCCCCAGGGGTCCAAATCCCACACCCGCATTCTTGATGTAATGTCCCCAATGTCTTTTCACACTCTCCAGAACCCCAACCCAAATCTGGGGTCACCCCCTGACATTCCCAGTATCGCTCTTGCCCCAACTTCTTGCCCCAATCCCACTCCCAGTCTGGTGTTCCCTTTGGAGTTGTCAGAAATGATAGACCCCAGGACCGCAACCCAAATGCAGGGATGACCCCCTGCCCCCTGCAGTGTCCCCCTGCTCTCTCATGGAGATGAGCGCGTAAAGAGGGAAAATCCCTGATTTGAAAAAAAAGAAGTGTTTCCTCAGCGAAACATCAGGGTTTTTCATCAAAAAATAGGGGGTGCAACCTCTGTCCCCTTTTCTCCATTTTATTTTTCTTCCTTTCTCATTCTGTTTGTTTTTCTTTCTTTCCTCCCAGTGCTTCTTCTGTTGCATTGCCTCAAATCAGGAAATTTGGAACAGGCCCCAGACTGACCATTCATCCTTTTAAAATTGCACTGAGCAGCCCCCACCAGGTCCCTCAGCCTTTCCTGCTGCTCCAGACACTTCCACACCTCCATCCCTTCCCTGGACATGCTCCAGTCCCTCCTGGTCATTTCTAAGGGTCTGCAGTGAATGAGGAAAAGTGGAAAAACATTTCTCCAGCACCTCTTTGTAGATCGAAGTCTGAAAAGTAAAACTTTGATTTGCCTCTAACAAAAATTCCCAGAAAAGCTTTACTTTAGGAAATGTGGTGATCTGCAGGAGAGGAATTAAAAGAGCTGGACATGACCCCTGAACATGTCCTGGAATCTGATCCCAAATCCTGGAGTCACTCCTGGATGCCCCAATGTCCCCCAAACACCCCAACTCCCAATCCCACCCCCACAGTCCTATAACCCCCTCAATGTGTTTTGTCAGCCCGCCTGCAGGACCCTTACTCAAATCCAGGGGTCACTTCCTGACCCCCTGCAGTAGCCCCAGTGACCCCCAGAATCTCAATTCCACTCCCACTGTTCTGTGTCCCTGCCTCCCGGTGTTTCCCAGTGTCTCCATTACCCCAATCCCTTGTACCCCTCCCAGTGGCCTCATGTCCCCCAGGACCCTAACTCCAGGTTTAGGGTCCCCAATGGGTCCCACTTGTCCCTGTCCCCTCCCCCCCTTACCTGAATCCCACTCTCAGTCCCATGACCTCCCTGGTGACCCCTAGACCCTGATCCAGTCCCACGTGCCCCCCAAGAGTCCCCCAGTAACCCACTGCCACTCCCATGGTCCTGTGTCTCCCATTGCTGGCCCCAGGACCACCCTAGGACCCCAGTCCCTGTCCTGTGACACCCCCAGTGCCCCTCCAGATCTCAATCCTTCAGTCCCATGTTGCCCCGCCAAGGGGGACCAGTCCCTGATACCGAAATAAACCAGAGTGAACTCCCTGATGGAACTGGAGGTATCAGAAAGCCAGAATTCTTGATCAGCTTGGACTCACAGCAGATCTCTCCTGGTCCTGCACATCAGGGGGGACTTTTCCATTGGGTATTTATGCATCATAATTATAAATATGCATGAAATGGTGTACTTTATCTAATACAGAAACCAGCACATTTCCCATAAATAATCTGCATGGCTCTGTCTCCTTTAGGAAATAATTTTCATTGTGCTGGAGAGTCCTATAAAAGAGTTATCTCAGTGTAGTTTTCACTGAGTACTCCATTATCCCAGATGACCTTGCCTAAAAATTTCACTTTGGGCAGGCACTGCTCCTTCTGTGTTACAGAACTTGCCAAAAACCCTTTACAGCAGTTTCCTTTATCTGTTTCTCCACAGATTACAACCACCTTTGCCCTGCTATGTCCACACTTTTGCATCCTTTTATTGTTTTATGCCCATTCATCTTTAAACTGTGCCCAGCAACATTAAGGCATCTAAAACTTTCTATTCTCTCTCTCATTGCTCACCCTCCAGGACCCCAATCCCACCATCCCATGTCCCCCCAGTTGCCCCCAGTCCCACTCCCCACTGCTCACTGAGTTGCACTCACACCTCAGATACCACTTGGGGTCCCCTATCAGATGCCATCTGTGGAGGATCAGCAATGGGACATCGCGCCATGATCAATATGATAAAGAAAAGTCAAATTTATTACAAGAACAAAATGTATTTGGTCTTTGTTCTGTTGTTCACTTACCTCAAGCTAATACATGATTGGTTCAGCCTATCTGTGCACATGTCTCAAGCCTTCAGCTGATTGGTTAGTCTTCTCTCTTCACGCGTATCATTGTGGTTTATTGTTTTGCCTTCATGCACTCCGCTGTGGTTTTTTTGCTCCGTCTTCTTAACGCGCCTCACATCCTGGACTTGTTTTTCTCCTGAGTAGGCTCTTCCTGTTTTTGAGCTATCGGGGACACTGTGAAGTTCTACTAAGACCCCTTAAACACTGGCTTGGGCACAGTGTCCATTTTCCCACAAAAATCCGTAAACAGACATCCCCGTAGGCACCTTGAGCCTGGGCATGACCTCTTGGGGCAGTGCCTGGGTGACTGAGCTGAGCTGAGCTGAGCTGCCCAAAGAAGTGGCCGTACTACAATCCAGGGCACACAGCTTGGGGATTGACAAATCCCTGTGGGAAGTAGACTTGCATTAAAACTGCATGAGAGGTTCCTTTGAATTCAAAATCACCACCACCAGGCATCACTGAAAGAGGAAACACTCCTGGGGATAACTGGCAAATGGATTTTCTGAGCTACCACGCCAACATGAGCTCAGGTATCTCCTGGTGTTGGTGGATCCCCTCTTGGAGGTCCAGAACTTCTCCTGCCACACAGGGAAGTCACCCAGGTACTCCTCCAAGAGATCATCCCCAGGCTCAAGATGCCTGCAGGGATGTCATCTGATAAGGGACCCCAAGTGGGATCTGAGGTGTGACAGCAACTCAGTGAGCCATGGGGAGTGGGACTGGGTGGAACTGGGGGGACATGGGACTGTGGGATTGGGGTCGTGGGGCCTGAACAATTAGAGAGAGAAAAGAAAGTTTCAGATCCCTTAAAGGTGCTGGATAGGCCTTAAAGAAGAACCAGCAAAAAACCGTAATAGAATGCAAAATGTGTGCACATGAGAGCAAAGAGAAAGAGATAAAGGGAGGTCATGTGAGGGGTTTTTGGCAAGTTCTGTAACACAGAAGGAGCAGCAGTGTCTGCCAAATGTGAAAGTTCAAGCTGAGGTCTTCTGGGATATTGGGGCGTACTGTGAAAACCACACTGAGAAAACTCATTTTTAGGACTCTCCAGTACCATAAAAGGATTTCCAGAAAGAGGCAGAAGCATGAAAATTATTTTTTCACATCAGAAATGTGAAGTTTCTGTACTAGGTGAGGGACACATTGTAATGAATATTTGAAATTGTGGTGGATAAAGACCCTGTGGCAAAGTCCCCCGTGACCTGCAGGACCAGGAGAGATCCACTGTGAGTCTGAGCCGATAAAGAATTCCAGTTTTCTGATAGCTGCAGTTCCATCAGGGAGTTCACTCCAGCTGATTTCAGTATTGAGGCTGGAGGGACCCCTGGGGATTCTTGGGGGAGGCACAGGACTGAGGGCTTGGGTTTGTGGTGCTGGAGGGACACACTGGAGGAGTCACATGTCGGGGATTGGGGTAATGAGGGGCTCTGGGGGAAAATGAGGGGGGACAGGGGATGGTGAGAGTGGGATTGGGGTGATGGGAGGCTGAGAGACGGTGTGGGGGAAGGGAGTGATGGCTGGATTTGGGTTGATGTTCTGGGGTGACACCGAAGAAATTGGAGACTGGGAGTGGGATTGGGGTCTGGGGACCAGCCGAGGGGACACTGGGGGTCTCAGGGAGTGACCCCCAGGATTTGGGTCAGGGACCCAAGACATGCCCAGGGGTCTGCTGGCAAGAAGTGCCTCTCTATCCCCCTGGGCTGACCCCACTTCCCTCCCCAATCCCTCACTGAGGAACCCTCCCTGTGTCTCCTCTCTGTCCCGTCTGTGTCCTGCAGTGTTCCACCCTCATCCTTGTAGCCTCTCTACTCTATGGCCCTCCTGGCGCAAACCCTGGCACTGCTGGCAATGACCGTGGCCACCACAGCTGTCAAGGTGGTAACCCTGGACATGGCCCAGGACTCTTTTGATGACCAGTACCGGGAGTGTGGTCCTGTCATGACTGAGGTGTTGTCAGCCCTCAACCGCTCCGACTTTGATCAGAACCCTCTCTTTGCCCAGGCCTGGCCTAAGGCCAGAGCCAAGTGGCAGAGTCTGGGGTCCCCTGTGTCCCCTTTGTTGTCCCCAGCCCAGGCTGTCGCCCTCATGGCCTACACGATGAATGATCTGTACAAGAACTTCAACGCAGCCGTGCGTGTGGCCGGGCGCTCCCGCCAGGAATACCAGGACAAGTTCCACTTCAAAACACTGCATTTCCTGCTGACCCAGGCCGTGAAGACACTGAGGGTCACTCAGGGACTACAGTGTCACAACGTGTACCGGGGGGTGCATGGGGTCAGGTTCAAGGCAGAGCCTGGTAACATCATCCGATTCGGTCAATTCACGTCGGCGTCCCAGAGTCAAGAAGCCTCCCAGCAATTCGGGATGGACACGATGTTCCAGGTGCACACGTGCCACGGTGCAGAAATCCGGGAATTCTCCAACTATCCTGGTGAGAAGGAAGTGCTGATCCCACCCTTTGAGACCTTCAAGGTCGTCGAAGTCAGCCAGGAAGGGGACAGTGCATGGATCCACCTCTGGTCCAACGGGACCTTCAGCAACTACAACTGCGAGTGGCTGGAAGGTGTCGCCACAGGTGACAGCCCGGGGCAATGGGGACACCCACGGTGGCCATGGGGACACCATGATAAGGCACAGGGACAATGACACTCCCTCGGGGTTGGGGGACAGCAACACCCAGTGGGGGGGAGACCCCTTATACCCAGCGGACACTCATGACAGGGCACAGAGGGTGGGGAATATCACTGAGCATTTGGGGACAGGGACAGCCCATGCTGGGGACACCAAGTTTAGGGATACGAATGTGGGCATGAGGACAGGAATGCCCATGACAGGGCACAGGGATGGGGACTCCCACTTCTGGGAGGGAACACAGACCGGGACACCCCTGCCATGGGACAACAGGAACAGAGAAAGAGATAAGGACCCCCTGTGCCTACCCAGTCCCCCTCCGCCGCATCCCTTTGGGGATGGGCCCTGTGTGCTGGATGTGGGTGAGTCACGGACACTCCCTGGCACTCCCTGAACCTCTGTCCCCCCTATGGCACCTCTGACTCCTCCTGACCCCTGTCACTGCTAAGCCCACCATGACACCCCTGACCTCCCTGGCCTCCGTACCCCGCCATGCCCCCCACAAAACCCTGTCACCTGTTAATTCATGGCCCCATCACACCAGTCACCCCTAACACCCATTATGTCCGTCCCCAACCCCCTCACTCCCCACATGGTCCCCCTGACCCCTCTCTCTTCCTAGGTGGAAGCATCCCCAGGGCCCCTTTCCATGTCAGCAGACTCCTCCTGGCCACCACAGCTCTTGCAGTGGCAACAGGGATCCTCTGAGCCATGAGGCCACCAAGGTCACTGTCTTCACTGTGGTCACTGTCGCAACCAAGGTCACTGTTGTCACTGTGGCCACCACGATCACCAAAGCCACCAGGATGACCAGAGAAACAAGGCCACCAAGGCCACCATGGCCACCACTGCCACTATGGCATTGGCAGCTACTGCCACCATGAGGTAACTTCAGCCATCAGAGGCACTCTGGACACCATAGTCTGCATAACCACCAAGGCCACTGTGAACACCAAGACTCCCTGAGCCACCAGAGCCACTCTGACCACTGCGCACATCAGGGCCATTGTACAAAGAAATTCTATTAAAAAATTCTATCAAAACAATTTCATTAAATTATTCTGTCAAAGCCAGCAAAAAGAGACAATTCTTAATGCAGGGCTCAATGTCAGTCCTCACGCCAACACTTGTGGGAATGTCTCTTTCTCTCAGCCTTGAGGAGAATCGCTGGCAAGCATCCTCCTCCCAAGGGAGGATCGTCACATACATTTCATTTCAAGCAGGAACAGGGGAGAGGAATCCCTGTCTGAGAGGGGACTGGACATTCCCAGAGTCAGCTGATAGATGGCCAGGCCCCGCTCTGGTCTTTTAGCCTCAGTTGTCAATTCAGGGTTGGTGATTTGGGCTGGTTTTAGCCCAATTCAGAACCCAAATGAGCAGCAGACCTCTCAGTGCAGCCATGATGGCCACAAATGGAGCATTGTCCCTTGGCCACATTCCAGGCAGAGCATCCTGCCACATCCTGCAGTTCATGGGGACCTTAAAGGCTGGAAATTGGGAGGTTCAAGAGTGCAAGGGCAGGTTCTGTCCCTGGGGAGGCATAGTCCCCACTGCAAGTCCAGGCTGGAGGGGGCCTGCGGGAGCAGTTCTGGAGAAGGACCTGGGGGTGCTGGTGGGTGACCAGGGGAGCTGGCTGTGTTGCCTGGGGCCAGAAGGGATCCAGGGAGTATCCGGAAGAGAAGGGCCAGGAAGTCAGGGAGTGCCCAAAGGGGCACATCAGAAGTGCCGTGTCCAACTCTGCCCAGTGCCGTGTCCAGGTCTGGGCTGCTCTGGATCCAATCCTGTGCTCAGAGATGACGCTGCCTGAGCTGAGGGGTTGGGCCAGGTGCCCACTCTGGGTCCTTCCTGCCTGACCCATTCTGGAATTTGGGGATTCTGGCAGTTGCGGTTTGGGAATTGTGCACCGTAGGGCAGCAGCGAGCGTGGGAAATCAGCGGCACTGTGCATGTGCCACTCCGGTCTGGAGTGACCTTAAAGCTGGTCCAGTGCCAGCCCTGCCATGGGCAGAGACCTCTTCCCCTGGGCCAGGCTGCTCCAGGCCCTGCCCAGTCTGGTCTTGAATGCTTCCAGGTAAGGGGCAGCCACAGCTTGGTTATAGATTGGTAATATGATAATTGACTCTCACAATTAAAGGGTGAGTATTGTGTGTAGATTAAGAGAAATTATGCTCACTTACATTTATGTGATTGTAGCTTGCAGAGGGACACGAACACTCCCTGGCCTCCTGGCCCTGCTCGTTCTGGTGCCCCCAGGATCCCTCCTGGTCCCAGGACAGTTGGCCAGTTATGCTGATCACCCACCAGCACCCCCACGTCCTTCTCCAGAGCTGCTCCAGCTGGTCATCCCCATTTGGGACTGACACTGGGGACTGTCTCTCCCCAGGGACAGGACCTGCTCTTGCCCTCTTGAACCTCCCAGTTTCCAGCCTTTAAGGTGCAGGATATGGCAGAATGCTTTACCTGGAATCTGGACAAGGGATAATTGGCCCATTTGTGGCCATCAGGGCTGCAATGGGAGGGGTCTTGTACTGATATTGGTGCTGAATTTGGTGAAAACCAGCCCAAATCACCACCCTGACGTGACAACTAGGGTGAAGCACCAGAGCTTGGCCTGGCCATCCATTAACTGACCCTGGGAATGTCCAGTCGCATCTCAGACAGAGATCCCTCTCCCCTATTCCTGCTTGGAATGAAATGTATGAGAGGTTCCTCATCTGGGAAGGGGATGCTCCCCAAGGATTCTCCTCTAGGTTGAGAGAAAGAGACATTCCCACAAGTGTTGTTGTGGTGAGTGACATTGAGCCCTTGCCACTTTTGGCTGGCTGTCACAGATTTATTTAATGGAATTGTTTTGATTGAATTATTTAATAGAATTGCTTTGCACAGTGGCCTTGGTGGCCGCACTGACCAGAGCAGCTATGGTATCCTTGTGGCTGAGGGTGTCTTAGTGATCAGGTGGTCACAGTGGCCTTGGTGGTTACAGTGAGCATGGTGGGCAGAGTGGCTGTGGCGGCCTTAGTAGTTTTGGGGGTCTTATTTCTATGGGAGTCTTGGTGGTCTTGCTGATTGTGGTGGCCACAGCAATGATAGTGACCTTGGCATCCATGGTGGCC
The DNA here is from genome assembly GCF_027579445.1 of Ammospiza nelsoni. Classification (NCBI taxonomy): domain Eukaryota; kingdom Metazoa; phylum Chordata; class Aves; order Passeriformes; family Passerellidae; genus Ammospiza; species Ammospiza nelsoni. Next base: position 154,754,099 of record NC_080633.1, read on the forward strand.
ATGGTTGCCAAAGTCACCACAGTGACCACAGTGACCTCGGTGGCCTTGCCAGCCTGGTGGCTCAGGGGATCCTGGAGGTAACTTCCAGAGATGTGGGGTGAGGAGGAGTTCTCTGAGGTGGAAGGGGGCTCTGGGGGTGCTCCTGGGGATGCTCCCGGGGATGCTCCTGGGGAAGTCAGAGGTGGGTCAGGGGGACCATGGAAGAAGTAAGGAGGTCAGGGACAGTCGTAATGGTATGTCAGGGGTGACAAGATAAATGGGGACCATGAGGTGACAGGTGATGAGGTTTTGGGGGCTGTGGGGTATGGGGGCCAGGGGTGTAAGAGATTTCATGGTGGGCTTAGCAGTGACAGGGGTTAGGGCGAGTCAGGGAGTGCCATAGGGGTGGCAGGGGGTAACAGGGGTTCAGGGAATGCTATGGGGCTCCTGGCCCACCCATGTACAGCACACAGGGCCCATCCCCACAGCAATGCATTTGGTATGGAGGGACAGGGTCAGTATGGGGATGTTTCTGTCTCTGTCTCTGTCTCTGTCTCTGTCTCTGTCTCTGTCTCTGTCTCTGTCTCTGTCCCTGTCCCTGTCTCTATTTCTGTCTCTGTCCCTGGCCTTTCCTGGCAGGAATGTCCCTGTCCCTGTCCCCTCCCAGCTGAGGGGTTCCCCTCCCAGTGTCCTGTCATGGGTGTTCCTTTCCCCATGCCCACAATGGGTGTTCCCAGACTTGGTGTCCCCGTCATGGGATGTCCCTCACCCCAAACTCTCAGTGTGTGCCCCATAGCTGGCAGTGAGTGTCCCCAAATGCCACATGTCCTGTGCGTCCCCAGCCAACAGTGGCTGTATCCAAGACTGGGTATACCTGTCCCCACACTGTCAGTGGGTGTCCCCTGCAATGGCTATCCCAGTGTTTCTCCCCAGCTGTGGGTGTCCTTGTCCACCCACAGAGCGTGGGTGCCCCTATACCACTGTCCCCCATCCCCAGTGAGTGTCATGTTCCTCTGAGCCTTGTCATGGGGGTCCCCATGCCCACAGTGAGTGTCCGCACCCCGCCAGGGTGTCCCCGGTGCTGTCACCTCACAGCAATGCGCAGTTGTATTTGCTGAAGGTCCCGACGGAGCGGAGCCAGATCCATATCCTCTTCCCATCCCAGATGACTTGGGTGACCTGAAAGGTTTCATATGGCGGGATCAGCACCTCTCGGTTGCTAGGATCATAGGAAAAAGCCTGGATGTCTGCACCATGACACGTGTGGAGCTGGAGAATTGTGTCGGTCCCGTAATGCTGGGCAACTTCTTTGCTCAGTGATGTCGATGTGAATTGACCAAACCGGACCCTCTGGCCTTGCCACGCCTGGAACCGGACATCACGCACACCCCGGTACACCTGGTGACACTGCCCGTTCTGAGCCTGCTTCAGTGTCACCAGGGCTTGGGTCAGCAGGAAATGCAGCATTTTGAAGTGGAAGTTGTTCCGGTATTCCTGGCGGGAGCGTCCGGCCACATGCACTGCCGCGTTGAACTCCTTGTACAGGTACTTCATTGTGTAGGCCATGACAGCGACAGCGTGGCCTGGAGACGCCAGAGGGGACACATGGGAGCCCCGCTTGCGCCACTCAGCCTTGGCCTTCGCCCAGGTCTTGGCAAAGAGAGGATTCTTCTGAAACTCAGATTTGTAGAGGGCCGGCAATGCCTTGGTCATGGCAGGGCCGCAGCCCCGGTACTGGTCATCGAAGGAGTCCCTGGCCATGTCCAGGGGCACCACCTTGATGGCCACGGTGGCCACGGTCACTACCAGCAGTGCCAGGGTGTGAGCCAGGAGGGCCATGGAGAAGAGAGGCCACTAGGAGTCGGGTGGGACACTGGGGGAAAAAGAGGGACACAGTGAGGGTGCAATTAGTGCACACGGGGTTAGATGGGAAGGGTTATTCTATGAGAGGCTGATGAGGGAACCTGGGGAAAGCCTGGAGCAGGGCTAGGGGGGGAGCGCGGGTCAGAACACCTGTGGATACATCCTGGAATGCTGATCCCAAATCTTGGGGCCATTCCAGAACTCCACAGTGTCCTTCAGACCTCTGGGATGACAATCCCACTCCCATGGTCCCATATCCCCAACCAGTGTTTTCTCCCTAATGACCCCCAGGAACTTGATCCAAATTCTGAGGTAACTCCCTGTTCCCCCAGCAGTGACCTCCTGAATCCCATTTCTGTGACCCTTCCAGTGTCGTTTCTGTGCCAACTAGCCCAATAACCCTACTCCCAGTCCAGTGTCCCTTACCCCCTAGTGTTACCCCAGACCCTCTGCAGTTCCCGAGCCCAAACCCTGGGAACAATCCCTGACATCCCCACGGTCACCTCAGTGCTCCACCAACCCACAGTTCTAATCTCAGTCCCGTGTTTACCCTTCCAGTGTCACCCCAATGCTCCCCTGGAACTCAATCCTGATACCACATCTCTTTAGAACACTTGTGAACCCAGGGCGCTCAGGAACCTCATCCAAATTCCTAAAGCCACTCCCTCACCCACCCCAGTGTGCCTCTCAGCCCTGTCCCACACACCAGTCAAGCTCCCAGTCCTGTGACAGTTTTAGTGTCACCCCAGGACCCCAACCCAAATCTGGGGATCAACCCCTGTCTCCAAAACCTCTGGCTGGAGCCCCCCAAGACCCCGCTCTGAGACCCCAATCCCGTGTCCCTCCCTCATGTGTTCCCAGTGTCCCCCAGCACCTGATACCAAAATCAGCCGGAGTGAAATCCCTGATGGAGCTGGAGGTAGCAGAAAGCCGGAATTCTTGATCAGCTTGGACTCACAGCAGATCTCTCCTGGTCCCGCAGCTCAGGCGGGACATTGCCATGGGGTATTTATACACCAGAACTATAAATATTCATTACAATCAACTTCTTATCTCATACAGAAACAGCACTTTCTCAATAAATAATTTGCATGGCTCCGCCTTTCTCTGGAAGTTCTTTCATTGTACTGGAAGACCATAAAAATGTGGTCTCAGGGGGGCCATTTTCACTGAGTGCCCCAACATGCCAGATGACCTCACCTGGAATATTTGCTTTGAGCAGGTGCTGATCCTCCTCTGTTGCCAAAAAATCCTCACTGCAGTTCCTTTATCTGTTCCACCATGGGCTCCAGCCACATTCATCCTTCGTCCTCCATCCATTTTCATCCTTTTCATGCTTTTGCCAGTCAGTCTCTAAACTCTATTCAGTGCCTTCAGGGAAATTGAAACCTTCTATTTTATTTCTATCAACTGAGACTTCAGGTGACCTGTGCAGTGCTTTTCCAAACAACTCAATCAGCCACGATTGGCCCAGGTCAATGTGGGCTGCAGCAGCAACTGCTCTCCTCATCCAAGAAATCCGGGAAATCCAATTTGGGACAAAAGTTTGTGGTATACACTCTGCTCATCGTAACTGCAAGAAGATGTGGTACAAGAGGCAGAGCTCGATATGTTACATAGAGCTCCAGAACTCTCAGTGAGAAAAAGAGCAAACATTGGAACCCACTTGCCATCCGCTTTGAGCGTTGCTCATGCCCATGGAGCCATATGGGAAGAAGGAAGTCAAATAACAGCACACTGATCTCTGATTAAATATAAACAACAAATATTGTTCCTTCTTGATTCCATTCAGCAGCCCAAAGAAGTGGCCGTACTACATTCCAGCACACACCAGCGTGGGGATTGACAAGTATCGGTGGGTAAATAGATTTGTAATAAAGATGCACAAGAGGTTTTGCAACAAAGCATCCTGGTGTTAATTCCTGGGAAATGAATTTCAGCTCCAGAGGTGAGGCCTGGATAGAGTTGGGCAGATTGAAAATTGGCTACTTATCTAAAAGCCCAGTATAAAGAGGGTGGTTACTCCCCGTCACCTCCACATTTATTCTGCATATCCACATGTTTACATTCTTTTCTTGCTTTTGCCAATCAGGCATTAAACTCTACCCAGCACCTTCAGGGGAACTGAAACTTTCTATTCTTTCTGTTATTTCTCACTGCCCTAGCACCCTAATCCTGCACCCACCATCCCACTAGCCCATGGCTGTCTCCTGTGCTGTCACCTCACAGCAATGGCTCCTGGGCATGAGCAATGCTCAAAGCAGATAGCAAGTGAGTTCCTATGCTTGTTAATTTTCTCATTGAGAATTCCAGAGCTCGTTGTAACATATGAAGCTCTGCCTCTTGTACCACATCTTCTTGCAGTTACGATGAGCAGAGTGTATACCACAAACTTTTGTCCCAAATTGGATTTCCCGGATTTCTTGGATGAGGAGAGCAGTTGCTGCTGCAGCCCACATTGACCTGGGCCAATCGTGGCTGATTGAGTTGTTTGGAAAAGCACTGCACAGGTCACCTGAAGTCTCAGTTGATAGAAATAAAACAGAAAGTTTTTGGTGTCACCCCAGGACCCCAACCCAAATCTGGGGATCAACCCCTGTCTCCAAAACCTCTGGCTGCAGCCCCCCAAGACCCCACTCTGAGACCCCAATCCCGTGTCCCTCCCTCATGTGTCCCCAGTGTCCCCCAGCACCTGATACCAAAATCAGCCGGAGTGAAATCCCTGATGGAGCTGGAGGTAGCAGAAAGCCGGAATTCTTGATCAGCTCGGACTCACAGCAGATCTCTCCTGGTCCCGCAGCTCAGGCGGGACATTGCCATGGGGTATTTATACACCAGAACTATAAATATTCATTACAATCAACTTCTTATCTCATACAGAAACAGCACTTTCTCAATAAATAATTTGCATGGCTCCGCCTTTCTCTGGAAGTTCTTTCATTGTACTGGAAGACCATAAAAATGTGGTCTCAGGGGGGCCATTTTCACTGAGTATCAGAAATGGAGTGGCCAGCAGGAACAGAGAGGTCATTCTTCCCCTGTACTCGGCACTGGTGAGGCCTCACTTGGAGTATTGTATCCAGTTCTGGGCCCCTCACTTTAGGAGGGACATCGAGTTACTTGAGCGTGTCCAGAGGAGGGCAACGAGACTAATAAGGGGCTTGGAACACAAGCCATACGAAGAGCGACTGAGGGAGCTGGGGTTGTTCAGCCTGGAGAAAAGGAGACTAAGGGGCGACCTCATCGCTCTCTACAACTTCCTGAAGGGTGGCTGTGATGAGCTGGGGGTCGGTCTCTTTCTCCGGGCGACAACAGATAGAACAAGAGGACACAGTCTCAAGTTGCGTCAAGCGAGATGTAAGTTAGAATTAAGAAGGAAATATTTCACAGTAAGAGTGGTCAGATACTGGAATCATTTACCCAGTGAGGTGGTGGAGTCATCATCCCTTGAAGAATTCAAAAAAAGACTGGATGTGGCACTTGCTGCCATGATCTAGTTGAACAGTTAGAACATCGACTGGACTTGATGATCTTATAGGTCTCTTCCAGTCTTGAACTTCAGTGATTCTGTGATTCTGTGATTCTGTGAGTGCCCCAACATGCCAGATGACCTCACCTGGAATATTGGAACTCACTTGCCATCTGCTTTGAGCACTGCTCATGCCCACGGAGCCATTTGGAAAGAAAGAAGTCAAATAACAGCACACTGATCTCCGATTAAATATAAAGAACAAATATTGTCCCTCCTTGATAACACCCAGCTGCCCAAAGGAGTGGCTGTACTACAATCCAGGGCATACCAGCTTGGCGATTGACAAATCCCTGTGGGTAAATAGATTTGCAATAAAGCTGCATGAGAGGTTCCGCGACAAAGCATCCTGGTGTTAATTCCTGTGAAATGAATTTCAGCCCCAGAGGTGAGGCCTGGATAGAGTTTGACAGATTGAAAATTGCCTGCTTATCTAAAAGCCCAGTATAAAGAAGGTGGTTGTTCTCAGTCCCCTCCACGTTCACACTGCATATCCACACTTTTACATCCATTTCTTGCTTTAGTCAGCCACTCTTTAAACTCTACCCAGAGCCTTTAGGAGAACTGAAACTTCCTTTTCTTTCCCCTCTTCTGCCCCCTGTGATGGTGATTGCAGGGGTCTTAGGATGAGGGAAGAGACGAGGATCTGACTCCATGTTTCAGAATGCTTGATTTATTATTTTATGATATATATTACATTAAAACTATTCTAAAAGAATAGAAGAAAGGATTTCATCAGAACGCTAGCTAAGAATAGAAAAAGAAGGAATGATAACAAAGGCTTGTGGCTTGGACAGAGAGTCCCAGCCAGCTGACTGTGATTGACCATTAATTAGAAACAGCCACATGAGACCAATCACAGATGCACCTGTTGCATTCTACAGCAGCAGATAATCATTGTTTACATATTGTTCCTGAGGCCTCTCAGCTTCTCAGGAGAAAAAAATTAAAGGAAAGGGTTTTTCAGAAAATATCATGGCTACAACCCCCCCTCAACACTCCTACCCTGCTCCCATTCTCCCATTGTCCCACATGCCCCAAGTTACCCCTAGTCCCTCTCCCAGCTGCTCACTGAGTTGCTGTCACACCTCAATTGGTGTCCCCTATCAGATGACATCCCTCTAGGCACCTTGAGGCCATAGGTGATCTCTTGGAGGAGTGGTTGGGAAGTCACCTGGGTGGCTTCCCCAGCCTTGTTGGTGTGACAGGAGAACTTCTGGACCCCCCAAGAAGGGATCCCCCAACACCAGGAGATACCTGAGCCCATGTTGGCATGGTAGCTCAGAAATTCCACTTTCCAGTTATCATTGCCACCATTTTAATGAAGAGATGGGACTGCCATTGGGCTAAGAAGGATTTATTGCTCAGATAACCATCAGTCTCAGAGGCCATGGGATTTTAGAGGAGCAGGCAGTCAGCCATAACACAAAATGGTCACAAGTTCTTTGTTGCAAGACACTCTATAACTTTCCAATCCAATGGACTGTTATTTTGCTTTTCTAACCTATCGCTGTAACTCACTTCCATTGCACTGCAGATGTTTTTACCCAATGGACTTCTAACTCACGTGCACACCTTTTCTTCTATTATAACTCATAAGCTCTTCACTTACTATATTCAACCACATTTCTGTACTATAGACCCTTCACCATCTTACACAATACAGTTCCTTACTTACTTCAGGCATATTCTTACTCACAACTTTAGAAACATAAATTTAGGATTTTTCTGCTAAATGCCTGTGTACTTTATTCTTATATCAATTCAAGCTCCTGGGGGGCACTGGGGACACTTGGGGAAGGGACATGGGACAGGAGTTGCAGACTTGGGCCGTGGGGGGCTCCAGCATGACATTGTGGAGACAGGGGTTGATACCCAGATTTGGTTTGGGGTCCAGGGATGACTCCAAAAGTGTCACAGGACGGGGAGCTTGACTGGGGTGTGGGAGAGGGCTGAGGGGGATGCTGGGCTGGGTGAGGGAGTGGCTTTGGGTATTTGGATGAGGTTCCTGAGGGCCCTGGGGTCACAAGTGGTCTAAAGGGGTGTAGGAGCAGGAGTGAGTTCCTGGGGAGCACTGAGGACATGGATCTGGCTCCGCTCCATCTGGACCTTCAGCAAATACAACTGCGCATTGCTGTGAGGTGACAGCACCGGGGACACCCTGGGGGGGGGTGCGGACACTCACTGTGGGCATGGGGACTCCCATGATAAGGCTCAGAGGAACATGACACTCACTGGGGATGGGGGACAGTGGTACAGGGGCACCCACACTCTGTGGGTGGACAAGGACACCCAGAGCTGGAGAGAAACACTGGGATAGCCAGTGCAGGGGACACCCACTGACAGTGTGGGGACAGGTACACCCAGTCCTGGGGACAGCCACTGTTGGCTGGGGTCACACATGACAGGACATGTGGGGTTTGGGGACACTCCCTGGCACCTGTGGGGACACTCACTGAGAGTCTGGAGTGAGGGACACCCCATGATGGGGACACTGAATCTGGGGACACCCATTGTGGGCATGGGGAAAGGAACACCCATGACAGGACACTGGGAGGGGAACCCCCCAGCTGGGAGGGGACAGGGACATTCCTGCCAGGAAAGGCCAGGGACAGAGACAGAGAAAGCGACAGAGACAGAGAAATCCCCATACTCACCCTGTCCCTCCATACCAAATGCAGTGCTGTGGGGATGGGCCCTGTGTGCTGTACATGGGTGGGCCAGGAGCCCCATAGCATTCCCTGAACCTCTGCCACCCCTATGGCACTCCCTGAGTCCCCCTAACCCCTGTCACTGCTAAGCCCACCATGAAATCTCTTACACCCCTGGCCCCCATACCCCACAGTCCCCTACTCCTTGTCACCTGTTACCTCATGGTCCCCATTTATCTTGTCACCCCTGACATACCTTTATGACTGTCCCTGACCTTACTCCTTCCCTGGTCCCCCTGAGCACCCTCTTTTATTCCCAGGAGCACCCCCAGGAGCACCCCTAGAGCCGCCTTCCACCTCAGAGATCTCCGCCTCACCCCACATCCCTGGAAGTTGCCACCAGGATCCTCTGAGCCGCAAGGCTGGCAAGGCCACCGAGGTCACTGTGGTGACTGTGGTGACTGTGGCCACCATGGCCACCATAGATGCCAAGATCACTGTCATTGCTGTGGCCACCACAATCAGCAAGATCACCAAGACTCCCATGGAAATAAGACCCCCAAAGTTACCAAGGCCACCACAGCCACTCTGGCCCCCATGACCACTATAAAGCACCAGGGCCACTGTGACCACCATGATCACTATAACCACCACAGCCACTCTGGTCACCATGCTCACTGTAAACACCAAGGACACTGTGACCACCATGATCACCAAGACTCCCTGAGCCACAAGGATACCACAGCCACTGTGACCACTATGACCACCAAGGCCTTTGTTCAAAGGAATTCTATTAAATAATGCCATCATAACAATTCCATTAAATAAATCTGTCACAGCCAGCCAAAAGTGATTATTCTTAAGCAGGACTTGATGTCATTCCCCACACCAGCACTCACGAGAATTTCTCTTTCTCTCAGCCTCAAGGAGGATCCTTGGGGAACATCCCCTTTCCAAAAGAGGAACATCAAAGACATTTCATTGCAAGCAGAAATAGGGGAGAGGAATCCCTGTCTTAGAGGGGACTGGACATTCCCAGGGTCAGCTGATGAATAGCCAGGCCCAGGTCTGGTGCTTCAGCATCAGTTGTCAATTCAGAGTTGGTGATTTGGGCTGGTTTTCACCCAATTCAGCACCAAAATCAGCACCAGACCCCTCCCAATCCAACCCTGATGGCAAGAAATGGGGCATTGATTCTTGGTCACATTCCAGGCAGAGCATCCTACCACATCCTGCTGTTCATGGAGACCTTAAAGGCTGGAAATTGGAAGGCTGAAGAGGGCAAGGACAGATCCTGTCCCTGGGGAGGGACAGTCCCTAGTTCCAGTCCAGGCTGGGGGAGACATACTGGAGCATATCTGGAGAAGGACATGGGGTTGCTTGTGGGTGACCAGTGGAGCTGGCTGTGTGGCCTGGGGCCAAGAGGGATCTAGGGGACATCAGGAGGTGCGAGGCCAGGAGGTCAGGAAGTGATTGTGCCCCTCTGCCCTGCACAGTGAGGCACATCAGGATTGCTCTGTCCAGCTCTGTCCAGTGCCATGTCCAGTTCTGGGCTGCTCTGGATCCATTCGTGGTCTCAGGGATAATGCTGGCTGAGCTGGGAGGTTGGGCCAGGTGCACCCTCTGTGTCCTTTGTGTCTCATCCTTTCTGGGATTTGGGGATTCTGGCAGTTGCAGTTCAGGAATTGTTCACTGGAGGACAGCAGTGAGCGTGGGAATTCAGTGGCACTGTGCAGTTCCAGGTGCCAACAGCAGGCGGCAGCACGAGCTGCTGGCGCTGCCAAGGGCCTGCCCTGCTCCATGCTGGCCCCGGGGGCTCTGCAATGGTTTGGGATGGAGCGACCTTAAAGCCTGTCCGGTGCCAGCCCTGCCATGGGCAGGGACATCTTCCCCTGGGCCAGGCTGCTCCAGGCCCTGCCCAGCCTGGCCTTGGACACAGCCAGGGATGGGGCAGCCACAGCTTCTCAGGGCAGCCTCTGCCAGGGCATCACCTCTGTCACTGGGAAGGATTTTATAGCAAAGATGGGTTGTGAAAAATGACTAGATGAATTGGATTCTTTTTCGGGAGAAATTGTTGTCAATGTCTTCAAAATGGATCTTGATGGCTCCACAAAAATGAAGTTTGTCACTGAACCCTGGTGCTTTGACCAGAAAGTTTCAACTCCAGAACTTGGAGAGAGAAACCCCACAGGGAATATGGCTGTGGAAACTCTGTCCCTTTATTTGAATTGAGTTTCAAGACTATTTTGTGAACACTTAGCTTTTCATAGTGTGGCTTTTCCCCACATGCTGAAGGTGCTGGTTAGAGCCTAAAATCTGACTGGCAAAAATTATAAAAGGATGTAAAAGTATTTACACAGGACAATTAAAGCGGCTGGAAGCAGTGTTCAAAGAGATAAAGGGAAGCCTGGGCCAGGGGAAGATGTCCCTGCCCATGGCAGGGCTGGCACCAGACGGGCTTTAAGGTCGCTCCATCCCAAACCATTGCAGAGCCCCCGGGGCCGAGAAGGGGGGGGGGGGGGGGGGGGGGCAGGTGCTCAGTAGCCCCAGCAGCTCGTGCTGCCGCCTGCTGTTGGCACCCAGAACTGCAGCTGGGGGCGGTGCATACACAGTGCTGCTAATTGCCCACACTCGCTGCTGCCCTCCTGTGGACAATTCCCAAACCGTAACTGCCAGAATCCCCAAATCCCAGAATGGGTCAGGCTGGAAGGACCCAGAGTGGGCACCTGGCCCCACCTCCCAGCTCAGGCAGCATCATTCCTGAGACTGGGATTGGAAATTAGAGCAGCCCATAACAGGACATGGCACTGGGCAGAGCTAGACACGGCACTCACGATGTGCCTCCCTGGGCAGGGCAGAGGGGCACAATCACTCCCTGACCTCTTGGCCTCACACTTTCCAACACCCCCTGGTTCCCTCCTGGCCCTTATCCACATGGCCAGCTCTACTTGTTACCCACCAGCACCCCCAGGTCCTTCTCCAGAGCTGCTCCAGCACATCCCCACCAGCCAGGACTGGCACTGGGGACTGTGTTCCCCCAGGGACAGGACCTGCCCATGCCCTCTAGAACCTCCCAGTTTCCAGTCTTTAAGGTCCCCTGAAGTCCAGGATGTGGCAGGATGCTCTTCCTAGAATGTACCAAAGGGACAGTACTCTATTTTTGTGGCCATCGGGGCAACATTGAGAGGGGTCTTGATCTAATTTTGGTGCTGAATTGGGCTAAAACCACCCCAAATCATGAACCCCAAATAGACAACTGAGGATGAAGTGCCAGAGCTGGACCTGGCCATCTATCAACTGACCCTGGGAGTATCCAGTCCACTCTCAGACAGAGATTCCTCTCCCCTATTCCTGTTTGGAATGAAATGTGTGTTGACATTCCTCCCTCAGGAAGAGGTTGTTCCCCAAGGATCCTCCTCAAGGCTGAGAGAAAGAGACGTTCCCACGAGTGTTGTCCGGGGAGTGACATCGAGCCCTGCATAAGAATTGTCACTTTTGGCTGGCTGTGACAGACCTTTTTAATGGAATTGTTTTGATTAAAGTATTTATTAAAATGTGCTTGCCCAATGGCTTCTGTATGCACAGTGGTCAGTGTGGCGGTGGAAGCCTTGTATCTCAGGGAGTCTTGGTGATCATGGTGGCCATGGCTTCCACTGTGACTACGGTGACCTCAGTGACCTTGGCAGCCTCATGGCTCAGAGGATCCTGGTGGCCACTGCCACAGCTGTGGCAGCTAGGAGGAGTCCTCTGAGGTGGAAAGGGGTGCTGGGGATGCTCCAACCTGAGGGACAAAGAGAGGGATCAGAGGGACCATGTGGGGAGTAAGGGGTTTGGGGATGGCCATAATGGGGAGAGAGGGATTACAGGAGTGATGGGGACCATGAGGTGATGCATTGCAGGATGTTGGTGAGGGCACAGGGGTCTATAGGGAGCCAGGAAGGTCAGGGATTCATGGTGGGCTTAGGGGTTACAGGGGGGAGCCATGGGGGTTCATGACCCACCCTCATCCAGCACACACGGCCCATCCTCACAGCACTGCCCAAGGTGGGGAGAGACAGGGTCAGAACGGGGAGATCCCAATCTCTGTCCCTGTCCCTGTTATCCCCTGGCAGGGGTGTCTCTGTCCGTGTTCCCACCCAGAAGTGCGGGCCCCCATCCCTGTGGCCTTTCATGGGTGTTCCTATCCCCATGCCCACAACAGGAGTCCCCAAACTTGCTGTCCCCAGCATGTTCCCCCACACACAGTGGGTGTGTCTGTCCCAGTCCCCATCCCCAGTGAGTGTCATTGTCCTCTGTGCCCTCTCATGGGTGTCCCCATGGCCACAGTGGGTTTCCCATCCCCCCAGGCCGTTCCTTAGTGCTCTCACCTCACACCACACGCAGTTGAATTCGCTGAAGGTCCCGGTGGAGAGGAGCTGGATCTGTGTCTTGTTTCCCTCCTGGGTGATTTGGGTGACATTGAAGGTCTCAAAGGGTGGGATCAGCACCACCTTCTCTTCTGGATGTTCGGTGAAAAACTGGATTTCCACGCCATGGCACGTGTGCAGCTCGAGCACCGTGTCATTGGAGCACTCGCCATTTGGTTTGCTCAGGGACACCAACAGGAATTCACCAAACCGGATGATATCGCCATGCTGTGCCTCAAACCAGACCCCACAAACCCTCTGGAAAACATCAAGACACTGCCCTTTCTGAGCATCCCGCAGCGTTGCCAGGGCATCGGTCAGCAGGAAATGCAGCGTTTTGAAGTGGAAGTTGTCCCGGTATTCCATGTCGGGACTCCCGGCCACACGCACAGCATCATTGAACATGCTGGACAGGCCATCCATTGTGAAGGCCATAATGGCAGTGGCCTGCTCTGGAGACAGAGGGGACTCAGGGGGCCCCCGTCTCTGCCACTCGGCTGCAGCCTTTACCCATACCTCAGCAAACTTCTCATTCTGCTCAAACTCGGAGTTGTTGAGGGCTGGCAATGCCGCCTTCATGGCAGGGCCACAGCCCTGGTACTGGTCATCGAAGGAGTACGGGGCCATGTCCAGGGTCACCACCTCGACAGCCGTGGTGGCCATGGCCATTGCCAGTAGTGCCAGGGTCTGAGCCAGTGGGGCCATGTCAGGGAGAGGCCACAGCGACCAAGTGTGGACACTGGAGGACACAGAGGGGACGTGGGGGAGACACGGGGAGGGTTCCTCAGTGAGGGACTGGGGAGGGGAGAGGGGTCAGCCCAGGGGGAAGGGAGGCACTCCTGGCCAGCAGACCCCTGGGCATGTCTGGAGTCCCTGATCCCAAAGTCTGTGTTACTTAGGCCTCCCCAAGCTCCCCAGGGATGCCAATTCCAATTGCGCAGTACCCCAGCCCCCCAGAAGCCCAAATATACTCACATGAATTCAAGTTCCCCCAGGCCCCCTACAACACTGATCCAAATCCTGGAGTCACACCCTGAGCCCCCCAGTGTCCCTCTCACCCATCCTCAGACCCCAATTCCACTCCCATTCCCCAGTTCCTTTGGTGTCACCTCAGGACATCAACCCAAATCCAGGCATCACCCCCAGCCCCAAAAGTGTCTGCCAGCACCCCCATGACCCCAATCCCCTCTCATCATCCCGTGTTCTCCCCTCACTTACCCCCAGAACATCCCATGACCCCAATACCAGTCCTGTGACTCCCCCAGTATCCCCCAAGCACCAGAATCCCAATTCCTCAGTCCCGTGTCCACCACTATGTGTCTGCCTGGAGTCCCCCCCTGCCCTTGATACCGAAATCGGCCGGAGTGAACTCCCTGATGGAACTGGAGGTATCAGAAAGCCGGAATTCTTTATCAGCTCGGACTCACAACAGATGTGTCCTGGTCCGCAGATCAGTAAGGACTCAGCTATGGGGTATTTATTCACCATAATCATAAATATTAATTAAAATGTGCCACTTATCTAATACAGAAACTGTACTTTTCCCGTAAATCATTTGCATATATCTCCCTCCTCCTACAAGTTCTTTTATTGCACTGGAGTGTTGTAAAAATGGGGCTTCTGGGTATCATTTTCACCAAAAACTTTGATATCAAAGGGACTTTCCCTGGAACAATTTCGTTGCACAGGTGCTGTTGGTTCCTGTTACAGAACTTGCCAAAACCCAACTGGAGTTCCCTTTAGCTGTTTCTCCTCAGGTTATAGCCATGATTTTCATCTTGTGTGCACACCTCAGGCCATCCATCGCCTGACCCTGGCAATGCCTAGTCCCCTCTCAGACAGAAATTCCATTCCCCTATTCATACTTGGAATGAAATGTGTGTGAGGTTCCTCCCTCAGCAAGGGGATGCTCCCCAACAGTCCTCCTCAAAGCTGAGAGAAAGAGACGTTCCCACAAGTGTTTGTATGGGGAGTGACATTGAACCCTGCTTAGGAATTGTCATATTTGGCTCTCTCTCTCAGAATTACTTAATGGAATTGTTTTGGTAGAATTATTTAATTGAGTTGTTTTAATAGAATCATTTAATGGATTTGATTTGACAGAATAATTTAATAGAATGTGAATTGACCAAATCAGACCCTCTGGCCACACCGTGTCTGGAAATAGACATCATGCACACCCTGGAACACTAGGTGACACTGACCGTTCTGAGCATGCCTCAGTATCACCAAGGCCTTGGTCAGCAGGAAATGCAGTGTTTGGAAGTGGAAGTTGTTCCAGAATTCCTGGCGGGAGTACCAGCTGCACACACAGCTGCATTGAAGTCCTTACAAATTTCCTTTTTTGCGTAGGCCATGAGAGCAACAGCCTGGGCTGGGGTTGCCAGAGGGGACACAGGGGACACAGGAGAGCCCTGATTTGCCACTCAGCCTCGGCCTTCACCCAGGTCTGGGTGAAGAGAGGATTCACCTGGAACTCAGAGTGGCTGAAGGCCAGCAGCCTCAGCAGCTCTGGTACTGGTCATCAGAGGAGTCCTGGGCCATGTCTAGGGCCACCACCTTGATGTCTGCAGTGGTCACAGTCATTGTCAGCAGTGCCAGGGTGTGAGCCAGGAGAGCCATGGCATGGAGCTTACTGGGAGCAGTGTGGGACACTGGGGGACAAAGTGGGACAAGCACTGAGGGGACACTGAGGACACATGGGGGTACATGGGAAGGGTTCAGATGTGAAGGGCTCAGCATGGCTCCCGAGTTCCAACTATAGGAACTTTAGAACAGTGGTCATTTATGCTCATTTCCAAGGAAGCCATGGACATTATCCTTTTGTTCTCCTATGCGATGAGTCTCTTTGTCAGGGACAGGGTTGCATTTGGTTAGTTTTTCTGGATTGTGATCTGTACTCCATATATTTTGTCTTGTATTTAGCAGACAACCAGTAACAGTCTTAATAATAGCCTTACAGGTGGGAACTGCTTTAACATAAGGGTACACAAACTCTTTGCATAAAGAACAGAGAAGGAGAAGATGTGGAAGACCAGACTGCTACAGAAGCTCAGCTGTGGAGCATGGCACACCTCGTGGCCTGGGTACAGTGAAGACTGTGGGAGAGAAAGAATCAAGGCAACAACAGAACTGAAGACATCACTTCTGATCACTCTGAACATCATGTCTGGACACTCCTGACCTTCATGCTCACTGCTCTTGACAGAGAAGAGATAACCAGGATGTAGCTGGTGAAAGAGATAACAAGGGCATTACTAGTGAAAGAAGGATAATTGAGAAAATTTTGTTTTTAAGGAGACTGGGGAAAAGAAGACCAAGTAGAAATTTTCGTATGAACATACTGAGCTATAAATCCTGGTAAACTGGTGTAATAAATGGCTTTGCTTTGCTGGCCTTGCAGAGTCCCTGTCTCTCAATCCCCACACACCAGCTGCCCAGTCCCAATCCCAAAACTCTGTTTACCCTTCCAGTGTCCCAGTGGTACTCCCCAGCATCTTGTTTCTGCTCCCAGACCTTTGTGGCCCACTTGTGACCCCAGGCTGCTCAGGAACCTCACCCAAATTCCTAAAGTCACCATCGCCTTCCCCCCCCCCCCCCCCCCCCCATAAGCCTTGGACCTCTCCCAGACCCCAGCCCCACTGTCCCACTTCCAGCCCTGTTACCCATTTCATGTCACCCCAGGACCCCAACCCAAATTTGGGAACCAACCCCTGACCCTGCAATGTCAGCTTGGAGCCCTCCATGACCACAGTCTACAGCCCCAGTCCCATGTCCCTCCACAAGTGTCCTGTGGAATCCCCCCAGCCACCAATGTCAAAATTGCCCAGAGTGAATTCCCTGATTGAACTGGAGGTAGCAGAAAGCCGGAATTCTTTATCAGCTCGGACTCACAGCACATCTCTCCTGGTGCTGCACATCAGGGGACACTTTGCCAGCAGAATCTATCCATCCTAATTATATATATACATCAAAATGCAGTTCTTAGCTAATACAAAACCAGCACATTTCCCATAAATAATTGGCATGGCTCTGCCTCTTTTGGGAAAAAATTTTTATTGTCCTGGAGGGTCATAAAAATGGGGTATCAGGATGTGGGTTTTTCACTCAGTGCCCCAATATCTCAGATGACCTTGCCTCAAACTTTTGTTTTGGGCTGGCACTGCTCTTTTTGTGTAACAGATCTTGCCACATACCCCTCACTGCAGTTCCCTATATCTCTTTCTCCACAGGTTCCAGTAACCTTTGCTCTTCTGTGTGCACAATTTTACATCCTTTTATTGTTTTTTGCTAGTTCTTTTTAAAGCACTATCCAGCATCTTCAGGGGATCTGAAACTTTCTTTTCTCTCTCTTATTGCTCAGTCCCCACAACCCCAATCCCACAGTCCCATGTTCCCCCAGTTCCACCCAGTCCCACTCCCCACTGGTCACTGAGTTGCTGCCTTATCTCAGATACCAGTTGGGGTCCCCTATCAGATGACATCCCTGTAGGCACCTTGAGCCTGGGGATGATCTCCTGGGGGAGTGCCTGGGTGACTTCCCTGGCCTTGTTGGTGTGGCAGGAGAAGTTCTGGACCCCAAAAAGGGGTCCACCAACACCAGGAGATAACCTGAGCCTATGTTGGTGTGGAAGCTCAGTAAATCCATTGGCCAGTTATAGCCAGGAGTGATTCCATTTCCAGTGATGCCTGGACGTGATAGTTTTGAATTCAAAGGGTTCTTTTAAAAACATATCAGGCATTGCTCACTAACAGACCTGAGAATTTTGTCCTAAGGACGCTGAGGTTCTGAGGCTGCAGACCGATCCCCATCACATCGATTCCCCAGAGTTTTGCTGGTGCTTTTCTCCTTTACAAACTGCAGCATCAGCTGGGGAGGGCCTAAAACCTGGTTAATGGGAGTTACCTCTCACCTACCCACCCAGCCATCCTCATTATTGTGGGCTTTTACATAAGCAGCCAATTTTCAATCTGCCCAACTCTATCCAGGCCTCACCTCTGGCAGTGAAATTCCTTTCTCAGGAATTAACACCAGGATGCTTTGTCGCGGAACCTCTCATGAAGCTTTAATGCAAGTCTATTTCCCACAGGGATTTTTCAGCCCCCAGCCTGGTGTGCCCTGGACTGTAGTACGGCCACTTCTTTGGGCAGCTGGGTGGAATCAAGGAGGGACAATAATTCTTGCTTATATTTAATCGGAGATCCCCGTGCTGTAATTGACTTCTTTCTTTCCATATGTCTCTATGGGCATGAGCAATGCTCAAAGCAGATGGGAAGTGAGTTCCTATGTTTGCCCTTTTCCTCACTGCCAATTCCAGAGCTCTTTGTAACACATCGAGCTCCTCCTCTTGTTCCACATCTCCTTGCAGTTACAGTGACCAGAGTATATATCAGAAACCTTTGTTGCAAATTGGATTTCTGGGCTACTTGGATGAGGAGAACAGTCACTGCTGTGGCCTACATTCATCTGTGCCAATCCTGGCTGATGTCGAGTTGTTTTGAAGAGCACCCCACAGGAGCCCTGAAGGCTCCCTCAAACATGAGGCCCCCGAATGACCTTGATTTGGACTCCTGCGGAAGGACAGGCATTCGGTAACTTAAAGATGCTCCTCAGGTCTTCATCTCCCGTGGGATTTCCTCTCCTTTGAGCTTTTTGTGTACCAATGAAAGCAGCAGTCCCTGTGTGTCCTGATTACCACCCAGCTGCCCAAAGAAGTGGCCGTACTGCAATCCAGGGCACACCAGCTTGAGGACTGACAAATCCCTGTGGGAAATAAACTTACAATAAAGCTGCACGAGAGGTTCTGCAACAAAGCATCCTGGTGTTAACTCCTGAGAAAGGAATTTCAGCCCCAGAGGTCAGGCCTGGATAGAGTTGGGCAGATTGAAAATTGGCTGCTTATCTAAAAGCCCACAATAATGAGGATGGCTGGGTGTGTAGGTGAGAGGTAACTCCCAATCACCAGGTGTCAGGCCCTCCCCAAATGATGCTGCAATTTGTAAAGGAGAAAAAGGCCAGCAAAACTCTGGGGCATTGATGTGAAGGGCACTGGTCTGCGGCCTCAGATCCTCAGTGTCCATAGGAGAAAATTCTCAGGTCTCAGGTCTGTTATAGAGCAATGCCTGATATGTCTTCAAAAGAACTCTTTGAATTCAAAACCATCACCTCCAGGTATCACTGAAAGATGAAACACTCCTGGAGATTACTGGCAAATGGCTTTTCTGAGCTACCATGCCAACATGGGCTCAGGTATCTCCTGGTGTTGTTGGATCCCTTTTTGGGGGGTCCAGAAGTACTCCTGCCACACTAACAAGGCCAGGGAAGTCACCCAGGCACTCCCCCAAGAGATCCATAGCCAGGCTCCAGGTGCCTACAGAGATGTCCTCTGATAGGGAACTCCAACTGGTATCTGAGGTGTGGCAGCAACTCAGTGAGCAGTGGAGAGTGGGACTGGGGGGAACTGGGGGGACATGGGTCTGTGGGATTGGGGTTGTGGAGGCTGAGCAATAAGAGAGAGAATAGAAAGTTTGAGTTCTCCTGCAGGTGCTGCATAGGGCTTTAAAAAGAATGAGCAAAAAACAATAAAAGGATGTAAAAATGTGTACACAGAGGGGCAAAGGTTGCTGGAGCCTGTGGAGGAAGAGATAAAGGGCAATGCAGTGAGGGGTTTTTGGCAAGTTCTGTAACACATAAAGAGCAGTCACTGCAAAAGCGAAAGTTTGAGACTAGGTCATCTGGCATATTGGGGCACTTAGTGAAACCCACCTCCTATCACCCCATGTTTATGACCCTCCAGGACAATAAAAATTATTTCCCAAAAGAGGCAGAGCCATGCCAATTATTTATGGGAAATGTGCTGGTTTTGTGTTAGCTAAGAAGCCCATTTTGATGAATATTTATAATTAGGATGAATAGATTCTCTTGACAAGGTGCCCCCCTGATGTTGACCAGGAGAGATGTGCTGTGAGTCCGAGCTGATAAAGAATTAGATCTTTCTGCTACCTCCAGTTCCATCAGGGAGTTTGCTCCTGCTGATTTCGATATTGTTAGCTGGGACTACTCCATGGGACACTTGTGGAGGGACATGGGACAGGGATTGTAGACTGTGGTCATGGAGGGCTCCAGGCTGACATTGCAGGGTCAGGGGTTGGTCCCTGAATTTGGGTTGGGGTCCTGGGGTGACATGAAATGTGTAACCGGACAGTGGGGCTGGGGTCTGGGAGAGGACCAAGGCGGATGGTTAGGGGCAGCTGACGGGGTGGCTTAAGGAATTTGAGTGAGGTTCCTGAGTGTCCTGGGGTCACAAGAGGGCTACAAAGGTCTGGGAGTCTAAATGAGTTCCTGGGGAGCACCAAGGGGACACTGGAAGAATAAAAATAGGATTGGGATTGGGACTGGGCGGCTGGGGTGTGGGGATTCAGAGACATGGACTCTTCAATGCCAGCAAAGCAAAGCCATTTATTACACCAGTTTACCAGCATTTATAGCTCACTATGTTCATATGAAATTTTCTACTTGGACGCCTTTGCCCCAGTCCCCTTAAAAACACAATATTCTCAATTATCCTTCTTTCACCAGTAATGTCCTTGTTGTCTATTTCACCAGCAACGTTCCTGTCATCTCTTCTTTACTCAGAGTGGTCAGTGTCAGAGGGTCAGAGTGACCAGAGATGATGTCTTCACTTCTGTTCTTTATTGAATTTTTCTCTCTCATGGTCTTCACTGTACCAGGGCTGCAAGGTCTGCCGTGCTCCCCATTTGAGCTTCTGTAGTGGTCTGGGCTTCCACATCTCCCTCTTTTTTTTTTTTTTATGTAATGCATACATGTTAAAGCAGTTCCCATCTGTAAGGCTATTATCTAATTAAGACTATTACTGGTTATCTGCTAAATACAGGATGAAATATATAGAGTACAGATCACAATTCATAAAATTTGCCAAAGGCAATCATGGCACTGACAAAGAGATTCACTGCATAGGAGAACAAAAGGATAATGTCCAAGGCCTCCTAGGAAATGAGAATAAATGGCCACTGTTCTAAAGTTCATCTGATTGGAGATTGGTGGCCATGCTGAGCCCCTCACAGAGGAACCCTTCCCATGTACCCCTGTGTGTCCTCGGTGTCCCCTCAGTATGTGTCCCACTTTGTCCCCGAGTTTCCCACACTGCTCCCAGTAACCTCCCTGCCATGGTTCTCCTGGCTCACCCCCTGGCACTGCTGGCAATGCCAGTGACCACTGCAGCCATCAAGGTTGTGCCCCTGGACAGGACCCAGGACTCCTTCAATGACCAGTACTGGGGCTGCGGCCCTGCCATTATCGCGGCCTTGCCAGCCCTCAGCCACTTTGAGTTCCAGGTGAATCCTCTCTTCTTCATCCAGATCTGGGTGAAGGCCGAGGCTCATTGGCAAAGCGGGGGCTCCCACTGTCCCCTCTGGCATCTCCAGCCCAGACCGTCGCTCTCACGGCCTACACAACAAAGGACATTTACAAGGACTTCAACACAGCCATGTGTGCAGCTTCATGCTCCTGCCAGGAATACCAGAACGACTTCTGCTTCAAAACACTGCATTTCCTGCTAACTGATGCACTGGTGACACTGAGGCATGCTCAGAATGGGCAGTGTCACCACGTGTTCTGGGGTGTGCATGATGTCCAATTCCAGGCACAGTGTGGCCAGAAGGTCCGGTTTAGTCAATTCACATTCTATTAACATATTCTGTCAAATCAAATCTATTAAATGATTCTATCACAAAAACTCCATCAAATAATTCTACCAAAATGATTCCATGAAGTAATTCTGACAGAGCCAGTCAAAAGTGACCATTCCTAAGCAGGGCTCATTGTCACTCCCCATACCAACACTTGTGGGAACGTCTCTTTCTCCCACCTTTGAGGAGGACTGTTGGGGAGCGTCCCCTTCCTGAGGGAGGAACTTCACACATATTTCATTCCAAGTATGAGTAGGGGAGAAGAATTTCTGTCTGAGAGGGGACTGGGCATTGCCAGAGTCAGGTGATGGATAGCCAGGCCCGGTTCTGGTGCTTTACTCTCCATTGTCAGTTTAGGGTTGGTAACTTGTGCTGGTTTTAGCTCAATTTAGCACCAGTGCCCTGCCTGGCTGGTGGGGACCTGCTGGAGCAGCTGTGGGGAATGACCTGGGGGTGCTGTTGGGTGACCAATGGAGCTGGCCGTATGACCTGGGGCCAGGAGGGATCTGGGGGGCACTCAGATGAGCGAGGCCAGGAAGTCAGGTAGTGATCGTGTCCCTCTCCCTGCCCAGTGAGGCACATCAGGAGTGCTGTGCCCAATTCTGTTCAGAGCCATTTCCAGCTGTGCTCAGGGCTGTGTCAACCTCTTCCCAGTGCCATGTCCAGTTCTACCCGGTGCCATGTTCAGGTCTGCCCAGTGCCATGTCCAGTTCTGCCCAGTGCTCTTGCCCATTCTGGGCTCCTCAGGACAGGAAAGACCTGGAGATCCTGGTTGGCAGCATGGATGATGACAGGACTGGAGCATTTGTGTCACAAAGTGACAAATACCACAGAGAATGGAAATTTTCCCTTTCCCTGAAGGTGCTGGACAGTACCTGAAGACAAACTGGCAGAAATGATAAAAGGAGGGAGAGGTGAGCACACAGGATGAAAGTCATGGCTAGAACCCATGGAGAAACATCTAAAGGGAACTCCAGTGGGGTTTTGGCAAGTTCTGTAACAGGAACCAACAGCACCTGTGCAAAGAAATTGTTCCAAGAACAGTCCCTTTGACATCAACGTATTTGATGAAACTGAGCCCCAGAAGCCCCATTTTTATGACTCTCCAGGACAATAAAAGGACTTGTCGGAGGAGGTGGATCAATGCAAATGATTTACGAGAAAAGTACAGTTTCTGTCTTAGGTAAGGGACACATATTCATGAATATTTATAAATATGGTGGATAAATACCCCATGGCAAAGGCCCTCCTGATGTGCAGGACCAGGAGAGATCCACTGTGAATCTGGGCTGAAAAGGAATTCCGGCTTTCTGCTGTCTCCATTTCCATCGGCGAGTTCACTACGCCCGATATTGGTATCGTGGTGGGGGACTCCAGGGGGACTCTTTGGGGGATCACGGGACTGAGGGATTGGGATTTTGGACATGGGGGGACACTGGGGGAGTCACAGGACTGGGATTGGGGTCATGGGGGGCTCTGGGGGAAAATGAGGGGAGACACGGGATGGTGAGAGTAGATTTGGGTCATGGGAAGTTTGGGAGACACAGTGGGGGCAGAGGGTGATGCCTGGATTTGGGTTGAGGTTCTGGGGTGACACCAATGGAAGTGGGGAATGGGAGTGGGATTGGTGCCTGGGAACAGGTTGAGGGGGAAACTGGGGGGCTCAGGGAGTGACCCCAGGATTTGGGTAGGGATTCTGCTGGGGCTGAGGGGACTTGAAGTCATGGGAGTAGGATTGTGCTTCTGAGGGCCATGATACTGTGGGATTGGGGTCCCTGGGGCTGGGGGAGCTTGGGGAGGCATAAGTAATCCCAGGATTTGGGATCAGGGAGCTCAGATATGTTCAGGGGTCGGCTGGCCAGGAGTGCCTCCCTTCCTCCTGACCCCAGTCCCCTGCTGACCCCACTTCCCTCCCCTGTCCCTCACTGATGAATCCTCCCTGTGTCTCTCCTATGTCCCCTATGTGTCCTCCAGTGTCCACATTGGTCCCTGTGGGCTCTCCCTGCCATGGCTCCGCTGGCTCAGACACTGGCACTGCTGGCAATGGCCATGGCCACCATGGCTCTCGATGTGTATCGCCTGGACATGGCCCCAGACTCCTTCGATGACCAGTACCAGGGCTGTGTCCCTGCCATGAAGGCGGCATTGCCGGCCCTCAACCGCTCTGAGTTTGAGCAGAACAAGGAGTTTGCGGAGGTTTGGGTAAAGGCTGCAGCCGAGTGGCAGAGTCGGGGCCCCCCTGAGTCCCCTCTGTCCGCAGAGCAGGCCACCGCCATCATGGCCTTCTCAATGACTGACCCCAGAACATTCAATGATGTCCTGCGCGTGGTCGGGCATTCCCGACACGAATACCGAGACAACTTCCACTTCAAAACGCTTCATTTCCTGCTGACTGACGCCCTGGCCACACTGAGGGATGCTCAGAAAGGGCAGTGTCGGGACGCGTTCCTGAAGGTGTGTGACACCCGGTTCGAGACACAGCCTGGTGAAACCATCCGTTTCGGTCATTTCATGCCTGTGCTCTCAAGCAAACAAATTGGCGAGTGCCCTGGTGAGACAATGCTCGAGCTGCGCACATGCCATGGCGTGGAAATCCAGTTTTTCATAGAACATCCAGAACCTGAGATCGTGCTGATCCCACCCTTTGAGACCTTCAAGGTCACCCAATACACTCTGAAAGGGGACAAGACACAGATCCAGCTCCAGTCTACCGGGACCTACAGCAAATACAACTGCGAGTGGCTGCGAGGTAACACAACAGGGGACAGTCTGGGGGAATGGGGACAGCCATGATAAGGAACAAGGGACAATGACAGTGACTGGGGATGGGGGACAGGGACACCCACAGTTTGTGGGGGAACAAGGATACCCTGGGCTGGGGACACCAAGTCTGTGGACACCCACTGTGGGCACAGGGACAGGAACACCCATGACAGGGAACAGGGATGGGGACCCCCACTTCCAGGAGGGAACAGGGACAGGAAGACCCATGCCAGGGACCAAGAGACAGAGACAGGGTTCTCCCAAGGGTACCAACCCTGTCCCTCTGATAAAGGCAGTGCTGTGTGGAGGGGCCCTGTGTACAAAAAAGGTGTGGGCCAGGACCGCCTCGTGCCACTCTGTGAAACACTGTAACCCCCTATAACCCCCATGGCAATCCCTGAAGACCCCTCACCCCTGTCACCTCTAAGCCCACCATGACTCCCCTGACCTCTCTGGCCCCTGTACCCTCCTGTATCCCCCCCCAACTCCCTGTCACCCTGTCACACTCATGCCCCCATCTCTACTGTCATGCTTAACCCCCCATTATGGCTATCCCTGACCCCTTACTACCCCCATGGCCCCACTGATTCCCCTCTTTTTCCCCCAGGTTAGTGTGTCTGCAGAGCTCCTTTCCACCTCGGAGAACTCCTGACCCCCACAGCCTTGGCAGTGGCCACCAGGATCCTCTGAGCCATGAGGCCATCAAGGTCACCAAAGGTCACTGTGGACACTGCGGCAGCTGTGACCACCAGGGTCACCAACACTCCCTCATCCCCAAGGCTACCACGGCCGCCCTGGCCAGTGTGGCCACCAAGACCATTGTGCAAATAAATTCTAATAAAAAATTAAATCAAAACAGTTCTGTTAATTAATTCTGACAAAGCCAGCAAAGAGAGACAATTCCTAAACAGGGCTCAGTGTCAGTCCCCGCACCAACAATCATGCGAATATCTCTTTCTCTCAGCCTCAAGAAGCATCCCTGGGGAGTATCCCCTTCCCAAGGGAGGAACCTCACACACTTTCATTGCAAGAAGAATATGAAAGAGGAATCTCTGTCTGACAGGACTGAATGTTCCCAGGGTCACATGATGGATAGCCAGGCCCAGCTCTGGTCTTTTACTCTCAGTTGCCAACTTGAAGTTGATGATTTGAGTTGGTTTTAGCCCCATGCAGCATCAAAATCAGCACAAGACCTCTCTCAATGTTGACCTGATGGCCACAAATGGGCCATTGTCCCATGACCACATTCTCGGCAGGGCATCCAGCCACGTCCTGCAGTTCAGGGGACCTTAAAGGCTGGAAACTGGGAGGTTCAAGAGGGCAAGGGCAGGTCTTGTCCCTGGGAACAGACAGTCCCCAGTGCCATCTCTGGCTGGGAAGGATTAGCTGGAAAAGCTGTGGAGATGAACCTAGGAGTTCTGGTGTGTTACCAGTGAAGCTGGCTCTGTGGCCTGGGGCCAGCAGGGATCCAAGAGGTATCAGGAAGAGCAGGGCCAGGAAGTCAGGGAGTTTTCATGCCCCTCTGCCCTGCCCAGGAGGGCAGATCCGGAATGCCGTATCCAGCTCTGCCCAGTGCCATGTCCAGTTCTGGGCTGCCCTGGACCCAATCCTGTGCTCAGGGATGATGCTGCCTGAGCTGGGAGGTTTGGCCAGATGCCCACTGTGGGTCCGTCCAGCCTGACCCATTCTGGGATTTGAAGATTCTGGCAGTTGCAGTGCAGGAATTGTCCACTGGAGGGCAGAAGTGAGCGTGGGAAATCAGCAGCGCTGCGCTTGCGCCGCTCCCAGCTGCAGTTCTGGATGCCAACAGCAGGCGGCAGCACGAGCTGCTGTCGCTGCTGAGCACCCGCCCCGCCCCATCCGGCCCCGGGGGCTCTGCAATGGTTTGGGATGGAGCCACCTTAAAGCCTGTCCGGTGTCAGCCCTGTCATGGGGCAGGGACATCTTCCCCTGGGTTGAGCTACTCCAGGTCCTGCCCAGCCTGGCCTTGGAAACAGCCAGGAATGGGGCAGCCACAGCTTCTCTGGGCAGCCTGTGCCAGGGTGTCATCACCGTCACAGGGAAGGATTTTATGTGAAAGATGGGTGGTGATGTCTTTGAAAAACTACTCGGAAGGTTGAGGATCTTTACGAGAAATTTTGGTCAGTGTCTTTGTGGTGGTTTGACCAGAAAGAAGGGGGAATTCTGGGATGTTGTGGTCAAACCAATGGGTGCTTGGATTTTGATATTGGCACCTGGGGTAGCCAGTGGGTTTTAGGACACACCTCCGAGAACACCCAGGGGTTAAAAGCAGAGCTTCGGCCCTGGGAGGCTCTCTTGGGACTTCGAGGGACTGAGGTCGGAGCTCTCCCCCGTCCAGCCGGTGCCGCTGGGCGGGGGAGGGGCAGCCATGCGGTAGGCCTGGGCCTGGACAGACATGGGAGTGAGGAGGCCCTGGAGGATGGAAGGGTGGAGGAAGAGCCCCAAGAGACATCGGACAGCCTGTCCCCCCCCCCGTCCCCGGAGACAGATAGAGAGAGAGAGAGAGTGCAGCCTGTGTCGTTACCTTGAAATTCAGTAAATATGTGCTGGCAGCAGGCAGCCCAGCTGAGGAGATGGGGGGGGGTGCAGCCAGGAGTCCAGCCACCTGGAGGAGTTTTTAACCCCTTTTGGACAATGAAAACCCTACAGAACATTAACCGTTCCTAGACGTGTGATAAGAGTGGAGGAGGACGAAGGAAATGAACCAGTGATGGGGGTCTGGACCAGAGAGAGAGAGAGTGAGAGATGTTGAAAGAAGGGAGAAGATGGAGTGGCATTTTATGCTGGACTCTTTTGTGTAGCCATGGACAGAGCTATGTTTCCGTGAGATACAGAGACTGAGTCCAGGGGGAGAAATGTCCCAGTGCCAGAGAAGATTCAGCGTGGGTACCCCTCGGCCCCAGGGGGTATATAAAATATGGGGGGGACGGATGTCCCAAAGGTGAGAAGGTGAGATAGTGTGCTTTTCTGGAACTGGACAAAGCATCCTTAAAAAAAGACAACCCTGGAAGCAGCCCTGATCCCTGTTCGGTGGTGAGAGCACCGGGACAAGGACGGAAGAGGCCACCACGACACACAGAAGGACTCCCTCTCCTCTTGAGGAGCTGAAAGTCTGAGCAATCTGAAGGGTGGTGTTGGACCTAGAATTGGTGATTTTGGAGGATGTATTGTATTGGGAATTTAGGGGGGGAAGGAGGGGGAGAGTGTTTTTTTTGTGAGGTTTTCATTTTCCTCGTGTTTTTTTGGGTTTTTTTTCTTTCTTTCTTTCTTTCTTCTTTCTTTCTTTCTTTCTTTCTTTCTTTCTTTCTTTCTTTCTTTCTTTCTTTCTTTCTTTCTTTCTTTCTTCT
The DNA here is from genome assembly GCF_027579445.1 of Ammospiza nelsoni. NCBI lineage: Eukaryota > Metazoa > Chordata > Aves > Passeriformes > Passerellidae > Ammospiza > Ammospiza nelsoni. Next base: position 154,781,367 of record NC_080633.1, read on the forward strand.
TTCTTTCTTTCTTTCTTTCTTTCTTTCTTTCTTTCTTCTTTCTTTCTTTCTTTCTTTCTTTCTTTCTTTCTTTCTTTCTTCTTTCTTTCTTTCTTCTTTCTTTCTTTCTTTCTTTCTTTCTTTCTTTCTTCTTCTTTCTTTCTTTCTTTCTTTCTTTCTTTCTTTCTTCTTCTTTCTTCTTCTTTCTTTCTTTCTTTCTTTCTTTCTTTCTTTCTTTCTTTCTTTCTTTCTTTCTTTCTTTCTTTCTTTCTTTCTTTCTTTCTTTCTTTCTTTCTTTCTTTCTTTCTTTCTTTCTTTCTTTCTTTCTTTCTTTCTTTCTTTCTTTCTTTCTTTCTTCTTTTGTGGGTAGTTTAGTAATTGTTTGTGTGTAGCTTAGTTAATAAAATTTTCTTTATGTTTAAGTTTGGAGCCTGCTTTGCTTATTCCTGGTCACATCTCACAGCAGACACCGGGGAGAGGGTGTACTCATGGGGGCTCTGGCTTTGCCAGGCCCAAACCATAACAGTCTTCAAAATGGGTCTTGATATCTCTACACCAGCACACATGTGGTTTGCCATAGAACCCTAGTGGCTTGGCCAGAAAGTTTGAAGTCCTGAACATTCATCTAATAAGAGAAATTGTTCCCCACACAGTCTATTCCATAACCCACACAGCCTGAACTTCTGAGCTTTGGGAGAAAATGCCAGCTTCAAGGGGGATATGGTGTAGGTGGTTTGGGAATGCTGCATCTTCCCGGTACCTCAGCCAAGGGGAAAAGGGAGAGGGCAACATGCATCCAGGAGTACGGGATAAAAGGAGGCTGCGTTCTCCGAATCCTTGAGAGAGAAACCCCACAGGGAATATGGCTGTGGTACCTCTATCCCTTTATTCCAATCAAGTTTCAAGATTACTTTTTGAACACTTGGATTTTTGTAGTGTGGCTTTTCCTCACATACTGAAGGTGCTGGGTAGAGCTTAAAATCTGACTGGCAAAAATGAGAAAAGGCTGTAAAAGTATTTACACAGGACAATAAAAGTGACTGGAAGCAGTGCAGAAAGAGATAAAGGCAAGCCCTACTACAGCCCTGGTAGTGGCCACCAGTATTGTCTTAGACACGAGGTAAGGAAGGCCACTGTGGTCTCCACAATCACCAGAGCCACCACTGTGACCTCCAGAGAAAAGAGGCAACCAAAGCTACCAAGGCCACCACTGCCATTTTGCCTGGGTGGAATTAAGGAAAAAAAGACGAAGAGAAGACAAAAAAAAACCCCTACCAACTCCCCACCCCCCAACATTTCATTAAGTGCCCTTTACTTCTTTGCCAATTCATTAATTTGCATTCTTTCCCAAATCCTGTGAATTCCCATATATTCAGGACTTAAACCAAACCAAACTCTATTGCCGCATCCCAATTAATTTAATTAGAAAGAAATAAGAGGAATGTTTCTTTACAAATAGATTGTGTGAATCTGATGTTTGATGAGGCCTGGGACTTGTAGAGAAGGAAGTGACTGGAGAAACTATCAGTTTCAGAAAACGTTCTTCATTGACATGGACTTCTGCTCAGACAAGGTCCTGCCAAATTCCTGAATTTCAAGAAGAAGAACAGAGAAATAAAAGGCTTATGAATAATGATTTCCCTGCCCAGGGTGAAGTCAAAACTCATTTTAATGGTCATGTGTCAGTGTTACAGAAGGGCGGGGTGCGTAGTAAGGGGAACATTCAGTAGATGGATTGGGAAGTGTGCACCTTTCAAATGCCTCAGGCAATGGGGAAGGGGAGTGGGAGATATGGCCAGGAAAGCCCTCCCTGGACCCCACTGCTGTGAGCCCACCAGCATCATTCCTATATCCACTAGCCCCACAACCCCACTCCCAGTCCCATGTCCCTTCCCCCTTAGTGTCACCCCAGCCCCTCTGCAGTTCCCGAGCCCAAACCCTGGGAACAATCTCTGATCTCCCCAGTGTCCCCTCAGTGTCCCCTGTGCCAATCCCAGTCCTATGTTTACCCTTCCATTTTTTCCCCCCAGTGCTCCCCTGATCCTCAATCTTACTCCCAATCCTCTGCAAATTTCTTGTAGCGCCGGGCTGATTACAAACCCCGACTGAATCCCTAAAGCCACTCCCTCAGCCCCCACTGTCCTCCACAGCCCCATCCCAGAACCTAGTTCCAATCCCAGTCCCTTGACCCTGTTGGTGTCACCCCAGTACTCTAACCCAAATTGAGAGGTCACTCCTTGCCCCCACAACACCCCTCTGGAGCCCCCATGGTCCCACCCTGCAATCCCAATCCCATGTCTCCCCCTCCATATGACCCCATTGTCCCCCAGTCGCTGACACCAAAATTGGCTGGAGTGAACTCCCTGATGGAACTGGAGGTATCAGAAAGCCAGAATTCTTTATCAGCTGGGACTCAGCTGATATCTCCTGGACCTGCAGCTCAGGGGGGACTTTACCATGGGGTATTTATCCACCACAATTATAAATATTCATTAGAAGGGGCTTCTTAGCTAACACAGATGCATCACTTTCTCTGGAAATAATTTGCATGGTTCTGCCACTTTCTGGAAGTCCTTTTATGGTACTAGAGGGTCATCCAAAGGGTTTCTGGGTGTGGTTTTCACTGATTGCCCCAATATGCCAGATGACCTTTCCTGCAACTTCTGCTTTTTGCAGGTGCTGCTCTTTCAGTGGTCAAGAACTTGGAAAAGAGCCTCACTGGAGTTCCTTTATCTGTTTCTCCATGGACTCCATCCATGTTCATCCTCCTTACCCACACTTCTCTTGCCTTTCCTTGCTTTTACCCATTCATTTCAAGCTCAATCCTACATCTTTAAGGCATATGAAACTTTCTATTCTCTCTTATTGCTCAAACCCCACAACCCCAATCTCACTGTTCCATCTTCCCCCAATTCCCCCCAGTCCCACTCCCCATGGCTCACTGAGTTGCTGCCACATCTCAGATACAAAATGGGGTCCCCTATCAGATGACATCCCCATAGGCATCTTGAGTCTGGGCTTGATCTCTCGTGGAAGTTCCTGGGTGACTCTCCTGGCCTTTTTGGTGGGGCAGGAGAATTTCTGGACCTCCAAGAAGTGATCCACCAACACCAGGAAATATCTGAGCCCATGTTGGCATGGTAGCTCAAAAAAGCCATTTGCCAGTAATGCCCAGGAGTGTTTCCTCTTTCAGTGATGCTTGGAGGTGATGGTTTTGAATTCAAAGAGTTCTTTTGAAAACATATCAGGCATTGCTCTGTAACAGATCTGACACCCCTTGTGGACACAGGGACAGGAACACCCATGACAGGGAACAGGGATGGGGACCCCCACTTCGGGGAGGGAACAGGGACAGGAACACCTGTGCAAGGGGACAAGGGACAGTGACAGAGACAACGACCTCCACAGTGTTCCAACCCTGTCAATCTCTGATAAAGGCAGTGCTGTGGTGATGGGAAGAAAGTGACTGAGAAGCTATCAGTTTCAGAAAACGTTCTTCATTGACATGGACTGTTGCTCAGAGAAGGTCCTGCAAAATTCCTGAATTTCAAGAAGAAGAACAAAGAAATAACAGGCCTATGAATTTTAATTTCCCCACCCAGGGTGAAGTTAAAGCTCATTTTAATGGTCATGTGTCTGTATTACGGAAGGGAGTGGTGCATAGCAAGGGGGTTGTGCGGTGGCTGGATTAGGAAGTCTGCACCTTCCAACTACCTCACCAATGGGGAAAGGGAGAGGAAGATATGGCTGGGAAACTAGGATAAAAAGGAGGCTGCATTGTCCAGCAATTTGAGAGACTTCATGAGAAAATGCCCCATGGCCTCATCCTATGATCATGAATAAAATGACAGAACTCTTCTGTCTCCTTTGTGCAAGGAAATCTCTGTCGAAGGTGAATTTTTCTGCTCAAATGTTCGAGAGCAAAATAATTTCACTTGAATCCTAAGTAGTGTGCTTAGCTTCAGCCAGAGTCTCATCCACAAAATGGTAGCTCTGCCTCCTATACCCCTGGTGTTGCATCAGCCAAATACACATCCATAAGAAGTCATATATATTCAAACATTTCCCTTCTACAGCCCTGGCTCCTCCCAAAATCTTCCAGCTGACTCTTCCTTGCTGTCTGTTGGTGGAGACTTTCCTGCCGTCTGATTGGAGGTGAGGTGTTGTCATGCCACACCTCCCCAGAAAAAAATTTTCCCATTCCCAGCTGCCCCATGGAAGGGGCACAGGTAAATGCCCTCCCTCCACATCTTCCTAACCACCCCTGACAACCAGGGCCATCTGGTGGCAAGAATACAGAGGGAGGAAAGGAGACTAGGAGAATAAATGTGGTTGTCCAAAAAACAAACCACAATCAAATAACCATAAAAACTAAACTTCTCTTAACATACAAACAATATTCATCCCTAAATTGTGAGAGCCAAACATCATGTTACCCATCTATAACAAAGCTGTGGCTGCTCCACTCCTGGAAGGGTTCAAGGCCAGGCTGCGCAGATCATGAAGCAGTCCGGCCCAGGGGAAGATGTCCCTGCCCATGGCAGGGCTGGCACCGGACGGGCTTTAAGGTGGCTCCATCCCAAACCATTGCAGAGCCCCCGGGGCCGGGATGGGGCGGGGCGGGCGCTCGGCAGTGCCAGCAGCTCGTGCTGCCACCTGCTGTTGGCACCTGGAACTGCAGCTGGGGGTGGCGCATGTGCAGCGCTGCTGATTTCCCACGCCCACTGCTGCCCTCCAGTGGACAACTCCTGAACCACAACTGCCAGAATCCCCAAATCCCAGAATGGGTCAGGCTGGAAGGATCCAGAGAGGGCACTTGGCCCAACCTCCCAGCTCAGGCAACACCATCCCTGAGCCCAGGATTGCATCCACAGCAGCCCAGAACTGGACACAGCACTGGGCAGAGCTTGACACAGCCCTCCTGATGTGTCTCACTGGGAAGGGCAGAGGGGTACAAACACTGCCTGAACTCCAGGCCCCATCCCTCCTGATACCCCTTTGATGCCTCCTCGTCCTAGGACACACAGCCAGCTCACTTGTCACCCACCAGACCCCCAGGTTCATCACCACAGCTGCTTTATCAGATCCCATCCAGCCTGGACTGGCACCAGGGACTGTCCCCCCCCAGAGACAGGACCCCCCCTCGCCCTCTTGAATCTCTCAATTACCAGCCTTTAAGGTCCGCCTGAAGTGTAGGATGCTATGCCTGGAAAGTGGCCGAGGGACAATGCCCAGTTTGCGAAAATTGTAGCTACTTTGAGAGGGGTTTTGTGCTGATTTTGGTGCTGAATCAGGCTAAAACCAGCCCAAATTACCAATCCTAAATTGACAACTGAGGGTGAAGCACCAGAGCTGTACCTGGCTGTCCATCATCGGGCCCTAGGAATGTCCAACCCACTCTCAGACAGCGACTCCTCTCCCCTATTCCTGTTTAGATTTATTCAATGGAATTATTTTGAGAGAAGTATTTAATAGAATTGCTTTGCACATTGATACTGGTGGACACAGTAGCTACAGTGGCTGTTGTAACTTTGTGGCTCAAGGAGTCCTGGTGATCAAGGTGGCCACAATGGCCTTGGTGGTTACAGTGAGCATGGTGGCCAGAGTGGCTGTGGTGTCCGCAGTGCCACAGTGACAATGGTGGCTGCAGTTACCTCATGGTGGCAACAGCTGTGATGGTGGCCATAGTGGCAGTGGTGGCCTTGGTAGCCTTGGTGACCTTGTTTCTCTAGGGGTCATGGTGATCTTGCTGATCATGGCGGCCACAGTGACAACAGTGACCTTGGTGCCATGATGGCCATGGTTGCCATGGTAACCGCAGTGACCTCGGTGGCCTCCTGGCTCAGAGGATTCCGAGGGCCCCTGCCAGGGCAGTGGAGGCCAGCAGGAGTCCTCCAACGTGGAAGGGGGCATTGGGGACACTCCCACCTAAGGGAAAATATGAGCATCAGGGGGACCATGATGAGAGTGAAGGAGTCAGGATTTGCCATAATGGAGGCTTGGGGTTACAGGAGAGATGGGGCCATGAGGTGACAGAGTGTCGGGGGGGGGCATGGAGGGGGACAGAGGTCAGGGAGGCCAGGGGGGTCTTGGTGGGCTTAGGAGTGACAGGGGTCAGGAGGAGTCAGGGATTGCCATGGGGGATTACAGGGTTTTAGGGAGTGTCATTGGGGGTCCTGGCCCACCCATGTTCTGTACACAGCAGCCATCCCCACAGCACTGCCTTTATCAGAGAGGGACAGGGTTGGTACTCTGGAGGGTCCCTGTCTCTGTCCCTGTCCCCGTCCCCATCCCTTGTCCCCTGGCACGGGTGTTCCTGTCCCTGTTCCCTCCCGGAAGTAAGGGTCCCTGTCTCTGTGCCCTGTCATGTGTGTTCCTGCCCCTGTGCCCACAATGGGTGTCCCCAGAATTAGTCTCCCCAGCCCAGGGTATCCTTGTCCCTCCACACACTGTGTGTGTCCCAGTCCCCCATCCCCAGTCAGTGTCATTGTCCCCTGTGCTTTATCATGGCTGTCCCCATTCCCCCAGGCTGTCACCTGTAGCATCACCTCCCAGCCACTCGCAGTTGTATTTGCTGTAGGTCCCGCTGGAGTGGAGCTGGATCTGTGTCTTGTCCCCTTTCAGGGTGTATTGGGTGACCTTGAAGGTCTCAAAGGGTGGGATCAGCACCACCTTCTCTTCCGGCTGTTCGCTGAAAAACGGGATCTCCACGCCATGGCACGTGTGCAGCTCAAGCATTGTCTCACCAGGGCACTCGCCAATTTGTTTGCTCGGGAACACCGGCATGAAATGACCAAACCGGATGGTTTCACCAGGCTTTGTCTCGAACCGGGTGTCACACACCTTCAGGAACGCATCCCGACACTGCCCTTTCTGAGCGTCCCTCAGCGTGGCCACGGCGTCGGTCAGCAGAAAATGCAGTGTTTTGAAGTGGAAGTTGTCCCGGTATTCCTGGCGGGAACGCCCAACCACGCGCACAGCATCATTGAATGTTCTGGGATCAGTCATTGTGAAGGCCATGATGGCAGTGGCCTGGTCTGGGGACAGAGGGGACTCAGGGGGCCCCCAACTCTGCCACTTGGCTGCAGCCTTTCCCCAAACCTCAGCAAACTCCTTGTTCTGCTCAAACTCGGACCAGCTGAGGGTCACCAATGCCGCCTTCATGGCAGGGCCACAGCCCCGGTACTGGTCATCGAAGGAGTCCGGGACCATGTCCAGGGGGATCACATTGACAGCCGTGGTAGCCATGGCCATTGCCAGCAGTGCCAGGGTCTGAGCCAGGAGGGCCATGTCAGGGAGAGGCCACATGGACCAGTGTGGACACTGGAGGACACAGAGGGGACACGGGGAGTGTTCCTCAGTGAGGGACTGGGGAGAGGAGTGGGGTCAGCAGAGATGTGCGTGAGGGGGAAGGGAGGCACTCCTGCCCAGCCGACCACTGGACATGTCCAGGTTCCTTGATCCCAAATCCTGGGATTACTTATGCCTCCCCAAGATCCCCCCACTGCTCAGGGTCCCCAGTCCACAGTACCATCAACCCCAGAAGCCCAATCCTTATCCCATGACTACAAGTCCCCTCAGCCCCAGCAGAATCCCAACCCAAATACTGACGTCACTCCCTGAGCCCCTCAGTGTCCCTCTCGGTTGGTCTCCAGACCCCAATCCTATTCCCATTCCCCAGTTCTTTGGTGTCACACTAGGACATCAACCCAAATACAGGCATCACACCCTGCCCCCACAGTGTCTCCCAGCCTTCCCATCACCCCAATCCCACTCTCACCATCCTGTGTCCTCCCTTCATTTTCCCCCAGAGCCCTCCATTACCTCAATCTCATGCCTGTGACTCCCCCAGTATCCCCCCATGTCCGCAAACCAAATCCCTCAGACCCCCAAAGAGTCCTCCCGGAGTCCCCCCACCACAATACCAAAATCAGCAGGAGTGAACTCCGTGATGGATATGGAGATAGCAGAAAGCCAGAATTCTTGATCAGCTCAGACTCGCAGCGGATCTCTCCTGGTCCTGCACATCAGGGGGGACTTTGCCATGGGGTATTTATCCACAATAATTATAAATATTCATTAAGATGTGTCACTTATCTAATACAGAAACTGTACTTTTCCTGTAAATCATTTGCATTGATCCACCTCCCCCTACAAGTCTTTTATTGTCCTGGAGAGTCATAAAAATGGGCCTTCTGGGGCTCAGTTTCACCAAATACCTTGATACCAAAGGAACTGTTCCTGGAACAATTTCTTTGCACAGGTGCTGTTGGTTCCTGTTACAGAACTTGCCCAAACCCCACTGGAGTTCCCTTTAGATGTTTCTCCAACGGTTCTAGCCGTGACTTTCATCCTGTGTGCACACCTCTCCCTCCTTTTATCATTTCTGCCAGTTTGTCTTCAGGCTCTGTCCAGCACCTTCAGGGGAAGGGAAAATTTCCATTCTCTCTGTTATTTGTCACTTTGCCACAGAAATGCTCCAGTTCTGTCATCATCCATGGTACCATCCAGGATCTCCAGGTCTTTTTTTTTCTGTCCTGAGGAACCCAGAATGGGCAAGAGCACTGGGCAGAGCTGGAGACAGCACTGGGAAGAACTGGACATGGCACTGGGCAGAATAAGATACAGCCCCGAGCACAGCTGGACATGGAAATGGGCAGTCGGACACAGTACTGGGCAGAACTGGACCCAGTGCTGGACAGAGCTGGACACTGGGCAGAGCTGAGCACAGCCCTGAGCACAGCTGGAAATGGCTCTCCACAGAGTTGGGCACAGCACTCCTGATGTGCCTCACTGGGCAGGGAGAGGGGCCCTAACACTCCCTGACTTACTGCTTCTGCTCCTCTGAGTGCCCCCCAGATCCCTCCTGGCCCCAGGCCACATGGCCAGCTCCACTGGTCACCCAGCAGCACCCCCAGGTCATTCCCCACAGCTGCTCCAGCAGGTCCCCACCAGCCAGGCGGAGCACTGGTGCTAAACTGGGCTAAAACCAGTCCAAATCACCAATCCTGATTTGACAATTGAGGGTAAATCACCAGAGCTGGGCCTGGACATCCATCAGCTGACCCTGGCAATGCCCAGTCCCGTCTCAGACAGAAATTCCTCTCCCCAGTTCATACTTGGGATGAAATGTGTGTGAGGTTCCTCCCTCAGAAAGGGGATTGCTTCCCAACAGTCCTCCTCAAAACTGAGAGAAAGAGACGTTCCCACAAGTGTTTTTATGGGGAGTGACATTGAACCCTGCTTAGGAATTGTCACTTTTGACTGGCTCTGTCAGAATTTCTTCATGGAATGGTTTTGGTAGAATTATTTAATGGAGTTGTTTTGATAGAATAATATAATAGATTTGATTTGACAGAATAATATAATAAAATGTGAATTGACCAAACCAGACCCCCTGGCCATTCCATGCCTGGAACCAGACATCATGCACACCCCAGAACACGGGGCGACACTGCCCATTCTAAGTGTGCCTCAGTGTCACCAGGGCCTGGGTCAGAAGGAAATGCAGCTTTTGGAAGTGGAAGTTGTTCCAGAATTCCTGGTGAGAGCACCAGGCTGCACACGGAGCTGCGTTGAAGCCCTTAGAAATGTTGTGAGGGTTCCTCAGGGTGAGAGAGATGGATGAGAGTCTTGCTTCATGATCAGAAGGCTGGATTTATTATTATGATATATACTACATTATGACTATACTAAAAGGAATATAGAGACAAGGTGCAGAAGCTGCTAAGCTAAGAATAGAATAGGAATCTAAAAACAAGGGTCTGTGTCCAGGCAGAAAACAGGATAATCTCTCCTGTGAGTGGTCAGTAAATCCAGACACTCACAGAAGACCAATCACAGATGTACCTGTTACATTCCACAACAGCAGATAATAATTGTTTACATTTTTCTTCTGAGGCCTCAGCTTCCCAGAAAGGACAAATCCTAAAAGAAAGGATTTTTATGAAAAAATGTCTGTGACAAATGTCCTTTGTTGTGTAGGCCATGAGAGCAACGGCTTAGGCTGGGGTTGCCAGAGGGGACAAAGGGAACACAGAGGAGCCCTGATTTGCCACTCAGCCTCGGCTTTCACCCAAGTCTGGGTGAAGAGAGGATTCACCTGGAACTCAGAGAGGCTGAGGGCCAGCAGCCTCAGCAGCTCTGGTACTGGTCATCAGAGGAGTCCTGGGCCATGTCCAGGGGCACATCCTTGATGGCTGCAGTGGTCACAGTCATTGTCAGCAGTGCCAGGGTATGAGCCAGGAGGGCCATGGCAGGGAGCTTACTGGGAGCAGTGTGGGACACTGGAGGAACAAAGTGGGACACACACTGAGGGGACACTGAGGACACATGGGGGTACATGGGAAGGGTTCCTCTGTGAGGGGCTCAGCATGGCTCCCGAGCTCCAACCACAGGAACTTTAGAACAGTGGCCATTTACTCTCATTTCCTAGGAGAGCTTGGACATTATCCTTTTTTCTCCTATGCAGTGAGTCTCTTTGTCAGGGACAGGGTTGCATTTGGTTAGTTTTTCTGGATTGTGATCTGTACTCCATATATTTTATCTTGTATTTAGCAGACAACCAGTAACAGTCTTAATAAGATAATAGCCTTACAGGTGGGAACTGCTTTAACATAAGGGTACACAAACTCTTTGCATAAAGAACAGAGAAGGAGATGTGGAAGACCAGACTGCTACAGAAGCTCAACTGTGGTGCATGGCAGACCTTGTGGCCTGGGTACAGTGAAGACTGTGGGAGAGAAAGAATCAAGGCAACAACAGAACTGAAGACATCACTTCTGATCACTCTGACCATCATGTCTGGACAGTCCTGACTTTCATGCTCACTGCTCTGGCCAGAGAAGAGATAACCAGGATGTAGCTGGTGAAAGAGATAACAAGGGCATTACTAGTGAAAGAAGGATAATTGAGAAAGTTGTGTTTTTAAGGGGACTGGGGCAAAGAAGACCAAGTAGAAATTTTTGTATGAACATAGTGAGCTATAAATCCTGGTAAACTGGTGTAATAAATGGCTTTGCTTTGCTGGCATTGCAGAGTCCATGTCTCTCAATCCCCACACACCAGCTGCCCAGTCCCAATCCAAATTCTGCGTTTACCCTTCCAATGTCCCTCTGATGCTCCCCAGGATCTCATTTATCCTCCCAGACCTTTGTAGCCTTCTTGTGACCCCAGGCCACTCAGGAACCTCACCCAAATTCCTAAAGTCACCATCCCCCCCCCCCCCCCCCCCATAAGCCTTGGACCTCTGCCAGACCCCAGCCCCACTGTCCCACTTCCAGCCCTGTTACCCATTTCATGTCACCCCAGGACCCCAACCCAAATTCGGGAACCAACCCCTGACCCTGCAATGTCAGCCTGGAGCTCTCCATGACCACAGTCTACAGCCCCAGTCCCATGTCCCTCCACAAGTGTCCTGTGGAATCCCCCCAGCCACCAATATCAAAATCGGCCAGAGTGAATTCCCTGATTGAACTGGAGGTAGCAGAAAGCCGGAATTCTTTATCAGCTCGGACTCACAGCAGATCTCTCCTGGTGCTGCACATCAGGGGACACTTTGCCAGCAGAATCTATCAATCCTAATTATATATATACATCAAAATGCACTTCTTAGCTAATACAAAACCAGCACATTTCCCATAAATAATTGGCATGGCTCTGCCTCTTTTGGGAAATAATTTTTATTGTCCAGGAGGGTCATAAAAATGGGGTATCAGGATGTGGGTTTTTCACTCAGTGCCCCAATATCTCAGATGACCTTGCCTCAAACTTTCGTTTTGGGCTGGCACTGCTCTTTTTGTGTAACAGATCTTGCCACATACCCCTCACTGCAGTTCCCTATATCTCTTTCTCCACAGGTTCCAGTAACCTTTGCTCTTCTGTGTGCACAATTTTACATCCTTTTATTGTTTTTTGCTAGTTCTTTTTAAAGCACTATCCAGCATCTTCAGGGGATCTGACACTTTCTTTTCTCTCTCTTATTGCTCAGTCCCCACAACCCCAATCCCACAGTCCCATGTTCCCCAGTTCCCCCCAGTCCCACTCCCCACTGGTCACTGAGTTGCTGCCTTATCTCAGATACCAGTTGGGGTCCCCTATCAGATGACATCCCTGTAGGCACCTTGAGTCTGGGGATGATCTCCTGGTGGAGTGCCTGGGTGACTTCCCTGGCCTTGTTGGTGTGGCAGGAGAAGTTCTGGACCCCAAAAAGGGGTCCACCAACACCAGGAGATAACCTGAGCCTATGTTGGTGTGGAAGCTCAGAAAATCCATTTGCCAGTTATAGCCAGGAGTGATTCCATTTCCAGTGATGCCTAGAGGTGATAGTTTTGAATTCAAAGGGTTCTTTTAAAAACATATCAGGCATTGCTCTCTAACAGACCTGACAATTTTGTCCTAAGGACGCTGAGGTTCTGAGGCTGCAGACCGATCCCCATCACATCGATTCCCCAGTTTTGCTGGTGCTTTTCTCCTTTACCAATAGCAGCATCAGTTGGGGAGAGCCTGAAACCTGGTTAATGGGAGTTACCTCTCACCTACCCACACAGCCATCCTCATTATTGTGGGCTTTTAGATAAGCAGCCAATTTTCAATCTGCCCAACTCTATCCAGGTGTCACCTCTGGCAGTGAAATTCCTTTCTCAGGAATTAACACCAGGATGCTTTGTCACAGAACCTACCCTGTAGCTTTAATGCAAGTTTATTTCCCACAGGGATTTTTCAGCCCCCAACCTGGTGTGTCCTGGATTGTAGTACAGTAGTACTTCTTTGGGCAGCTGGGTGGAATCAAGAAGGGACAATAATTCTTGCTTATATTTAATCGGAGATCCCCGTGCTGTAATTGACTTCTTTCTTTCCATATGTCTCTATGGGCATGAGCAATGCTCAAAGCAGATGGCAAGTGAGTTCCTATGTTTGCCCTTTTCCTCACTGCCAATTCCAGAGCTCTTTGTAACACATCGAGCTCCTCCCCTTGTTCCACATCTCCTTGCAGTTACAGTGACCAGAGTATATACCAGAAACCTTTGTCGCAAATTGGATTTCTGGGCTACTTGGATGAGGAGAACAGTCACTGCTGTGGCCTACATTCATCTGTGCCAATCCTGGCTGAAGTCGAGTTGTTTTGAAGAGCACCCCACAGGAGCCCTGAAGGCTCCCTCAAACATGAGGCCCCCAAATGACCTTGATTTGGACTCCTGAGGAAGGACAGGCATTCGGTAACTTAAACCTGCTCCTCAGGTCTGCATCTCCCGTGGGATTTCCTCTCCTTTGAGCTTTTTGTGTACCAATGAAAGCAGCGGTCCCTGTGTGTCCTGTTTACCACCCAGCTGCCCAAAGAAGTGGCTGTACAACAATGCAGGGCACTCCAGCTTGAGGACTGACGAATCCCTGTGGGAAATAAACTTACAATAAAGCTGCACGAGAGGTTCTGCAACAAAGCATCCTGGTGTTCATTCCTGAGAAAGGAATTTCAGCCCCAGAGGTGAAGCCTGGATAGAGTTGGGCAGATTGAAAATTGGCTGCTTATCTAGAAGCACACAACAAAGAGGGTGGCTGGGTGAGTGGGTGAGAGGTAACTCCCAATAAGCAGGTGTCAGGCCTTCCCCAACTGATGCTGCAATTGGTAAAGGAGAAAAGCGCCAGCAAAGCTCTGGGGCATTGATGTGAAGGGCACTGGTCTGCAGCCTCAGATCCTCAGTGTCCATAGGAGAAAATTGTCAGGTCTGTTACAGAGCAATGTCTGATATGTCTTCAAAATAACCCTTTGAATTCAAAACCATCACCTCCAGGCATCACTGGAAGTGGAAACACTCCTGGGAATTATTGGCAAATGGCTTTTCTGAGCTACCATGCCAACATAGGCTCAGGTATCTCCTGGTTTTGGTGGATCCCTTTTTGGGGGGTCCAGAAGTACTCCTGCCACACCAACAAGGCCAGGGAAGTCACGCAGGCACTCCCCAAGAGATCCATACTCAGGCTCAAGGTGCCTACAGGGATGTCATCTGATAGGGGACGCCAATTGGTGTCTGAGATAAGGCAGCAACTCAGTGAGAAGTGGGGAGTGGGACTGGGGGGAACTGGGGGGACATCGGTCTGTGGGATTGGGGTCGTGGAGCCTGAGCAATAAGAGAGAGAATAGAAAGTTTGAGTTCTCCTGCAGGTGCTGCATAGGGCTTTAAAAAGAATGAGCAAAAACCAAGAAAAGGATGTGAAAATGTATACACAGAAGGGTAAAGGTTGGTGGAACCTGTGGAGGAAGAGATAAAGGGCAATGCAGTGAGGGGTTTTTGTGCAAGTTCTGTAACACAGAAAGAGCAGTCATTGCAAAAGCGAAAGTTTGAGACTAGGTCATCTGGCATATTGGGGCACTTAGTGAAACCCACCTCCTATCACCCCATTTTTATGACCCTCCAGGACAATAAAAATTATTTCCCAAAAGAGGCAGAGCCATGCCAATTATTTACGGGAAATGTGCTGCTTTTGTGTAAGGTAAGAACCCCATTTTGATGAATATTTATAATTAGGATTAATAGATTCTCTTGACAAGGTCCCCCCCTGATGTGGACCAGGAGAGATGTGCTGTGAGTCCGAGTTGATAAAGAATGAGATCTTTCTGCTACCTCCAGTTCCATCAGGGAGTTCGCTCATGCTGATTTCGATATTGGTAGCTGGGACTACTCCATGGGACACTTGTGGAGGGACATGGGACAGGGATTGTAGACTGTGGTCATGGAGGGCTCCAGGCTGACATTGCAGGGTCACGGGTTGGTCCCTGAATTTGGGTTGGGGTCCTGGGGTGACATGAAATGTGTAACAGGACTGTGAGCAGTACTGGCATCTGGGAGAGGGCCAAGGCGAATGGTTGGGGGCAGATGACGGGTGGCTTGAGGAATTTGGGTGAGGTTCCTGAGCAACCTGGGGTCACAACTGGGCTACAAATATCTGGGAGTATAAATGAGATCCTGGGGAGCACCAAGGGGACACTGGAAGAATTAAAAAAGGATTGGGATTGGGACTGGGCAGCTGGGGTGTGGGGATTGAGAGACGTGGACTCTGCAATGCCAGCAAAGCAAAGCCATTTATTACACCAGTTTACCAGGATTTATAGCTCACTATGTTCATATGAAATTTTCTACTTGGACGCCTTTGCCCCAGTCCCCTTAAAAACACAATATTCTCGATTATCCTTCTTTCACCCGTAATGTCCTTGTTGTCTATTTCACCAGCAACGTTCCTGTCATCTCTTCTTTACTCATAGTGGTCAGTGTCAGAGGGTCAGAGTGACCAGAGATGATGTCTTCACTTCTGTTCTTTATTGAATTTTTCCCTCTCATGGTCTTCACTGTACCAGGGCTGCAACGTCTGCCGTGCTCCCCATTTGAGCTTCTGTAGTGGTCTGGGCTTCCACATGTCCCTCTTTTTTGGTTTTTTATGTAATGCATACATGTTAAATCAGTTCCCATCTGTAAGGCTATTATCTAATTAAGACTATTACTGGTTATCTGCTAAATACAGGATGAAATATATAGAGTACAGATCACAATCCATAAAATTTGCCAAAGGCAATCATGGCGCTGACAAAGAGATTCACTGCATAGGAGAACAAAAGAATAATGTCCAAGGCCTCCTAGGAAATGAGAATAAATGGCCACTGTTCTAAAGTTCCTATGGTTGGAGCTCGGTGGCCATGCTGAGCCCCTCACAGAGGAACCCTTCCCATGTACCCCTGTGTGTCCTCAGTGTCCCGTCAGTATGTGTCCCACTTTGTCCCCGAGTTTCCCACACTGCTCCCAGTAACCTCCCTGCCATGGCTCTCCTGGCTCAGCCCCTGGCACTGCTGGCAATGCCAGTGACCACTGCAGCCATCAAGGTTGTGCCCCTGGACAGGACCCAGGACTCCTTCAATGACCAGTACCGGGGCTGCGGCCCTGCCATTATCGCGGCCTTGTCAGCCCTCAGCCACTTTGAGTTCTAGGTGAATCCTCTCTTCTTCACCCAGACCTGGGTGAAGGCCGAGGCTCATTGGCAAAGCGGGGGCTCCCACTGTCCCCTCTGGCATCTCCAGCCCAGACCGTCGCTCTCACGGCCTACACAACAAAGGACATTTACAAGGACTTCAACACAGCCATGTGTGCAGCTTCATGCTCCTGCCAGGAATACCAGAACAACTTCTGCTTCAAAACACTGCATTTCCTGCTAACTGATGCACTGGTGACACTGAGGCATGCTCAGAATGGGCAGTGTCACCACGTGTTCTGGGGTGTGCATGATGTCCAATTTCAGGCACAGTGTAGCCAGAAGGTCCGGTTCAGTCAATTCACATTCTATTAACATATTGTGTCAAATCAAATCTATTAAATGATTCTATCACAACAACTCCATTAAATAATTCTACCAAAATGATTCCATGAAGTAATTCTGACAGAGCCAGTCAAAAGTGACCATTCCTAAGCAGGGCTCATTGTCACTCCCCATACCAACACTTGTGGGAACGTCTCTTTCTCCCACCTTTGAGGAGGACTGTTGGGGAGCGTCCCCTTCCTGAGGGAGGAACTTCACACATATTTCATTCCAAGTATGAGTAGGGGAGAAGAATTTCTGTCTGAGAGGGGACTGGGCATTGCCAGAGTCAGGTGATGGATAGCCAGGCCCGGTTCTGGTGCTTTACTCTCCATTGTCAGTTCAGGGTTGGTGACTTGTGCTGGTTTTAGCCCAATTTAGCAGCAGTGCCCTGCCTGGCTGGTGGGGACCTGCTGGAGCAGCTCTGGGGAATGACCTGGGGGTGCTGTTGGGTGACCAATGGAGCTGGCCGTGTGTCCTGGCGCCAGGAGGGATTTGGAGGACACTCAGATGAGCAAGCCCAGAAGTCAGGTAGTGATCATGTCCCTCTCCCTGCCCAGTGAGGCACATCAGGAGTGCTGTGCCCAATTCTGTTCAGAGCCATTTCCAGCTGTGCTCAGGGCTGTGTCAACCTCTTCCCAGTGCCATGTCCAGTTCTACCCGGTGCCATGTTCAGGTCTGCCCAGTGCCATGTCCAGTTCTGCCCAGTGCTCTTGCCCATTCTGGGCTCCTCAGGACAGGAAAGACCTGGAGATCCTGGTTGGCAGCATGGATGATGACAGGACTGGAGCATTTGTGTCACAAAGTGACAAATACCACAGAGAATGGAAATTTTCCCTTTCCCTGAAGGTGCTGGACAGTACCTGAAGACAAACTGGCAGAAATGATAAAAGGAGGGAGAGGTGAGCACACAGGATGAAAGTCATGGCTAGAACCCATGGAGAAACATCTAAAGGGAACTCCAGTGGGGTTTTGGCAAGTTCTGTAACAGGAACCAACAGCACCTGTGCAAAGAAATTGTTCCAAGAACAGTCCCTTTGACATCAACGTATTTGATGAAACTGAGCCCCAGAAGCCCCATTTTTATGACTCTCCAGGACAATAAAAGGACTTGTCGGAGGAGGTGGATCAATGCAAATGATTTACGAGAAAAGTACAGTTTCTGTCTTAGGTAAGGGACACATATTCATGAATATTTATAAATATGGTGGATAAATACCCCATGGCAAAGGCCCTCCTGATGTGCAGGACCAGGAGAGATCCACTGTGAATCTGGGCTGAAAAGGAATTCCGGCTTTCTGCTGTCTCCATTTCCATCGGCGAGTTCACTTCGGCCGATATTGGTATCGTGGTGGGGGACTCCAGGGGGACTCTTTGGGGGATCACGGGACTGAGGGATTGGGATTTTGGACATGGGGGGACACTGGGGGAGTCACAGGACTGGGATTGGGGTCATGGGGGGCTCTGGGGGAAAATGAGGGGAGACACGGGATGGTGAGAGTAGATTTGGGTCATGGGAAGTTTGGGAGACACAGTGGGGGCAGAGGGTGATGCCTGGATTTGGGTTGAGGTTCTGGGGTGACACCAATGGAAGTGGGGAATGGGAGTGGGATTGGTGCCTGGGAACAGGTTGAGGGGGAAACTGGGGGGCTCAGGGAGTGACCCCAGGATTTGGGTAGGGATTCTGCTGGGGCTGAGGGGACTTGAAGTCATGGGAGTAGGATTGTGCTTCTGAGGGCCATGATACTGTGGGATTGGGGTCCCTGGGGCTGGGGGAGCTTGGGGAGGCATAAGTAATCCCAGGATTTGGGATCAGGGAGCTCAGATATGTTCAGGGGTCGGCTGGCCAGGAGTGCCTCCCTTCCTCCTGACCCCAGTCCCCTGCTGACCCCACTTCCCTCCCCTGTCCCTCACTGATGAATCCTCCCTGTGTCTCTCCTATGTCCCCTATGTGTCCTCCAGTGTCCACATTGGTCCCTGTGGGCTCTCCCTGCCATGGCTCCGCTGGCTCAGACACTGGCACTGCTGGCAATGGCCATGGCCACCATGGCTCTCGATGTGTATCGCCTGGACATGGCCCCAGACTCCTTCGATGACCAGTACCAGGGCTGTGGCCCTGCCATGAAGGCGGCATTGCCGGCCCTCAACCGCTCTGAGTTTGAGCAGAACAAGGAGTTTGCGGAGGTTTGGGTAAAGGCTGCAGCCGAGTGGCAGAGTCGGGGCCCCCCTGAGTCCCCTCTGTCCGCAGAGCAGGCCACCGCCATCATGGCCTTCTCAATGACTGACCCCAGAACATTCAATGATGTCCTGCGCGTGGTCGGGCATTCCCGACACGAATACCGAGACAACTTCCACTTCAAAACGCTTCATTTCCTGCTGACTGACGCCCTGGCCACACTGAGGGATGCTCAGAAAGGGCAGTGTCGGGACGCGTTCCTGAAGGTGTGTGACACCCGGTTCGAGACACAGCCTGGTGAAACCATCCGTTTCGGTCATTTCATGCCTGTGCTCTCAAGCAAACAAATTGGCGAGTGCCCTGGTGAGACAATGCTCGAGCTGCGCACATGCCATGGCGTGGAAATCCAGTTTTTCATAGAACATCCAGAACCTGAGATCGTGCTGATCCCACCCTTTGAGACCTTCAAGGTCACCCAATACACTCTGAAAGGGGACAAGACACAGATCCAGCTCCAGTCTACCGGGACCTACAGCAAATACAACTGCGAGTGGCTGCGAGGTAACACAACAGGGGACAATCTGGGGGAATGGGGACAGCCATGATAAGGAACAAGGGACAATGACAGTGACTGGGGATGGGGGACAGGGACACCCACAGTTTGTGGGGGAACAAGGATACCCTGGGCTGGGGACACCAAGTCTGTGGACACCCACTGTGGGCACAGGGACAGGAACACCCATGACAGGGAACAGGGATGGGGACCCCCACTTCCAGGAGGGAACAGGGACAGGAAGACCCATGCCAGGGACCAAGAGACAGAGACAGGGTTCTCCCAAGGGTACCAACTCTGTCCCTCTGATAAAGGCAGTGCTGTGTGGAGGGGCCCTGTGTACAAAAAAGGTGTGGGCCAGGACCGCCTCGTGCCACTCTGTGAAACACTGTAACCCCCTATAACCCCCATGGCAATCCCTGAAGACCCCTCACCCCTGTCACCTCTAAGCCCACCATGACTCCCCTGACTTCTCTGGCCCCTGTACCCTCCTGTATCCCCCCCCAACTCCCTGTCACCCTGTCACACTCATGCCCCCATCTCTACTGTCATGCTTAACCCCCCATTATGGCTATCCCTGACCCCTTACTACCCCCATGGCCCCACTGATTCCCCTCTTTTTCCCCCAGGTTAGTGTGTCTGCAGAGCTCCTTTCCACCTCGGAGAACTCCTGACCCCCACAGCCTTGGCAGTGGCCACCAGGATCCTCTGAGCCATGAGGCCATCAAGGTCACCAAAGGTCACTGTGGACACTGCGGCAGCTGTGACCACCAGGGTCACCAACACTCCCTCATCCCCAAGGCTACCACGGCCGCCCTGGCCAGTGTGGCCACCAAGACCATTGTGCAAATAAATTCTAATAAAAAATTAAATCAAAACAGTTCTGTTAATTAATTCTGACAAAGCCAGCAAAGAGAGACAATTCCTAAACAGGGCTCAGTGTCAGTCCCCGCACCAACAATCATGCGAATATCTCTTTCTCTCAGCCTCAAGAAGCATCCCTGGGGAGTATCCCCTTCCCAAGGGAGGAACCTCACACACTTTCATTGCAAGAAGAATATGAAAGAGGAATCTCTGTCTGACAGGACTGAATGTTCCCAGGGTCACATGATGGATAGCCAGGCCCAGCTCTGGTCTTTTAGCCTCAGTTGCCAACTTGAAGTTGATGATTTGAGTTGGTTTTAGCCCCATGCAGCATCAAAATCAGCACAAGACCTCTCTCAATGTTGACCTGATGGCCACAAATGGGCCATTGTCCCATGACCACATTCTCGGCAGGGCATCCAGCCACGTTCTGCAGTTCAGGGGACATTAAAGGCTGGAAACTGGGAGGTTCAAGAGGGCAAGGGCAGGTCTTGTCCCTGGGAACAGACAGTCCCCAGTGCCATCTCTGGCTGGGAAGGATTAGCTGGAAAAGCTGTGGAGATGAACCTAGGAGTTCTGGTGTGTTACCAGTGAAGCTGGCTCTGTGGCCTGGGGCCAGCAGGGATCCAAGAGGTATCAGGAAGAGCAGGGCCAGGAAGTCAGGGAGTTTTCATGCCCCTCTGCCCTGCCCAGGAGGGCAGATCCGGAATGCCGTATCCAGCTCTGCCCAGTGCCATGTCCAGTTCTGGGCTGCCCTGGACCCAATCCTGTGCTCAGGGATGATGCTGCCTGAGCTGGGAGGTTTGGCCAGATGCCCACTGTGGGTCCGTCCAGCCTGACCCATTCTGGGATTTGAAGATTCTGGCAGTTGCAGTTCAGGAATTGTCCACTGGAGGGCAGAAGTGAGCGCGGGGAAATCAGCAGCGCTGCGCATGCGCCGCTCCCAGCTGCAGTTCTGGATGCCAACAGCAGGCGGCAGCACGAGCTGCTGTCGCTGCTGAGCACCCGCCCCGCCCCATCCGGCCCCGGGGGCTCTGCAATGGTTTGGGATGGAGCCACCTTAAAGCCTGTCCGGTGTCAGCCCTGTCATGGGCAGGGACATCTTCCCCTGGGTTGAGCTACTCCAGGTCCTGCCCAGCCTGGCCTTGGAAACAGCCAGGAATGGGGCAGCCACAGCTTCTCTGGGCAGCCTGTGCCAGGGTGTCATCACCGTCACAGGGAAGGATTTTATGTGAAAGATGGGTGGTGATGTCTTTGAAAAACTACTCGGAAGGTTGAGGATCTTTACGAGAAATTTTGGTCAGTGTCTTTGTGGTGGTTTGACCAGAAAGAAGGGGGAATTCTGGGATGTTGTGGTCAAACCAATGGGTGCTTGGATTTTGATATTGGCACCTGGGGTAGCCAGTGGGTTTTAGGACACACCTCCGAGAACACCCAGGGGTTAAAAGCAGAGCTTCGGCCCTGGGAGGCTCTCTTGGGACTTCGAGGGACTGAGGTCGGAGCTCTCCCCCGTCCAGCTGCTGCCGCTGGGCGGGGGAGGGGCAGCCATACGGTAGGCCTGGGCCTGGACAGACATGGGAGTGAGGAGGCCCTGGAGGATGGAAGGGTGGAGGAAGAGCCCCAAGAGACATCGGACAGCCTGTCCCCCCCCCGTCCCCGGAGACAGATAGAGAGAGAGAGAGAGTGCAGCCTGTGTCGTTACCTTGAAATTCAGTAAATATGTGCTGGCAGCAGGCAGCCCAGCTGAGGAGATGGGGGGGGGGTGCAGCCAGGAGTCCAGCCACCTGGAGGAGTTTTTAACCCCTTTTGGACAATGAAAACCCTACAGAACATTAACCGTTCCTAGACGTGTGATAAGAGTGGAGGAGGACGAAGGAAATGAACCAGTGATGGGGGTCTGGACCAGAGAGAGAGAGAGTGAGAGATGTTGAAAGAAGGGAGAAGATGGAGTGGCATTTTATGCTGGACTCTTTTGTGTAGCCATGGACAGAGCTATGTTTCCGTGAGATACAGAGACTGAGTCCAGGGGGAGAAATGTCCCAGTGCCAGAGAAGATTCAGCGTGGGTACCCCTCGGCCCCAGGGGGTATATAAAATATGGGGGGGGACGGATGTCCCAAAGGTGAGAAGGTGAGATAGTGTGCTTTTCTGGAACTGGACAAAGCATCCTTAAAAAAAGACAACCCTGGAAGCAGCCCTGATCCCTGTTCGGTGGTGAGAGCACCGGGACAAGGACGGAAGAGGCCACCACGACACACAGAAGGACTCCCTCTCCTCTTGAGGAGCTGAAAGTCTGAGCAATCTGAAGGGTGGTGTTGGACCTAGAATTGGTGATTTTGGAGGATGTATTGTATTGGGAATTTAGGGGGGAAGGAGGGGGAGAGTGTTTTTTTTGTGAGGTTTTCATTTTCCTCGTGTTTTTTTGGGTTTTCTTTCTTTCTTTCTTTCTTTCTTTCTTTCTTTCTTTCTTTCTTTCTTTCTTTCTTTCTTTCTTTCTTTCTTTCTTTCTTTCTTTCTTTCTTTCTTTCTTTCTTTCTTTCTTTCTTCTTTCTTTCTTTCTTTCTTTCTTTCTTTCTTTCTTCTTTTGTGGGTAGTTTAGTAATTGTTTGTGTGTAGCTTAGTTAATAAAATTTTCTTTATGTTTAAGTTTGGAGCCTGCTTTGCTTATTCCTGGTCACATCTCACAGCAGACACCGGGGAGAGGGTGTACTCATGGGGGCTCTGGCTTTGCCAGGCCCAAACCATAACAGTCTTCAAAATGGGTCTTGATATCTCTACACCAGCACACATGTGGTTTGCCATAGAACCCTAGTGGCTTGGCCAGAAAGTTTGAAGTCCTGAACATTCATCTAATAAGAGAAATTGTTCCCACACAGTCTATTCCATAACCCACACAGCCTGAACTTCTGAGCTTTGGGAGAAAATGCCAGCTTCAAGGGGGATATGGTGTAGGTGGTTTGGGAATGCTGCATCTTCCCGGTACCTCAGCCAAGGGGAAAAGGGAGAGGGCAACATGCATCCAGGAGTACGGGATAAAAGGAGGCTGCGTTCTCCGAATCCTTGAGAGAGAAACCCCACAGGGAATATGGCTGTGGTACCTCTATCCCTTTATTCCAATCAAGTTTCAAGATTACTTTTTGAACACTTGGATTTTTGTAGTGTGGCTTTTCCTCACATACTGAAGGTGCTGGGTAGAGCTTAAAATCTGACTGGCAAAAATGAGAAAAGGCTGTAAAAGTATTTACACAGGACAATAAAAGTGACTGGAAGCAGTGCAGAAAGAGATAAAGGCAAGCCCTACTACAGCCCTGGTAGTGGGCCACCAGTATTGTCTTAGACACGAGGTAAGGAAGGCCACTGTGGTCTCCACAATCACCAGAGCCACCACTGTGACCTCCAGAGAAAAGAGGCAACCAAAGCTACCAAGGCCACCACTGCCATTTTGCCTGGGTGGAATTAAGGAAAAAAAGACGAAGAGAAGACAAAAAAAAACCCCTACCAACTCCCCACCCCCCAACATTTCATTAAGTGCCCTTTACTTCTTTGCCAATTCATTAATTTGCATTCTTTCCCAAATCCTGTGAATTCCCATATATTCAGGACTTAAACCAAACCAAACTCTATTGCCGCATCCCAATTAATTTAATTAGAAAGAAATAAGAGGAATGTTTCTTTACAAATAGATTGTGTGAATCTGATGTTTGATGAGGCCTGGGACTTGTAGAGAAGGAAGTGACTGGAGAAACTATCAGTTTCAGAAAACGTTCTTCATTGACATGGACTTCTGCTCAGACAAGGTCCTGCCAAATTCCTGAATTTCAAGAAGAAGAACAGAGAAATAAAAGGCTTATGAATAATGATTTCCCTGCCCAGGGTGAAGTCAAAACTCATTTTAATGGTCATGTGTCAGTGTTACAGAAGGGCGGGGTGCGTAGTAAGGGGAACATTCAGTAGATGGATTGGGAAGTGTGCACCTTTCAAATGCCTCAGGCAATGGGGAAGGGGAGTGGGAGATATGGCCAGGAAAGCCCTCCCTGGACCCCACTGCTGTGAGCCCACCAGCATCATTCCTATATCCACTAGCCCCCACAACCCCACTCCCAGTCCCATGTCCCTTCCCCCTTAGTGTCACCCCAGCCCCTCTGCAGTTCCCGAGCCCAAACCCTGGGAACAATCTCTGATCTCCCCAGTGTCCCCTCAGTGTCCCCTGTGCCAATCCCAGTCCTATGTTTACCCTTCCATTTTTTCCCCCCAGTGCTCCCCTGATCCTCAATCTTACTCCCAATCCTCTGCAAATTTCTTGTAGCGCCGGGCTGATTACAAACCCCGACTGAATCCCTAAAGCCACTCCCTCAGCCCCCACTGTCCTCCACAGCCCCATCCCAGAACCTAGTTCCAATCCCAGTCCCTTGACCCTGTTGGTGTCACCCCAGTACTCTAACCCAAATTGAGAGGTCACTCCTTGCCCCCACAACACCCCTCTGGAGCCCCCATGGTCCCACCCTGCAATCCCAATCCCATGTCTCCCCCTCCATATGACCCCATTGTCCCCCAGTCGCTGACACCAAATTGGCTGGAGTGAACTCCCTGATGGAACTGGAGGTATCAGAAAGCCAGAATTCTTTATCAGCTGGGACTCAGCTGATATCTCCTGGACCTGCAGCTCAGGGGGGACTTTACCATGGGGTATTTATCCACCACAATTATAAATATTCATTAGAAGGGGCTTCTTAGCTAACACAGATGCATCACTTTCTCTGGAAATAATTTGCATGGTTCTGCCACTTTCTGGAAGTCCTTTTATGGTACTAGAGGGTCATCCAAAGGGTTTCTGGGTGTGGTTTTCACTGATTGCCCCAATATGCCAGATGACCTTTCCTGCAACTTCTGCTTTTTGCAGGTGCTGCTCTTTCAGTGGTCAAGAACTTGGAAAAGAGCCTCACTGGAGTTCCTTTATCTGTTTCTCCATGGACTCCATCCATGTTCATCCTCCTTACCCACACTTCTCTTGCCTTTCCTTGCTTTTACCCATTCATTTCAAGCTCAATCCTACATCTTTAAGGCATATGAAACTTTCTATTCTCTCTTATTGCTCAAACCCCACAACCCCAATCTCACTGTTCCATCTTCCCCCAATTCCCCCCAGTCCCACTCCCCATGGCTCACTGAGTTGCTGCCACATCTCAGATACAAAATGGGGTCCCCTATCAGATGACATCCCCATAGGCATCTTGAGTCTGGGCTTGATCTCTCGTGGAAGTTCCTGGGTGACTCTCCTGGCCTTTTTGGTGGGGCAGGAGAATTTCTGGACCTCCAAGAAGTGATCCACCAACACCAGGAAATATCTGAGCCCATGTTGGCATGGTAGCTCAAAAAAGCCATTTGCCAGTAATGCCCAGGAGTGTTTCCTCTTTCAGTGATGCTTGGAGGTGATGGTTTTGAATTCAAAGAGTTCTTTTGAAAACATATCAGGCATTGCTCTGTAACAGATCTGACACCCCTTGTGGACACAGGGACAGGAACACCCATGACAGGGAACAGGGATGGGGACCCCCACTTCGGGGAGGGAACAGGGACAGGAACACCTGTGCAAGGGGACAAGGGACAGTGACAGAGACAACGACCTCCACAGTGTTCCAACCCTGTCAATCTCTGATAAAGGCAGTGCTGTGGTGATGGGAAGAAAGTGACTGAGAAGCTATCAGTTTCAGAAAACGTTCTTCATTGACATGGACTGTTGCTCAGAGAAGGTCCTGCAAAATTCCTGAATTTCAAGAAGAAGAACAAAGAAATAACAGGCCTATGAATTTTAATTTCCCCACCCAGGGTGAAGTTAAAGCTCATTTTAATGGTCATGTGTCTGTATTACGGAAGGGAGTGGTGCATAGCAAGGGGGTTGTGCGGTGGCTGGATTAGGAAGTCTGCACCTTCCAACTACCTCACCAATGGGGAAAGGGAGAGGAAGATATGGCTGGGAAACTAGGATAAAAAGGAGGCTGCATTGTCCAGCAATTTGAGAGACTTCATGAGAAAATGCCCCATGGCCTCATCCTATGATCATGAATAAAATGACAGAACTCTTCTGTCTCCTTTGTGCAAGGAAATCTCTGTCGAAGGTGAATTTTTCTGCTCAAATGTTCGAGAGCAAAATAATTTCACTTGAATCCTAAGTAGTGTGCTTAGCTTCAGCCAGAGTCTCATCCACAAAATGGTAGCTCTGCCTCCTATACCCCTGGTGTTGCATCAGCCAAATACACATCCATAAGAAGTCATATATATTCAAACATTTCCCTTCTACAGCCCTGGCTCCTCCCAAAATCTTCCAGCTGACTCTTCCTTGCTGTCTGTTGGTGGAGACTTTCCTGCCGTCTGATTGGAGGTGAGGTGTTGTCATGCCACACCTCCCCAGAAAAAAATTTTCCCATTCCCAGCTGCCCCATGGAAGGGGCACAGGTAAATGCCCTCCCTCCACATCTTCCTAACCACCCCTGACAACCAGGGCCATCTGGTGGCAAGAATACAGAGGGAGGAAAGGAGACTAGGAGAATAAATGTGGTTGTCCAAAAAACAAACCACAATCAAATAACCATAAAAACTAAACTTCTCTTAACATACAAACAATATTCATCCCTAAATTGTGAGAGCCAAACATCATGTTACCCATCTATAACAAAGCTGTGGCTGCTCCACTCCTGGAAGGGTTCAAGGCCAGGCTGCGCAGATCATGAAGCAGTCCGGCCCAGGGGAAGATGTCCCTGCCCATGGCAGGGCTGGCACCGGACGGGCTTTAAGGTGGCTCCATCCCAAACCATTGCAGAGCCCCCGGGGCCGGGATGGGGCGGGGCGGGCGCTCGGCAGTGCCAGCAGCTCGTGCTGCCACCTGCTGTTGGCACCTGGAACTGCAGCTGGGGGTGGCGCATGTGCAGCGCTGCTGATTTCCCACGCCCACTGCTGCCCTCCAGTGGACAACTCCTGAACCACAACTGCCAGAATCCCCAAATCCCAGAATGGGTCAGGCTGGAAGGATCCAGAGAGGGCACTTGGCCCAACCTCCCAGCTCAGGCAACACCATCCCTGAGCCCAGGATTGCATCCACAGCAGCCCAGAACTGGACACAGCACTGG
Organism: Ammospiza nelsoni; assembly: GCF_027579445.1. NCBI lineage: Eukaryota > Metazoa > Chordata > Aves > Passeriformes > Passerellidae > Ammospiza > Ammospiza nelsoni. The sequence continues at coordinate 154,808,403 of NC_080633.1, forward strand.
GCAGAGCTTGACACAGCCCTCCTGATGTGTCTCACTGGGAAGGGCAGAGGGGTACAAACACTGCCTGAACTCCAGGCCCCATCCCTCCTGATACCCCTTTGATGCCTCCTCGTCCTAGGACACACAGCCAGCTCACTTGTCACCCACCAGACCCCCAGGTTCATCACCACAGCTGCTTTATCAGATCCCATCCAGCCTGGACTGGCACCAGGGACTGTCCCCCCCCAGAGACAGGACCCCCCCTCGCCCTCTTGAATCTCTCAATTACCAGCCTTTAAGGTCCGCCTGAAGTGTAGGATGCTATGCCTGGAAAGTGGCCGAGGGACAATGCCCAGTTTGCGAAAATTGTAGCTACTTTGAGAGGGGTTTTGTGCTGATTTTGGTGCTGAATCAGGCTAAAACCAGCCCAAATTACCAATCCTAAATTGACAACTGAGGGTGAAGCACCAGAGCTGTACCTGGCTGTCCATCATCGGGCCCTAGGAATGTCCAACCCACTCTCAGACAGCGACTCCTCTCCCCTATTCCTGTTTAGATTTATTCAATGGAATTATTTTGAGAGAAGTATTTAATAGAATTGCTTTGCACATTGATACTGGTGGACACAGTAGCTACAGTGGCTGTTGTAACTTTGTGGCTCAAGGAGTCCTGGTGATCAAGGTGGCCACAATGGCCTTGGTGGTTACAGTGAGCATGGTGGCCAGAGTGGCTGTGGTGTCCGCAGTGCCACAGTGACAATGGTGGCTGCAGTTACCTCATGGTGGCAACAGCTGTGATGGTGGCCATAGTGGCAGTGGTGGCCTTGGTAGCCTTGGTGACCTTGTTTCTCTAGGGGTCATGGTGATCTTGCTGATCATGGCGGCCACAGTGACAACAGTGACCTTGGTGCCATGATGGCCATGGTTGCCATGGTAACCGCAGTGACCTCGGTGGCCTCCTGGCTCAGAGGATTCCGAGGGCCCCTGCCAGGGCAGTGGAGGCCAGCAGGAGTCCTCCAACGTGGAAGGGGGCATTGGGGACACTCCCACCTAAGGGAAAATATGAGCATCAGGGGGACCATGATGAGAGTGAAGGAGTCAGGATTTGCCATAATGGAGGCTTGGGGTTACAGGAGAGATGGGGCCATGAGGTGACAGAGTGTCGGGGGGGGGCATGGAGGGGGACAGAGGTCAGGGAGGCCAGGGGGGTCTTGGTGGGCTTAGGAGTGACAGGGGTCAGGAGGAGTCAGGGATTGCCATGGGGGATTACAGGGTTTTAGGGAGTGTCATTGGGGGTCCTGGCCCACCCATGTTCTGTACACAGCAGCCATCCCCACAGCACTGCCTTTATCAGAGAGGGACAGGGTTGGTACTCTGGAGGGTCCCTGTCTCTGTCCCTGTCCCCGTCCCCATCCCTTGTCCCCTGGCACGGGTGTTCCTGTCCCTGTTCCCTCCCGGAAGTAAGGGTCCCTGTCTCTGTGCCCTGTCATGTGTGTTCCTGCCCCTGTGCCCACAATGGGTGTCCCCAGAATTAGTCTCCCCAGCCCAGGGTATCCTTGTCCCTCCACACACTGTGTGTGTCCCAGTCCCCCATCCCCAGTCAGTGTCATTGTCCCCTGTGCTTTATCATGGCTGTCCCCATTCCCCCAGGCTGTCACCTGTAGCATCACCTCCCAGCCACTCGCAGTTGTATTTGCTGTAGGTCCCGCTGGAGTGGAGCTGGATCTGTGTCTTGTCCCCTTTCAGGGTGTATTGGGTGACCTTGAAGGTCTCAAAGGGTGGGATCAGCACCACCTTCTCTTCCGGCTGTTCGCTGAAAAACGGGATCTCCACGCCATGGCACGTGTGCAGCTCAAGCATTGTCTCACCAGGGCACTCGCCAATTTGTTTGCTCGGGAACACCGGCATGAAATGACCAAACCGGATGGTTTCACCAGGCTTTGTCTCGAACCGGGTGTCACACACCTTCAGGAACGCATCCCGACACTGCCCTTTCTGAGCGTCCCTCAGCGTGGCCACGGCGTCGGTCAGCAGAAAATGCAGTGTTTTGAAGTGGAAGTTGTCCCGGTATTCCTGGCGGGAACGCCCAACCACGCGCACAGCATCATTGAATGTTCTGGGATCAGTCATTGTGAAGGCCATGATGGCAGTGGCCTGGTCTGGGGACAGAGGGGACTCAGGGGGCCCCCAACTCTGCCACTTGGCTGCAGCCTTTCCCCAAACCTCAGCAAACTCCTTGTTCTGCTCAAACTCGGACCAGCTGAGGGTCACCAATGCCGCCTTCATGGCAGGGCCACAGCCCCGGTACTGGTCATCGAAGGAGTCCGGGACCATGTCCAGGGGGATCACATTGACAGCCGTGGTAGCCATGGCCATTGCCAGCAGTGCCAGGGTCTGAGCCAGGAGGGCCATGTCAGGGAGAGGCCACATGGACCAGTGTGGACACTGGAGGACACAGAGGGGACACGGGGAGTGTTCCTCAGTGAGGGACTGGGGAGAGGAGTGGGGTCAGCAGAGATGTGCGTGAGGGGGAAGGGAGGCACTCCTGCCCAGCCGACCACTGGACATGTCCAGGTTCCTTGATCCCAAATCCTGGGATTACTTATGCCTCCCCAAGATCCCCCCACTGCTCAGGGTCCCCAGTCCACAGTACCATCAACCCCAGAAGCCCAATCCTTATCCCATGACTACAAGTCCCCTCAGCCCCAGCAGAATCCCAACCCAAATACTGACGTCACTCCCTGAGCCCCTCAGTGTCCCTCTCGGTTGGTCTCCAGACCCCAATCCTATTCCCATTCCCCAGTTCTTTGGTGTCACACTAGGACATCAACCCAAATACAGGCATCACACCCTGCCCCCACAGTGTCTCCCAGCCTTCCCATCACCCCAATCCCACTCTCACCATCCTGTGTCCTCCCTTCATTTTCCCCCAGAGCCCTCCATTACCTCAATCTCATGCCTGTGACTCCCCCAGTATCCCCCCATGTCCGCAAACCAAATCCCTCAGACCCCCAAAGAGTCCTCCCGGAGTCCCCCCACCACAATACCAAAATCAGCAGGAGTGAACTCCGTGATGGATATGGAGATAGCAGAAAGCCAGAATTCTTGATCAGCTCAGACTCGCAGCGGATCTCTCCTGGTCCTGCACATCAGGGGGGACTTTGCCATGGGGTATTTATCCACAATAATTATAAATATTCATTAAGATGTGTCACTTATCTAATACAGAAACTGTACTTTTCCTGTAAATCATTTGCATTGATCCACCTCCCCCTACAAGTCTTTTATTGTCCTGGAGAGTCATAAAAATGGGCCTTCTGGGGCTCAGTTTCACCAAATACCTTGATACCAAAGGAACTGTTCCTGGAACAATTTCTTTGCACAGGTGCTGTTGGTTCCTGTTACAGAACTTGCCCAAACCCCACTGGAGTTCCCTTTAGATGTTTCTCCAACGGTTCTAGCCGTGACTTTCATCCTGTGTGCACACCTCTCCCTCCTTTTATCATTTCTGCCAGTTTGTCTTCAGGCTCTGTCCAGCACCTTCAGGGGAAGGGAAAATTTCCATTCTCTCTGTTATTTGTCACTTTGCCACAGAAATGCTCCAGTTCTGTCATCATCCATGGTACCATCCAGGATCTCCAGGTCTTTTCTGTCCTGAGGAACCCAGAATGGGCAAGAGCACTGGGCAGAGCTGGAGACAGCACTGGGAAGAACTGGACATGGCACTGGGCAGAATAAGATACAGCCCCGAGCACAGCTGGACATGGAAATGGGCAGTCGGACACAGTACTGGGCAGAACTGGACCCAGTGCTGGACAGAGCTGGACACTGGGCAGAGTTGAGCACAGCCCTGAGCACAGCTGGAAATGGCTCTCCACAGAGTTGGGCACAGCACTCCTGATGTGCCTCACTGGGCAGGGAGAGGGGCCCTAACACTCCCTGACTTACTGCTTCTGCTCCTCTGAGTGCCCCCCAGATCCCTCCTGGCCCCAGGCCACATGGCCAGCTCCACTGGTCACCCAGCAGCACCCCCAGGTCATTCCCCACAGCTGCTCCAGCAGGTCCCCACCAGCCAGGCGGAGCACTGGTGCTAAACTGGGCTAAAACCAGTCCAAATCACCAATCCTGATTTGACAATTGAGGGTAAATCACCAGAGCTGGGCCTGGACATCCATCAGCTGACCCTGGCAATGCCCAGTCCCGTCTCAGACAGAAATTCCTCTCCCCAGTTCATACTTGGGATGAAATGTGTGTGAGGTTCCTCCCTCAGAAAGGGGATTGCTTCCCAACAGTCCTCCTCAAAACTGAGAGAAAGAGACGTTCCCACAAGTGTTTTTATGGGGAGTGACATTGAACCCTGCTTAGGAATTGTCACTTTTGACTGGCTCTGTCAGAATTTCTTCATGGAATGGTTTTGGTAGAATTATTTAATGGAGTTGTTTTGATAGAATAATATAATAGATTTGATTTGACAGAATAATATAATAAAATGTGAATTGACCAAACCAGACCCCCTGGCCATTCCATGCCTGGAACCAGACATCATGCACACCCCAGAACACGGGGCGACACTGCCCATTCTAAGTGTGCCTCAGTGTCACCAGGGCCTGGGTCAGAAGGAAATGCAGCTTTTGGAAGTGGAAGTTGTTCCAGAATTCCTGGTGAGAGCACCAGGCTGCACACGGAGCTGCGTTGAAGCCCTTAGAAATGTTGTGAGGGTTCCTCAGGGTGAGAGAGATGGATGAGAGTCTTGCTTCATGATCAGAAGGCTGGATTTATTATTATGATATATACTACATTATGACTATACTAAAAGGAATATAGAGACAAGGTGCAGAAGCTGCTAAGCTAAGAATAGAATAGGAATCTAAAAACAAGGGTCTGTGTCCAGGCAGAAAACAGGATAATCTCTCCTGTGAGTGGTCAGTAAATCCAGACACTCACAGAAGACCAATCACAGATGTACCTGTTACATTCCACAACAGCAGATAATAATTGTTTACATTTTTCTTCTGAGGCCTCAGCTTCCCAGAAAGGACAAATCCTAAAAGAAAGGATTTTTATGAAAAAATGTCTGTGACAAATGTCCTTTGTTGTGTAGGCCATGAGAGCAACGGCTTAGGCTGGGGTTGCCAGAGGGGACAAAGGGAACACAGAGGAGCCCTGATTTGCCACTCAGCCTCGGCTTTCACCCAAGTCTGGGTGAAGAGAGGATTCACCTGGAACTCAGAGAGGCTGAGGGCCAGCAGCCTCAGCAGCTCTGGTACTGGTCATCAGAGGAGTCCTGGGCCATGTCCAGGGGCACATCCTTGATGGCTGCAGTGGTCACAGTCATTGTCAGCAGTGCCAGGGTATGAGCCAGGAGAACCATGGCAAGGAGCTTACTGGGAGCAGTGTGGGACACTGGGGGACAAAGAGGAGCACAAACTAAAGAGACACTGAGGACACATGAGGGTATATAGGAAGGGTTCCTCTGTGAGGGGCTCTGCATGGCCCCGAGCTCCAACCACAGGAACTTTAGAACAGTGGCCATTTATTCTCATTTCCTAGGAGGCCTTGGACATTATCCTTTTGTTCTCCTATGCAATGAGTCTCTTTGTCAGGGACAGGGTTGCATTTGGTTAGTTTTTATTGATTGTGATCTGTACTCCATATATTTTATCTTGTATTTAGCAGACAACCAGTAACAGTCTTAATAATAGCCTTACAGGTGGGAACTGCTTTAACATAAGGGTACACAAACTCTTTTCATAAAGAACAGAGAAGGAGAAGATGAGTAAGACCAGACTGCTACAGAAGCTCAACTGTGGAGCATGGCAGACCTTATGGCCTGGGTACAGTGAAGAGTGTGGGAGAGAAAGACTCAAGGCAACAACAGAACTGAAGACATCACTTCTGATCACTCTGACCATCATGTCTGGACACTCCTGACCTTCATGCTCACTGCTCTGGCCAGAGAAGAGATAACCAGGATGTAGCTGGTGAAAGAGATAACAAGGGCATTACTAGTGAAAGAAGGATAATTGAGAAAATTTTGTTTTTAAGGAGACTGGGGAAAAGAAGACCAAGTAGAAATTTTCATATGAACATACTGAGCTATAAATCCTGGTAAACTGGTGTAATAAATGGCTTTGCTTTGCTGGCCTTGCAGAGTCCCTGTCTCTCAATCCCCACACACCAGCCGCCCAGTCCCAATCCCAAAACTCTGTTTACCCTTCCAGTGTCCCAGTGGTACTCCCCAGCATCTTGTTTCTGCTCCCAGACCTTTGTGGCCCACTTGTGACCCCAGGCTGCTCAGGAACCTCACCCAAATTCCTAAAGTCACCATCGCCTTCCCCCCCCCCCCCCCCCATAAGCCTTGGACCTCTCCAGACCCCAGTCCCACTGTCCCACTTCCAGCCCTGTTACCCATTTCATGTCACCCCAGGACCCCCAACCCAAATTCGGGAACCAACCCCTGACCCTGCAATGTCAGCCTGGAGCTCTCCATGACCACAGTCTAACAGCCCCAGTCCCATGTCCCTCCACAAGTGTCCTGTGGAATCCCCCCAGCCACCAATATCAAAATCGGCCAGAGTGAATTCCCTGATTGAACTGGATGTAGCAGAAAGCCGGAATTCTTGATCAGCTCGGACTCACAGCAGATCTCTCCTGGTGCTGCACATCAGGGGACACTTTGCCAGCAGAATCTATCCATCCTAATTGTATATATACATCAAAATGCAGTTCTTAGCTAATACAAAACCAGCACATTTCCCATAACTAATTGTCATGGCTCTGCCTCTTTTGGGAAATAATTTTTATTGTCCTGGAGGGTCATAAAAATGGGGTATCAGGATGTGGGTTTTTCACTCAGTGCCCCAATATCTCAGATGACCTTGCCTCAAACTTTCGTTTTGGGCTGGCACTGCTCTTTTTGTGTAACAGATCTTGCCACATACCCCCTCACTGCAGTTCCCTATATCTCTTTCTCCACAGGTTCCAGCAACCTTTGCTCTTCTGTGTGCACACTTTTACATCCTTTTATTGTTTTTTGCTAGTTCTTCTTAAAGCACTATCCAGCATCTTCAGGGGATCTGACACTTTCTATTCTCTCTCTTAATGCTCAGTCCCCACAACCCCAATCCCACAGTCCGATGTTCCCCAGTTCCCCCCAGTCCACTCCCCACTGGTCACTGAGTTGCTGCCTTATCTCAGATACCAGTTGGGGTCCCCTATCAGATGACATCCCTGTGGGCACCTTGAGCCTGGGGATGATCTCCTGGGGGAGTGGCCTGGGTGACTTTCCTGGCCTTGTTGGTGTGGCAGGAGAAGTTCTGGACCCCAAAAAGGGGTCCACCAACACCAGGAGATAACCTGAGCCTATGTTGGTGTGGAAGCTCAGTAAATCCATTGGCCAGTTATAGCCAGGAGTGATTCCATTTCCAGTGATGCCTAGAGGTGATAGTTTTGAATTCAAAGGGTTCTTTTAAAAACATATCAGGCATTGCTCACTAACAGACCTGAGAATTTTGTCCTAAGGACGCTGAGGTTCTGAGGCTGCAGACCGATCCCCATCACATCGATTCCCCAGAGTTTTGCTGGTGCTTTTCTCCTTTACAAACTGCAGCATCAGCTGGGGAGGGCCTAAAACCTGGTTAATGGGAGTTACCTCTCACCTACCCACCCAGCCATCCTCATTATTGTGGGCTTTTACATAAGCAGCAATTTTCAATCTGCCCAACTCTATCCAGGCCTCACCTCTGGCAGTGAAATTCCTTTCTCAGGAATTAACACCAGGATGCTTTGTCGCGGAACCTCTCATGAAGCTTTAATGCAAGTCTATTTCCCACAGGGATTTTTCAGCCCCCAGCCTGGTGTGCCCTGGACTGTAGTACGGCCACTTCTTTGGGCAGCTGGGTGGAATCAAGGAGGGACAATAATTCTTGCTTATATTTAATCGGAGATCCCCGTGCTGTAATTGACTTCTTTCTTTCCATATGTCTCTATGGGCATGAGCAATGCTCAAAGCAGATGGGAAGTGAGTTCCTATGTTTGCCCTTTTCCTCACTGCCAATTCCAGAGCTCTTTGTAACACATCGAGCTCCTCCTCTTGTTCCACATCTCCTTGCAGTTACAGTGACCAGAGTATATATCAGAAACCTTTGTTGCAAATTGGATTTCTGGGCTACTTGGATGAGGAGAACAGTCACTGCTGTGGCCTACATTCATCTGTGCCAATCCTGGCTGATGTCGAGTTGTTTTGAAGAGCACCCCACAGGAGCCCTGAAGGCTCCCTCAAACATGAGGCCCCCGAATGACCTTGATTTGGACTCCTGCGGAAGGACAGGCATTCGGTAACTTAAAGATGCTCCTCAGGTCTTCATCTCCCGTGGGATTTCCTCTCCTTTGAGCTTTTTGTGTACCAATGAAAGCAGCAGGCCCTGTGTGTCCTGATTACCACCCAGCTGCCCAAAGAAGTGGCCGTACTGCAATCCAGGGCACACCAGCTTGAGGACTGACAAATCCCTGTGGGAAATAAACTTACAATAAAGCTGCACGAGAGGTTCTGCAACAAAGCATCCTGGTGTTAACTCCTGAGAAAGGAATTTCAGCCCCAGAGGTCAGGCCTGGATAGAGTTGGGCAGATTGAAAATTGGCTGCTTATCTTGAAGCACACAATAAAGAGGGTGGCTGGGTGAGTGGGTGAGAGGTAACTCCCAATAACCAGGTGTCAGGCCCTCCCCAAATGATGCTGCAATTTGTAAAGGAGAAAAGGGCCAGCAAAACTCTGGGGCATTGATGTGAAGGGCACTGGTCTGCAGCCTCAGATCCTCAGTGTCCATAGGAGAAAATTCTCAGGTCTGTTATAGAGCAATGCCTGATATGTCTTCAAAAGAACCCTTTGAATTCAAAACCATCACCTCCAGGTATCACTGAAAGATGAAACACTCCTGGAGATTACTGGCAAATGGCTTTTCTGAGCTACCACGCCAACATGGGCTCAGGTATCTCCTGGTGTTGTTGGATTCCTTTTTTGGGGGGTCCAGAAGTACTCCTGCCACACCAACAAGGCCAGGGAAGTCACGCAGGCACTCCCCAAGAGATCCATACTCAGGCTCAAGGTGCCTACAGGGATGTCATCTGATAGGGAACTCCAACTGGTATCTGAGGTGTGGCAGCAACTCAGTGAGCAGTGGAGAGTGGGACTGGGGGGAACTGGGGGGACATCGTTCTGTGGGATTGGGGTCGTGGAGGCTGAGCAATAAGAGAGAGAATAGAAAGTTTGAGTTCTCCTGCAGGTGCTGCATAGGGCTTTAAAAAGAATGAGCAAAAAACAATAAAAGGATGTAAAAATGTGTACACAGAAGGGCAAAGGTTGCTGGAGCCTGTGGACGAAGAGATAAAGGGCAATACAGTGAGGGGTTTTTGGCAAGTTCTGTAACACAGAAAGAGCAGTCACTGCAAAAGCGAAAGTTTGAGACTAGGTCATCTGGCATATTGGGGCACTTAGTGAAACCCACCTCCTATCACCCCATGTTTATGACCCTCCAGGACAATAAAAATTATTTCCCAAAAGAGGCAGAGCCATGCCAATTATTTACGGGAAATGTGCTGGTTTTGTGTTAGCTAAGAATCCCATTTTGATGAATATTTATAATTAGGATTGATAGATTCTCTTGACAAGGTCCCCCCCGATGTGGACCAGGAGAGATCTGCTGTGAGTCCGAGCTGATAAAGAATTAGATCTTTCTGCTACCTCCAGTTCCATCAGGGAGTTCGCTCATGCTGATTTCGATATTGGTAGCTGGGACTACTCCATGGGACACTTGTGGAGGGACATGGGACAGGGATTGTAGACTGTGGTCATGGAGGGCTCCAGGCTGACATTGCAGGGTCAGGGGTTGGTCCCTGAATTTGGGTTGGGGTCCTGGGGTGACATGAAATGGGTGACAGGACTGTGAGCAGTACTGGCATCTGGGAGAGGGCCAAGGCGAAAGGTTGGGGGCAGCTGACGGGGTGGCTTAAGGAATTAGAGTGAGGTTCCTGAGCGTCCTGGGGTCACAAGAGGGCTACAAAGGTCTGGGAGTCTAAATGAGATCCTGGGGAGCACCAAGGGGACACTGGAAGAATAAAAAAAAGGATTGGGATTGGGACTGGGCGGCTGGGGTGTGGGGATTGAGAGACATGGACTCTGAAATGCCAGCAAAGCCAAGCCATTTATTACACCAGTTTACCAGGATTTATAGCTCACTATGTTCATATGAAATTTTCTACTTGGACCCCTTTGCCCCAGTCCCCTTAAAAACACAATATTCTCGATTATCCTTCTTTCACTAGTAATGTCCTTGTTGTCTGTTTCACCAGCAATGTCCCTGTCATCTCTTCTTTACTCAGAGTGGTCAGTGTCAGAGGGTCAGAGTGACCAGAGATGATGTCTTCACTTCTGTTCTTTATTGAATTTTTCCCTCTCATGGTCTTCACTGTACCAGGGCTGCAACGTCTGCTGTGCTCCCCATTTGAGCTTCTGTAGTGGTCTGGGCTTCCACATGTCCCTCTTTTTTGTTTTTTTATGTAAGGCATACATGTTAAAGCAGTTCCCATCTGTAAGGCTATTATCTAATTAAGACTATTACTGGTTATCTGCTAAATACAGGATGAAATATATAGAGTAAAGAACACGATCCATAAAATTTGCCAAAGACAATCATGGCACTGACAAAGAGATTCACTGCATAGGAGAACAAAAGAATAATGTCCAAGGCCTCCTAGGAAATGAGAATAAATTGCCACTGTACTAAAGTTCGTCTGGTTGGAGATCGGTGGCCATGCTGAGCCCCTCACAGAGGAACCCTTCCCATGTACCCCCGTGTGTCCTCGGTGTCCCCTCAGTGTGTGTCCCACTTTGTCCCCGAGTTTCCCACACTGCTCCCAGTAACCTCCCTGCCATGGCTCTCCTGGCTCAGCCCCTGGCACTGCTGGCAATGCCAGTGACCACTGCAGCCATCAAGGTTGTGCCCCTGGACAGGACCCAGGACTCCTTCAATGACCAGTACCGGGGCTGCGGCCCTGCCATTATCGCGGCCTTGCCAGCCCTCAGCCACTTTGAGTTCTAGGTGAATCCTCTCTTCTTCACCCAGATCTGGGTGAAGGCCGAGGCTCATTGGCAAAGCGGGGGCTCCCACTGTCCCCTCTGGCATCTCCAGCCCAGACCGTCGCTCTCACGGCCTACACAACAAAGGACATTTACAAGGACTTCAACACAGCCATGTGTGCTGCTTCATGCTCCTGCCAGGAATACCAGAACAACTTCTGCTTCAAAACACTGCATTTCCTGCTAACTGATGCACTGGTGACACTGAGGCATGCTCAGAATGGGCAGTGTCACCACGTGTTCTGGGGTGTGCATGATGTCCAATTTCAGGCACAGTGTGGCCAGAAGGTCCGGTTTAGTCAATTCACATTCTATTAACATATCAATTCACATTCTATTAACATATTGTGTCAAATCAAATCTATTAAATGATTCTATCACAACAACTCCATTAAATAATTCTACCAAAATGATTCCATGAAGTAATTCTGACAGAGCCAGTCAAAAGTGACCATTCCTAAGCAGGGCTCATTGTCACTCCCCATACCAACACTTGTGGGAACGTCTCTTTCTCCCCCCTTTGAGGAGGACTGTTGGGGAGCGTCCCCTTCCTGAGGGAGGAACTTCACACATATTTCATTCCAAGTATGAGTAGGGGAGAAGAATTTCTGTCTGAGAGGGGACTGGGCATTGCCAGAGTCAGGTGATGGATAGCCAGGCCCGGTTCTGGTGCTTTACTCTCCATTGTCAGTTTAGGGTTGGTAACTTGTGCTGGTTTTAGCTCAATTTAGCACCAGTGCCCTGCCTGGCTGGTGGGGACCTGCTGGAGCAGCTGTGGGGAATGACCTGGGGGTGCTGTTGGGTGACCAATGGAGCTGGCCGTATGACCTGGGGCCAGGAGGGATCTGGGGGGCACTCAGATGAGCGAGGCCAGGAAGTCAGGTAGTGATCGTGTCCCTCTTCCCTGCCCAGTGAGACACATCAGGAGTGCTGTGCCCAATTCTGTTCAGAGCCATTTCCAGCTGTGCTCAGGGCTGTGTCAACTTCTTCCCAGTGCCATGTGTAGTTCTACCCGGTGCCATGTCCAATTCTGCCCAGTGCTCTTGCCCATTCTGGGCTCCTCAGAACAGGAAAGACCTGGAGATCCTGGTAGGCAGCATGGATGATAACAGAACTGGACCATTTGTGTCACAAAGTGACAAATACCACAGAGAATGGAAATTTTCCCTTCCCCTGAAGGTGCTGGACAGAGCCTGAAGACAAACTGGCAGAAATGATAAAAGGAGGGAGAGGTGAGCACACAGGATGAAAGTCACGGCTAGAACCCGTGGAGAAACATCTAAGGGGAACCCCAGTGGGGTTTTGGCAAGTTCTGTAACAGGAACCAACAGCACCTGTGCAAAGAAATTGTTCCAGGAACAGTCCCTTTGATATCAACGTATTTGGTGAAACTGAGCCCCAGAAGCCCCATTTTTATGACTCTCCAGGACAATAAAAGGACTTGTTGGAGGAGGTGGATCAATGCAAATGATTTACGAGAAAAGTACAGTTTCTGTCTTAGGTAAGAGACACATATTCATGAATATTTATAAATATGGTGGATAAATACCCCATGGCAAAGGTCCTCCTGATGTGCAGGACCAGGAGAGATCCATTGTGAATCTGGGCTGAAAAGGAATTCCGGCTTTCTGCTATCTCCATGTCAATCAGCGAGTTCACTTCGGCCGATATTGGTATCGTGATGGGGGGACTCCAGGGGGACTCTTTGGGGGATCACGGGACTGAGGGATTGGGATTTTGGACATGGGGGGACACTGGGGGAGTCACAGGACTGGGATTGGGGTCATGGGGGGCTCTGGGGGAAAATGAGGGGAGACACGGGATGGTGAGAGTAGATTTGGATCATGGGAAGTTTGGGAGACACAGTGGGGGCAGAGGGTGATGCCTGGATTTGGGTTGAGGTTCTGGGGTGACACCAATGGAAGTGGGGAATGGGAGTGGGATTGGTGCCTGGGAACAGGCTGAGGGGGAAACTGGGGGGCTCAGGGAGTGACCCCAGGATTTGGGTCGGGATTCTGCTGGGGCTGAGGGGACTTGAAGTCATGGGAGTAGGATTGTGCTTCTGAGGGCCATGGTACTGTGGGATTGGGGTCCCTGGGGCTGGGGGAGCTTGGGGAGGCATAAGTAATCCCAGGATTTGGGATCAGGGAGCTCAGATATGTTCAGGGGTCGGCTGGCCAGGAGTGCCTCCCTTCCTCCTGACCCCAGTCCCCTGCTGACCCCACTTCCCTCCCCTGTCCCTCACTGATGAATCCTCCCCGTGTCTCTCCCATGTCCCCTCTGTGTCCTCCAGTGTCCACATTGGTCCCTGTGAGCTCTCCCTGCCATGGCCCCCTTGGTTCAGACCCTGGCACTGCTGGCAATGGCCATGGCCACCATGGCTCTCGATGTGTATCGCCTGGACATGGTCCCGGACTCCTTCGATGACCAGTACCAGGGCTGTGTCCCTGCCATGAAGGCGGCATTGCCGGCCCTCAACCGCTCTGAGTTTGAGCAGAACAAGGAGTTTGCGGAGGTTTGGGTAAAGGCTGCAGCCGAGTGGCAGAGTCGGGGCCCCCCTGAGTCCCCTCTGTCCGCAGAGCAGGCCACTGCCATCATGGCCTTCTCAATGACTGATGACAGAATATTTAATGAGGTTGTGCGCGTGGCTGGGCGCACCCACCTGGAGTACCGAGACAATTTCCACTTCAAAACGCTGCATTTCCTGCTGACCGATGCCTTAGCCACGCTGCGTGACGCACAGAAAGGGCAGTGTCGGGACGCTTTCCTGGAGGTCGGGGCCCGGTTCGAGGTACAGCGTGGGGACACCGTCAGGTTTGGTCTATTCATGGGAGTGTTCCCAAGCAAACCAATTGGCAAGCGCTCCCATGACACAATGCTCAAGCTGCGCACATGCCATGGCGTGGAAATCACAGTTTTCAGCAAACATCCAGAACCTAAAATCGTGCTGATCCCACCGTTTGAGACCTTCAAGGTCACCCAATACACCTGGGAAGGGTACAAGGCACAGATCCAGCTCCAGTCCACTGGAACCTACAGCAAATACAACTGCGAGTGGCTGGGAGGTAACACAACAGGGGACAGCCTGGGGGAATGGGAACACCTGTGATAAAGTATAGGGATGGGGGACAGGGACTCCCACAGTATGTGGGGGGGCAAGGATACCCTGGGTTGGGGACACCAAATCTGGGGACACCCATTGTGGGCACAGGGACAGGAACGCCCATGACAGGGAACAGGGATAGGGATCACCACTTTCAGGAGGGAACGGGAACAGGAACATCCGTGCCAGGGGACAAGGGACAGGGACGGAGACAGGGACCCTCCAGGGTACCAACCCTATCCCTTAAAAGCAGTGCTTTGGGAATGGGCACTGTGTACAGAATGCGGGTGGGCCATGATCCCCCATGGCACACCCAGAAACCCTGTAACCCCCTGTGGCAATCCCTGACTCATCCTGACCCCTGTCACTCCTAAGCCCACCAAGACCCCCCTGACCTCTCTGGCCTCTGTTCCCCCCTCATGCCTCCCCTGACACCCTGTCATCTGTCACCTCATGGCCCCCATCTCTCCTGTAACCCCTAAGTCTCCCTTTCTATCCCTGACCCCTTCACTCCCCTCATGATCCCCTTACGTCTCTCTCTTTGTCCCTCAGGTGGGAGTGTCCCCAGTGCCCCCTTCCACGTTGGAGGACTCCTTCTGGCCACCACAGCCCTGGCAGTGGCCACTGGAATCCTCTGAGCCACGAAGACACAAAGGTCACTGTGGTCACTGCAGCAACTATGGCCACCATGACAACCAAGGTCACTGTTGTCACTGTGGCCACCACGATCACCAAGACCACCATGACCCCCAGAGAAACAAGACCACCAAGGCTTCCAAGGCCACCACTGCCACTATTGCCACCATCGCAGCTATTGCCACCATGCGGCCACTGGGGCCACCATTGTCACTGTGGCACTGTGGACACCACAGCCACTCTGGCCACCATGGTCACTGTAACCACCAAGACCACTGTGGCCACCTTGATCACCAAGATTACTTGAGCCACAAAGTTACAACAGCCAATGTAGCCACTGTGGCCACCAGCATCATTGTGCAAAACTATTCTATTAAATAGTTCTATGAAAACAATTCTATTAAGTATACCAGTCAAAGCCAGCTAAAAGTGACAATTCTTAAGCAGGGCTCAATGGCACTCCCCACAACAACTCTCATGGGAATGTCTCTTCCTCTCAAACTCAAAGAGGATACTTGGAGCATCCCCTTCCTGTGGGAGAAACATCACACACATTTCATTGCAAGCAGGAATAGGGGAGAGGAATGTCTGTCACAGAGGGGGCTGGATGTTCCCAGGGTCAGCTGAAGCCCAGCTCTGGTGCTTCATCCTCAGTTGTCAACTTGGGGTTGGTGATTTGGGCTGGTTTTAGCCCCACTCAGCACCAAAAGCAGCACAAGACCCCTATCAGTACAGCCCCGATGGCCACAAATGGAGCATTGTCCCTTGGCCACATTCCAGTTAAAACATCCTGCCACATCCTGCAGTTCAGGGACACCTTAAAGCATGGAAATTGCTAAGTTCAAGAGGGCAAGGGCAGGTCCTGTCCCTGGGGACAGACAGTCCCCGCTTCCAGTCCAGGCTGAGGTTGATCTGCAGAAGCAGCTCTGGAGAAGGACCAGGGGGTGCTGGTGGGTGATCCGTGGAACTGGCTTTGTGTCCTGGGGCCGGGAGGGATCTAGGGGGCATAAGGAGGGGTGGGACCAGGAGGTCAGGGTGTGTCCATGCCCCTCTGCCCTTCCCAGTGAGGAACATCAGGAGTGCTGTGTCCAGCTGTGCCCACTGCTCTGTCCAGCTCTGCCCTGTGCCGTGTCCAGTTCTGGGCTGCTCCAGACCTAATCCTGTGCTCGGGTTGATGCTGCCTGAGCTGAGGGGTTGGGCCAGGTGCCCACTCTGGGTCCTTCCAGCCTGACCCATTCTGGGATTTGGGGATTCCGGCAGTTGCGGTTCAGGAATTGTCCACCGGAGGGCAGCAGCAAGCATGGGAAATCAGTGGCACTGCACATGTGCCGCTCCTGGCTGGAGTGACCTTAAAGCCCATCCAGTGCCAGCCCTGCCATGGGCAGAGACCTCTTCCCCTGGGCCAGGCTGCTCCAGGCCCTGCCCAGTCTGGCCTGGAACGCTTCCAGGTGTGGGCCAGCCACAGCTTGGTTATAGATTGGTAATATGATAATTGACTCTCACAATTAAAAGGTGAGTATTGTGCATATATTAAGAGAAATTTTGTTGACTTATGTTTATGTGATTGTAGCTTGGTTTTTGGACACCCTTTGCTCTCTCCACTGCCCCCTTTCTCCCGCCCTGTATTGTTCCCACCGGATGGCCCTGGTTTTCGGGGTGGTCAGGGACGTGTGGGGGCTGGACGTGAACCTGTGCCCTTGGCATTGGGCAATTGGGAATGGAGAAAATCTATTCCTGATTAGGTATGGCACGCCTCATCTCACCTCACCTCACCTCCAGTCAAGTTACAAGAAGGTCTGTACCAACGGAGAGTGAATAAGGTTTGAATGGCAACCTTTGGGAGGGCCAGGTTTGGCTGATGCAACACTGGGGATATAAAAGGTGAAGACGCCATTTTGTGGATGACCCACTGGCAGTCGACCACACCCCCAGTGCTGCCTGGTCTTCCCTATTCAGTCCCTTTATTGTGCTGTTGAGGTCTAATAAACCTTTAAATTTTTAAAGTGACCAGTTATTTCTCACAGTCACCATGATCTCCATGATCACCATGGCCACCATGACCCCCAGAAAAATGTGGCCACCAAGGCCACCACTGCCATTTTCCCTGGAGGAAAAGGGGAAAAAATGAGAAGTGTAGAGGAAGAGAAGAGGAAAACCAAAAATCTTCCCCACCCCCTCTCTCCCTGAACATCTCCCTGACTGTCCTTTACTTCTTTGGAAATTAATTCATTTGCATTCTATCCCAAATTCTGTGCTTTCCCACATATTCAGGATTTAATCCCCAGAAAACTCTATTTCCACACCACAATTCATTCAGCTCTGAAGGGAATAAGAGGAAAGTGTCTTTACAAACCGATTGTGCAAATCTGGTAGTTGATAGAGCCAGGAACTTGTAGATAAGGAAGTTACCAGAGAAACTATCAGTTTCAGCAAATGTTCTTCATTGACACAGACTGCTGCTCAGCCAAGGTCTTGCTGAATTCCTGAACTTCAGGAAGAGCAAAGACTTAACAGGTTTATGAATTTTAGTCTCCCCACCCAGGGTGAAATTAAAGCTCATTTTAATGGTCATGAGTTACAGAAGGGTGGGGTGCATAGCAAGGGGAACGTGCTGGCTGGATTGGGAAGTCTGCACCTTCTGAATACCTCTGCCAATGAGGAAAGGGAGAGGGAGATATGGCCAGGAAATTGGGATAAAAAGGAAGCTGCATCATACAGCAACTTGAGACGCCCCATGGGGAAATTCCCCATGGCCTCTTCCTTTGTTCATGAATAAAGTTACAGGGCTCTTCTGTCTCCCTTGTGCAAGTAAACCTCTGGCAAGGTGAATTTTTCTGCTCAAAAGGTAGATAGCAAAAATTATCCACTTGAATCATAAGTCGTATGCTCAGCTGCAACCAGAGTCTCATCCACAAAATGGTGGCTCTGTCCTTTATACCCCTGGTGTTGCATCAGCCAAATACATATCCATAAGTAGTAATACATATAAAAAATTTTCCTTCTGTATGCCTGGCCCCTCCCAAAGTCTGCCAGTTGATTTTTCCTTGCTGTCCATTGGTGGAGACCTTCCTGCAGTCTGATTGGGGGTGAGGTTTTGCCATGCCGCTTCTCCCCAGACACAGGCTTGGTCCTTTCCCAGTCACCCCATGCAAGGGCCACAGGTACACGCCCTCCCTCCACATGACCCTGACAACCCTGACTACCAGGGCCATCTGGTGGCAACAATACAGAGGGGGAAACGGGACTATGGGAAGAACAAAGGGTGTCTGAAAAACAAACCACCACAAGATAACCATAAATTGACAAAACTTCTCTTAACATACAAGCAATATTCATCCTTTAATTGTGAGAGCCAATCATCATGATACCCATCTATAACAAAGCTCTGGTTGCCCTAATCCTGGAAGTATTCAAGGCCAGGCTCTGCGGGCCCTGAAGCAGCCTCTCCCAGGGGAAGATGTCCCTGCCCATGGCAGGGCTGGCACTGGACGGGCTTTAAGGTCGCTCCATCCCAAACCATTGCAGAGCCCCCAGGGCCGGGATGGGGCGGGGCAGGCGCTTGTGCCCGCAGCAGTGCCAGCAGCTCGTGCTGCCGCCTGCTGTTGGCACCCAGAACTGCACAGTGCCACTGAATTCTCACACTCGCTGCTGCCGTCCTGTGGACAATTCCTGAACCGCAACTGCCAGAATCCCCAAATCCCAGAATGGATGAGGCTGGAAGGACCCAGATTGGGCCCCTGGCCCAACCTCCCATCTCAGGCAGAATCATCGCTGAGACCAGGATTGGGCCCAGATCAGGACAGAACAGGACACAGCACTCGGCAGGGCTGGACACATCATTGGACAGAACCGGACACGGCATGCCAGATATGCCTTAATGGGCAGGGCAGAGGGGCACAGTCACTCCCTAACCTCCTGACCCTGCTCTTCTTGGTACCCCTGTATCCCTCCTGGTCCCAAGAAACACAGCTATCTCCACTAGTCTCCCACCAGCACCCCCAAGTCCTTCTCCAGAGCTGATCCAGCAGGTCCCCCCTGCCAGGAATGTGGACTGAGGACTGTCCCTCCCCAGGGACCTCCTGTCCCTGCCTTCTTGAACCTTGCAATTTCCAGCCTTTAAGATCCCCCTGAACTGCAGAATGTGGCAGGATGCCTTACCTGGAATGTGCTCAAAGGACAATGTCCCATTTGTTGCCATCAGGGCAGCATTGAGAGGGCTTTTGTGCTGATTTTGTTTCTGAATTGGGCTAAAACCAGCCCAAATCACCAACCTCAAATGGACAACTGAGAATGAAGAACCAGAGCTGAGCCTGGTGATCTATCAGCTGGCCCTGAGAATGTCCAGCCCCCTCTCAGACAGAGATTCCTATTCCCTGTTCCAGATGGAAATGAAATGTGTGTGAGGTTCCTCCTTTGGGAAGGGGATGCTCCCCAAAGATTCTCCTCGAGGCTGAGAGAAAGAGATGTTTCCATGGGTGTTGGTGTGGGGAGTGACATTGAGCCCGGCTTAGGAATTGTCACTTTTTGCTGGCTTTGTCAGATTTATTTAATGGAATTTTTATGATTGAATTATTTATTAGAATTGCTTTGCAGAATGGCCTTGGTGTGCACAGTGATCACAGTGGCTGTGGCAGCCTTGTGGCTGAGGGAGTCTTGGTGATCATGGTGGCTGTGGTCACTACAGGGACCACAGTGACCTCAGTGATCTTGGTGGCCTAGAGCTCAGAAGATCCCAGTGGCCCATGCCAGGTGTGTGATGGCCAGGAGGAACCCTCGGAGGTGACAAGGTGCTGTGGGGACCCTCCCACCTGGGGAACAAAGAGGGGTAAAATGGGAGATCATATGGGGAGTGAGGGGGTCAGGAATAGCCAAAATGGGGGGTTAAGGGTGGCAGGAGAGATGGGGGCCATGAGGTGACATGTGACAGGGATGTCATGGGTGGGGGGGGTAGAGGTACAAAGGGTAGATAGATCAGTGGGGTCATGGTGGGCTTAGGGATGACAGGGATCAGGGGTAGCCAAAGGGTGGAATGGGGGGGTGACAGGGGGTGACAGGGGTTTAGGGAGTGCTGTGGGGGATCATTGCCCACCTACATCCATCACATGGGGCCCATCCCAACAAAAGTGTTTTGGTGGAGCAGGACAGGTTCGGTACTGGCGTGGTCCAGACTCTGCCCTCCCCTGGCAGGAGTGTTCCTGTCCTTGTCCCTCCCCAAAGTGTGAATCCCCATCTCTGTGCCCTGTCATGGATGTTCTTGTCCTTGTGCCCATAATGGGGGCCCCAAATTTGATGTCACCAACACTGGGTGTCCTTCTCCCCCAACACACAGTGGGTTGTCCCTGTCCCCCATGCCCAGTGAGTGCCATTGTTCCCTCTGCCTTATCATGGGTGTCCCCATGCCCACAGTGGCTGTCCACATCCCCCCAGGTTGTCCCCTGTGCTGTCACCTCACTGACCTCACAGTTGTATTTGCTGAAGATCCCAGCAGAGCGGAGCCAGATCCATGTCCTCCTCCCATCCCAGATGACTTGGGTGACTGTGAAGGTCTCATATGGTGGGATCAGCACCTCCTCCTCCTCTGGATACATGGAGAACTGACGGATGTCCGCGCCATGGCATGTCTGCACTTCGAAAATTGTGTCTGCCCCAAATTCCAGAGCAATCCCTTTGCTCAGTGACGTTGATGTGAACTGACCGAACCGGACCCTCTTGCCTTGCTGTGCCTGAAAATGAACATCACGCACGCCCCGGAACACGCGGCGACACTGCCAGTTCTGAGCCTGCCTCAGTGTCACCAAGGCATCAGTCAGTAGGAAATGCAACATTTTGAAGTGGAAGTGCTTCAAGTACTCCTGACGGGAGTGCCCGCCTGTGCGCACCGCCGTGTTGAACTCCTTGTACACCTGTGGCGATGTGTAGGCCATGAGAGCAATGGCGTGCCAGTTGGACGGCAGAGGGGACACAAGAGAGCCCCGCTTGCGCCACTCAGCTTCAGCCTGATGCCAGCCCCAGGCAAAGAGATGATTCATCTGGCGCTCAAAGCTGTAGAGGTCTGGCAACATTGCGTGCATGGCAGGGTCACAGCCCTCATACCGGTCATCGAACGAGTCCCGGGCCATGTCCAGGGGCACCACCTTGATGGCCATGGTGGCCACAGCCATTGCCAGCAGTGTCAGAGTTTGAGCCAGGAGGGCCATGCTGGGGACGGGCCACCACAAGCAGTGTGGGACACTGGAGGACAAAGAGGGACACACTGAGGGGACACTTAGGGCACAAAGTAACACATGGAAAAAGTTCATCTATGAGGTGCCGAGGAGGGGAAGTGGGGTCAGCTGAGAAACAGGGGGTCAGCTTTGGCTAGAAGACCCCTGGAAACATCCTGGAATGCTGCTCACAAATCCTGGAGTCATTCCTGGACTCCCCTCAAGATAGAACCCCACTCCCACTCCCAAGGTCCCATGTCCTCAACCCTTAGTGTCCTTCTAAAACCCGAGGAACTTGATCCAAATTCTGGGGTCACTCCCTGTCCCCCTAGCAGCGCCCCCCAGGACCCCAATCCCATTCTGACAGTGCCCCTCCTGGACCCCACTGCTGTGTCCCCCACAGTGTCCTCCCTGTGCTCACCAGACCCACAACCCTATTCCGTGTCCCATATCAGTTCCCTCCTTTGTGTCACTCTATCTCAAACCCTGGGAACAATCCCCGACATCCCCAGTGTCCCCTCAGTGCCCCACCAGCCCCCCATCCCAAATCCAGTCTTGTTCTTACCCTTTTGTTTTCCCCCCCAGTACTCTCCTGGACCTCAATCCTGTTCCCACAGCTCTTTAGACCTCTTGTGAGCCAGGGCCCTTGCAGGACTTCACCCAAATTCCAAAAGTCACTTATGCTTTCCCCTCAACCCCTCCCCCCCAGGGTGTCCCCCAGGTCTCTCTCCCAGATCCACATCCCACTCCAAGTCCCATTACCCATCTCACATCACCCCAGTCATTCTTGAGCTCCCCTTAGACCCCCAGGACAACAATCCCACTGCCATAACCCAACGTCCTCCACACACAGTGTCCTCCTAGAACCCCAGGAAATTATACCAAATTCTGGGGTCACTCCCTGTTCCACCCGCAGTGCTCCCCAGAATCCCAATTCCACTCCAACAATGCCCTCCCTGGACCCCACTGCTGTGTCCCCCTCAGTGTCATCCATGTGTCCATCAGCCCCACAACCCTACAATCAGTCTCGTCTCAGTTCACCCACACTGTCACCCAAGCCCAAACCCTGTGGAAAATGCCTGGCATCCTCAGTGTCCCCCCAGTGTCCCACCAACTCCCCTGTCCCAATCCAAGTCCTGTGTTTAACCTTCCATTTTCCCTCCCAGTGCTCTGCAGGAACTCAAGCCTGCTCCCAATCCTCTGCCACCTTCTTATGACCCCAGGTCACTCTGAGATTTCACCCAAATTCCTCAAGGCCCTCCCTCACTGCCCCAGTGTCCCCCAGGTCCCTATCCCAGACCCAAAACATACTCCCATTCCCATTACCCATTTCATGTCACTCCAGGACTACAAACCCAATCTGGGGTTCACCTCCTACCCCCACAACATCCCCCTGCAGCCCGCCATGGTCCCACTCCACAATCCCAGTCCCATGTCCCTCCCACAAATATCCCCAGTGTCCCCCCAGCCCCTGATACCGAATTGGCTGGAGTGAAATCCCTGATGGAAATGGAGATATAAGAAAGCCGGAATTCTTTATCAGCTCGAACTCAGATCAGATCTGGTCCTGGTCCTGCAGCTCAGGGGGGACTTTGCCATGGGGTATTTATCCATCCTAATTATAAATATTCATAAGAAGGGGCTTCTTAGATAATGCAGGTACATCACTTTCGCTGGAAATAATTTGCATGGTTCTGCCTCTTTCTGGAAGTCTTTTTATGGTACTGGATGGTCATCCAAAGGGGTTTCTGGGTGTGGTTTTCACTGAATGCCCCAATATGCCAGATGACCTTTCCTGCAACTTCTGCTTTTTGCAGGCACTGCTCCTTCTTTGGTCCAGAAGTTGCGAAAGACCCTCACTGGAGTTTCTTTATCTGTTTCTCCATGGATTCATCCACGTTCATCCTGTGTATCCACATTTCAACCTCCTTTCAATGCTTTTGCCCATTCATCATTAAGCTCTATCTAGAACTATTAATGGATATAAGTTTCATTCCCTCTCTTATTGCTCACAGCCCAGATCCTGAGTCCCACTCTCAAGGTCCCATGCAAATGTAGGAACTCGCTACATATGCTTTGAGCATTGCTCATGCCCATGGAGCCATATGGAAGGGAAAATGTCAATTAACAATATAGGAATCTCCCCTTAAATATAAACAAGAATTATTATCCCTCCTTGATACCATCCAGCTGCCCAAAGAATTGGTTGTACTACAATCCAGGGTACACCAGCTTGGGGGTTGAAAAACCTCTGTGGGAAATAGACTTGCATTAAAGCTGCATGAGAGGTTCTGCAACAAAGCATCCTGGTGTTAATTCCTGAGGAAGGAATTTCACTGCCAGAGGTCAGGCCTGGATAGAGTTGGGCAGATTGAAAATTGGCTGCTTATCCAAAAGCCCACAATAAAGAGGGTGGCTGGATGTGTAGGTGAGAGGTAACTCCCAATAAGCAGATCAGGCTCTCCCTAGCAGATGCTGCAATTTGTGAAGGAGAAAAGCGCCAGCAAATCTCTGGGGAATCAATGCCATGGGGATTGGTCCGTGGCCTCAGATCCTC